>NC_137969.1:96765118-97102618 GCF_963924665.1 Micromys minutus
ATTCTCTTCTCCCCAGGCCTGGCATCAGTAGAAGCCTACAGCTACAAGACCAATGAATGGTTCTTCGTGGCCCCAATGAACACACGGCGGAGCAGCGTGGGAGTGGGTGTTGTGGAGGGTAAGGAGTTAGCAGAGGGTGGTGGCTGCTCCTACCCTAGCCTGTGGGTCTTGTCCTGAGTCCAGCATTGTGCTTGATGCTCCTTCTACTGTGGCTCCACTGTTCAGGTCGGAGTTAAGTTCATTGTCTCTAGTAAACAGACGAGGAGGGCGGGGAAGCTCCTGGGCCAAGGCTAAGAGGTGGGTCAGCAGGTTGGGAGAGGAAGAAGAGACTTGGGGGAGAGTAACATCCTGTCCCTTGGCCACATGTAAATATCTCTGCTAACAGTGGGGGTTGGGAAGGAAGTAGAGAGCCCAGAGTCAACATACAAACTGAGGTACAGTAAAGCAGGAAGGGGTGCTAATTATGCTTGGTTAACTTTGCTCACCTTCATGTGCTGCATGCTAGCAGGGCCATGAGAAAGGTGGGCTTCTTCTTTTCAGGTCTGACGTGTCTCCGGATAGGGTAGGTGTCAAATGTGGCTGAGGCAGGAGAGGGAGGGTGTGGTGAGATCAGAGGCTTAGCCAGATGTTCTTAAAACATCTTTTTGTCGTACTGGTTCTTTCAAGCCTTCTGGAAGAACATAGGCAGGACTCACATTTTTCTCAGTGGGAAAACTGAGTCCTTGTATTACGATAGCAAATAGAAGAGCAGTCCTCAAAGTCTTCTGACTCCTAATCTGGATTGGTGAGCTCAGTACCAATGCGGAGGCCAGGATGCTGTCCCTCTATCAGGATAAACTGTATCCTCCTGATGAGGCAGAAGTTGATTCTTCAGCCAGATCTAAGAGCTTTGACTACCTAGCTTCTCATTTCCCTTCTTGTTCCTCAGGTGGGAACAGCAAACAGACCCAGGGTTAAAAACCAGCAGACCCTTGCATATACACTCAGGGAGAGACCTCGAGTGGCTGCTTGCTTTAGCCGATACAAGGTTGGAATGGTTTATGGGGTTAGAAGAGATGTCTTGATGGTAGCGATTGAAAATATTGCCCATGACAAGGGCTGTGTTAATGTGCCTGCTTGCCGAAGTGCAGGCAGATGGTTTGCCCTGCAGATGTAGAGGAAAGCTGGGAGTTGGTTTTTCTCTCGCCAGTCCTGATGCTCTGAGGGCTGTGTGCTGCCTCAAGACAGCAGGGAGTGTTTCTAAGAATGGGCAGGAGGTACTGGAGTGGACTGTGCTTCATAATTGCTGGGGACTCAGCTTTCCCCACACCCTATCCCTGCCAAGGTTATGCAGTCTGAACAGCCCTTAACAATGACAGGGTAATTTGCTACTTACTTGTTACCTAGAAGAATTCCTCATAAGGGCAAGGTATGGGGTGTGGGTTGGATCGTAGATAGAAATGCCCCACAGAGCAGGAGACTCACAGAGATGGGAGCCACCTGCGCTGCCACACACTGAGAGAGCGGCCCAGGTGAATTTGTCTGTCAGCTTTGACCCTGTGAGGGAGGAGCTACTCATGAGTTCTTCCTCAGAAAGGTCAATCAGGAAGACTTGGGAGAAAGACACAGCGCCACAATACAGAATTACTTGACAGTATGGTGCTGTTTTGGGGCCTGAGATGTAATCATGGATTTTTCACATCCTGCTTGTACCCTCCATGTTAGGCACTCATGAAATGCCTACCCTGAATTCTAACCCTTCATTTATTTAGCCTGCAGCTGGTGTCCATATGGTCTGTAACTACTGTCGCAGAATCCTGTAGACCTGATGTCCATAGGTGAGGTAGAGCCTCCCTGTCCCCATTAGAAAAAACTCTCTTATTGTGGCTAAGACTAAATGTTAAACCCCATATTTTTGAATCCTTGTTCTCATAGTCAGATAAGTATTTCCCCCTCTTTATTTATTGTACCTAGCTCCCAGCTCCCAGCCCCAGATGGAAATGACTCTCCCAGAAGAGCTCAGTGTTATTTTTATTTAAAAGCAGTCGATGATAGTCCAGGGTTGTTGTACGTAGCTCAGAGAACAAAGTTGGCCGGCAGAAAAAAATCCCAGCTGCCTCAGCCCTTGGGTGCACAGAAAGCTTCACTCATGGCTCGGGCAGGGCTCAGGTTCTCACTGAGGAAGATTCTTCCATATTCTCCTCACCTGTCAGTGCGAGCCGATAGCCAGAGAGCTGGATGTGGGGTCATGGCGGAGAGGCTCGTAGCTTCTCTCGCTGCTGTCTTCTGGGTGTGCTTTAACCTAACTTCTCGAAACTCAGTGATGCCAAGTGGGTGCTCTGCGCTGGGCACCTGGGCTTCTTTCAGAGAGCTTCAATATTGCTTCTAAGCATCTCAGGGCTTCAGAGCAGATAGTGGGCAGATATGGGGCGGAAGATGTGTCCTGTGTGTGGAGAGCAAGCTGGGTCCTCCTGGAAAGAGACAGAGGTACCTCGGTGGGTTGAAAACGGAGGACCAGCCAAGCTCCTGTTCCACATCAGTGCCACTAACACCGCCCTCAGTCACTTGGTCTATTCCAGGGAAGCTGTATGCCGTCGGGGGTTACGATGGGGCTTCCAGGCAGTGCCTGAGCACCGTGGAGCAGTACAACCCAGCCACCAACGAGTGGACATACGTAGCAGACATGAGCACCCGACGCAGTGGCGCTGGTACGTGAGAACCTTGGGGTACAGGAGAGCATGGGGAGGGGGTACAGGCTGAGACTAGAGATAAAGCACTGAACTGGGCCTTGTTTTCCCCAACCTGTCTCATCTCCTCCAGTTGTAAGTATCCCCACCACCACATGTCCAGCCACACTCCTACAAAGATCTGCCTTTTTCAGGGACTCCTTACTCTCATGGAGGCATTTCCTCAAGGAAGGCTCCTTTCTCCGTGATAACTCCAGCTTGTGTCAAGTTGACACAAAACCAGCCAATACACTCACTCTGTAGCCCAGGTTACCGTCAGCCTTGCAACCTCCTGCTTCAGCCTCTGGGATGACAGGTGTGCCTGGCCAATGCCTCCATCCTCCCTCTCACTTCTCACCTCACCTCAGTTCACCAAGGCTGAGTCCTCTGACCGGAGTTTGAACTTAAGTCCTGCCTGAGGTGGATTACTTTGCCCAAGATTATAGAACTAGAGACTTGCAGATCTAGATTTACCTTTCCAAGGTAATTCTTTTTAGCCCTCAAATAATGAGGCTTATCCTCCTGAGGGAGGGCAGGTGCTATCACCTTGGCTTTAGCTAAGAAACGTAGCTGGCCTGCCCTAAATCGGGTGTCTTGGGGTAAAGGCTAGAGTAGTAGTGTTGATGGCTGGAGTTAAGCCTTGGTTCCCCATGCCAGCGTTTTCTTTGCTTTGTTCCTCTATCTCACGTTGAAGTAATGACCTCCCAGATACTTTCTCTTCTGTCTTCCCAGTCATCTCAGGAGCTGGGACTTTGGCTGGTTCCTGGGGCTCCTGGTGACTGGTGTGATTCTCAGTTGGGGGCCAGTGGGAAGGCCTCATGACTACTGAAAAGAGAAGCTACATGCTCTCCTTGTGACCATCCCCCACCCCATCTGTTTTTGGAGACTGGATTATTATCATAGATGTATCCCTGTCTCTAGCATTTTATGAAAAACAGGTTGTTTTATTTTTATTTTTTAAAAGAGAAGTATATACATCATTGTATACATTGATGAATTGGTGGGCCATGAATTTGAAAGTCTGCATGGTTCCATTTCAGAAGCACAGGTTTTTGGGGTTCTTTGGGAAGGAGCCGTCTCTTCTAATCCTGACAACTTTGCCTCCCCATGAATGCCTTGATGTCAGGAGACCTAAGCAACCCCATTCCCCATCGTTGACATGTAATACCTCAGCTGTGCAACGCACAGGCTGCCTGTATTCCCAAAGGGCCAGCCCCATTTATAAATCCCGTGATGCCCCCTCTTCCACCTTCCTGATGGTTTAGTATTTATAGCTTATAGCACCTTCTATTTACTTTCTAAAAATCCATATGTGACTTGGGCCAAGTGCTAAAGGCCTGTGGTGGTAATGCCTCTTCCCTGCTGGCTGCTCAGAAGGTGGTGGGCGTGGACGTCACCCGGCCCATCTTTGGCTGGAGGCCCCAGGCAATGACATGACTGCTGCTTATGATTATGGAGGCCCCGACCTTGGCTGAGAAGGGCTCTTTGCTCAGATTATTATGGAACCCTGTCCCTGGGTTCCTGTCTTCACTGCTTCACTCTGATTAAGAGTTAGGGATGTGTCATTACTAGTCCTGGGAGCCCGTGTACTTGTCTCAGTGGGTGCTGGTGACATCCAAAGACCTAGGGATGGAAGGCTCTTTGTTCCAGCTCCCTGAGGCCCAGTGTGGCTGTACATGGGAGTCTATAGGCAGGATGCCAAGGATTGTGGAAGAGTTGCTGGGGGGACGTCTGGGTGGCTCTTAGCTCCCTCATTAATAGATGGCACAGGCAGAGGGATGGACATGGTGGTGGAAAGATGTCATCTCAGGGTCCCGGAAGTGTCAGCTCCTGCTCACCCTGGAGGAAGGGAAGGTGAAGCAACCTGGGGCCTACTGGATTTTCTGAATCTCACAACCTGACACCAGCCATTGTTGGCCCAGCAGCACCATCTGCTGCTAGTTTATGGCAACTGCTGGGAACCCCTGGCAACTGGCTACTACTTCTGGCCGAGATAATACATTACACCCTGTGATTTAGATAGATCTGCAGGAGCCCATCACCGGCAGCCTCACGGAAACAGACCAGGGCAAGACATAAGCAGTTCCTGACCTCATGAAGTCCACAGCCTCCAGATCCATTCCCCAGCCTCATAGCCTGGCTGCACATTGAATTCACCAAGATACCCCTTTGGGGGCTTCTGACCAGTGCCTCTGAGACTAACGTTTTATCTATCTATCTATCTATCTATCTATCTATCTATCTATCTATCTAATTTTCACAACATACCCAGCAGAAGGCAATAGTCCATGGAATTATGGACACATTTCAATTCTCTTTCTCCATGAATGGGAAAGAGAAAGGGCCACCCAGAGGGGGTATTGGAAAGAGAGGTCCAGGTGTCCCCACTGCCACCCTCACTAGCCCTCTCTCTTCCTGAATAGCTTGTATCTCCTTGTAGCAAAGAACTGCTCAGCTCCTCCCCCAGGACAGGTCTGATGCCTTCTGCCATCAAGGAGAAGAGGGGCTGAAGGAACAGACTGGCAGGGTGTCTCCCCAGCGCTGACCACAGAGCCTGGCTCTGTTGTAACAGATACAAGGCTGAATAATAAGATTTTTGAGAAAAAACAAGGCAATATGAATAGGCCAGAGGGGAACCTTGGGCTGGTTCACTGTTGAGAATTAGCATCTTTTCATATATTAGTGGGTTTCTTTGAGCCTTAAAGAAAAATCCTTTTGATACCCCTGTTAGATACACACACATACATATTTACATTTTAAAAGCAGAAACGGGGTTACATTGGCTTTGCACCTCACTGTTTGCAGGCTGCCTGTCTTATGGGGAGCCAGGCCGGGCACCATTACATCTGTGAGGTTCAGGAAGACAGAACTTGCTCCCCAAGTCACCCTGCGGGCGACGGCGATCCAGGGTTGAGGCCTCTGGTTCTTGTAGTGAGCCTGAGGTGGGGACACCATGCTCTGCCTTTCAGGGGTTGGGGTGCTCAGCGGACAGCTGTATGCCACCGGGGGACATGACGGACCCTTGGTGAGGAAGAGCGTTGAAGTTTACGATCCTGGGACAAACACCTGGAAGCAGGTAGCAGACATGAACATGTGCCGGCGCAACGCAGGTAACGTGACTGCCCTCCTGGTCTGTCCTGGGGGTGGGGGTGCCGGTTCTCCCCTCCCACTCTGAGCGATTCAGAGATGGGCAGGATCGCCAGAGTATGTAGCTGAGTCTGTCCTCAACATAAGAGTGGTCATTTGTCTGTACCATAGGCTCTGAGTTGGGGCGAGGGAGAACCTGAAATCCAAAGTGGTGGCCTCAGGGCTGCGACTAGGTGCAGTCCCTTCTCTCTCAGGGTGGCTGATGGCCATATTCACCAGTGCATTGCATGGTGACTCTGCTGGTAGCCATGTCCAGGGTTGTGTGGGCCCAAGCAACACAGTGATACCGTATTGTATTTTCTCTGCCAGTGTCTGGCTAGAAGTTCCACAAACTTCCACAGCATCCAAGTTCCTTCCTGGCAGGAGAGCCAGACCTCACCTGATCCTCCAGCATTATCTCTTCTTTTCTTGTCTTTTATTTCCCGTCAGGAGTACCCCGCAGGGTCTATAGACCTGCCGAGCTGTGTCCTTTCCTGACTGCTGTATCTTGCTTCTTTGTTCTGGGAAAGGGTGGACTGGCTTTCCCAGCCACCCCAGGCTGGACTGTCCTAACGGGTGCCTCCAGGCAGATGTATTTCTTTTATTCTCATATTACCTGTTTGCTAAACTCGCCATGACTGATTTGTTAGAAGTGTAAACATGGGGCACTTGTAACTGGCTCACTGCCTGAGCCTGCTTCGATACCCACTGGCTTTGGCCTTCAGCCACACGAGAATGGAGTTCCAGGGCCTGTAAGGCAGCTAAGCCTGCCTGCAGTCTATGAACTAAGCAATAAACGTGGTCATGTACACAATTCACATGTAGATGTCATTGATTTGATAACAAATAGATCCTGCCATGGTATTATTGCAAACCTGCTTTTCCATTCCCCATCGAGGTCTAATGACACGTATCTTTATTTCCTCACTCAACATGGCTGTGTCATAGTTTACCCAACCCATTATCGAACACTTCATCTAAGACATCTTTCCTATGCTACTGGGAACACCGTCGTTATTACAACTGAGCCTTAGCGCTCAGTCACAGTACACATTGGAAGTGTCTTCTCTAGAAGGAAAGGCCCAAAGCAGAATCTCGAGGCCGAGGAGGGAGCTCTGTTTCAGACGCCGCACAGGAAGGCAGGCAGTACCATCAACGCTCTTGCCAGTTCTGAGGGTATTATCAGCATTGCTGGTTACTGCTTGAAGACACTGTCAATCAACTTCGGTCTTCAGTCAAAGTTACATTTCCCTGCTCTCCCTTCCAGCTTTAGGAGACCTTGCCTTTGAACAAACTCATGCTGTTAAGAATGAGGAAGGAACCCCAACCTGGGGTCCTGGGTTTGAATTCAGATGCCCGTTTTACAAGGGGGGTTAGAGGTACAGTCGCTAGTAGCATATAGGACGGACACAGCATCCAGCTCAGCTGGGAAGAACACAGGCACGGATAAGCAGTCATGCCCTGGAATCTTGTCTCTCCCCTGTGCCTGTAATGTTCTCTTTGTGATGTTGTGGCACTGGGGGTGGCCAGGGGGCAGTGGGAGCATCTATAGGACCAAATAGTAATAAAAGTTCTCTGGTGAGAAAAGCAGCCTCTCTAGGAAGGGGGACCCCCCAGAGCCCAGTGATGTCTCTGCTATGCAACAGGAACTGGAGAAAAAAGGCTCCGGGGCACAGGATCAGTCTCCCATGGGGCCCAGTCCCTGACTTTCCTGCTGATCTTGTGACTTCTGTTTGTTTCCCAGGGGTCTGTGCAGTGAATGGGCTCCTGTATGTGGTTGGAGGGGACGATGGCTCGTGCAATCTGGCTTCAGTGGAGTACTATAACCCAGTCACAGACAAGTGGACGTTGCTGCCAACCAACATGAGCACTGGGAGGAGCTATGCAGGTCAGTGGGTTTCAGCTTCAAGGGGTGGGAACCTTGCTTAGCTGGGAACCGAAAGCATCCTGCAGAGTTATCACGCAATTGTCACATGGCTACGTGTTTGTCCTTACTGTGTGCCTATGACAATGGCGATTCCTTCCCCATGACCCTGAATGAAGCCTTGGGATACTTAATGTAGTGCCCCAGGGTCATTTTTGCCACTCCTGTTTCATTTTGAGACACACATCTAGGTAGGAGAGCATAGGTCTGTCTGGGCAGTGGAAACGTCAGATCTTATTTATGTAAGGCTAGCATGTGTTGTGAATGGGGTGCTTTAAGATGGCATTTGGGTCTGTCTGTGAGAGATGGCTCTGTTGGATTCTGGGTAATCTCACACACAAGCTGCCTCTGGTTGTGTACTTCTTATTGTTAGTTATTTTCTTGTTGTTGTGACAAGTTCCTGAGAGGAACTGTTTGGGTGTGTGTGTGTGTGTGTGTGTGTGTGTGTATCGTATGTGTGTATGTGTTTGTGTATATGTATCAATGTGTGCATCTATGTATGTGTGTGTGTATGTATGGTACGTGTGTATGTATATGTCTATATCTGTGTGTATGTATGTGTGTATGTATATGTATGGTATGTATGTATGTGTGAATGAGTTTGTGTGTGTGTATGTATGGTATGTATGTATGTATGTATATGTATGTATGTCTATGTGTATGTGTATTTGTGTATGTGTATTTATGTGAGCATCTATGTATATGTGTGTGTATGTATGGTATGTATGTATGGGTGTATGAGTCTGTGTGTATATGTGTGTCTATACATGTGTGTATGTATGGTATGTATGTATTTATGTATATGTATGTGTGTGTATATGTGTATGTGTTTGTGTATGTGTATCTATGTGAGCATCTATGTGTATGTGTGTATATGTGTGTATATGTATGTGTATATAACTGTGTGTGTATATGGTATATATGTATGTTTGTGTGTGCATGTATATGTATGTGTATGTTTGTTATGTGTATCTATGTGTATGTATGTGTATGCATTTGTGTGTGTGTGTGTGTGTTTGTATGTTTGCGTCAATGTGTGTATGTGTGTGTGTGGGAGAGAGTGTCAGGAGGAGCTTTGTCTCATGGTCTTTTGTCTCTTGGCTACTTTGTTTCTGGGTGGCTGTGAGGTTCAACATGTAGGGCAGTACAGGCGAATGTGTGAGAAAGGATCCTGGTAGCCAGGCTGCAGAGAGACCCGAGTGGGTCAGGCTCAAGTGCCTTTCAGTGGCACTTCCAGTGACGTGCTCCTTCCACCTCCTAAGGTTTCTTGCACCTCCCAGAATAGCACGGCCAACTGGGCTCCAAACCTTCCACACCCAGCTGTTGGTATTCCAGCTGTAACTCCGTGCCAGTGTGTTAGGCGCCATGCGTACATTCCCTCTCATGTTCTCAGAAGCCCTTGGGCTGAGTTGGACTCTTGCATCTCACAGCTGAGTTCTGGAGACAGTCTGTAATCACCAAAGGCACGCTAACAAGCATGCACCAAAGACAGAATTCCAAGAGGTCTGCCCTCTATCCAAGCCACGCCCCTCATGACGTCCCAGCCCAGGGCTGAGTAAAGAGGCTGGGCGGTAATGGATAGATAGACTGGCAGAGAGGATGTGCTGCCAAGTTGAGTGCAGCTCCGGGCCAAGAGTTGATGTTGCTGAGGTCCTCCCAAGAAAAGGAATACAAGCCTAGATCCTTAACATTTAGATACACGTGGACTACATGTTTATTTACTGAGCACCCACAACGTGTCCTTCGTTATCCTAAATATTTTTTTAAAAATCATGATCTTTTGTCACAAATATCTTGGCTCCTGCCCTTCTCCTCTTCTTACCCATTTTCCATGAGAAAGGTCAGCCATTCAGTCTTGCTTAGGTTTTAGGACCCTTTGCTGGTTGAGGGCCTCATGTTCCCTCCCCCACACCCACAATGCATTTTTTTTTTGTTTTCTCCTCCTCTAAGCATTTGCACACTCTTACATTTCCTTAAAACATTGAAAGTGTTTTGACCCTGACTGTTTTCAGTAAAATCAGCAACTTTCATCTGGAAGCCACTGAGGGAAGCATAGGGCTTTTTTGTAGGATGAGAAGTGGGTGGGACCCTCAGCCCCACCTCCTTGTTAATGAGGAGTAAGTGGGTGGGTTCATCTGGACCCACCTCTGTGTTAATGAGGAGTGGGTGGGATCCTCAGGCCCCACCTCCTTGTTAATGAGAAGTGGGTGGGATCTTCGGTCCCCACCTCTGCATTAATGAGAAGCCTTGGGTTGAGTTGGACCCATTAGGATTTCACATATGCCAAATATTTTAAAAGCCTGCCTGCCCCCTCTGGAACTAATGGGAAAGAGACAGTCAAGGTGTTTTGCACTCAAACCAATGGACTAAGTGAGCACATTATCTTAAAACCTAGGGAATGGGTCTGGTGTGCAAAGATTTAATGCCTGCATTACTAATCTGGGTGTTACTTGAAACAGTATTCCCTCTCCTTCCCTGAAAATTATAATAATGTTTGACATCAGGGAAATAGCGAAATAATCTATGGACGTGTATTCACAGTGGGTGTGCTTTTCTATCTTCTTAAAAATTAAAAACAGACTTTTCATACTGTATATTCTGATTGCAATTCCCCATCCCCCAACTCTTCCTCCCCAGCTCCTTTGATTTTAAGGTCTTGAGGAAATGTTCATGTTGGGTTGAAGGAGGACTCAGGCTGTCTGTGCCTGGTGTGCTCCAGTCTTATCAGAGGAGAGGGAAGCATTCAGTCTGAGCAGACCTCTGTTGTCTAATGTATAGAGAGATACAATTAGATTGGGCCTCTGAGGGCTTTTAAGATGTTGAAACGTGGTAACTTTGTGTAAAGTTTGTAGCACACTGCCTGCCTGGAGTCACCACAGGCTAAAGCATTCTGGTTATTATTAGAAGTTGGGAGGGGTTATAAAGATAATGGTTGTTCTGTTTGTCTGAAGGGATAAAATAATTTTCCCTTGTATTATTCTGAATTTTCCACAATGAGGGCGTATTTATTTTCTAATAAAAAGGGCTTGAATAGAAACACTACCCGAGGACACTTGGAGAGCCAGCTTTTGTCAAATATTAGTGAGAGAGAGAGTTGTCTGCTGTCCAGGAGGCGCTGTGAGGCCAGGTGGTACCTTCTGGTCTGAAGTCAAGTTCTGCCTTTCCTCACATGGTCCATCTTTGGTCTGCACCTTTAGCCAGGGATTAGCAGGAAGTGGATGTTTTAGCAAAATGTCTCCGATCCCTCCCTCTCTTTAGGGTGTGTTCCCTCAATCGCATGTCCAGTTAGAATCTCTTATAGCTGTAGGAATATGTTAAAATAAATGTCCGGCAAGCATGTTCACTTAAGGGAACTTTCTGAGTTAGGATTTTAGCAGGTTCCAGAAACCTGCCTGGTAGTGATTCCCACCAGGAGGAAGGCTCACGGTCCCAGTCAGGAAGATGTGGATATGCCATTATCACAGCAGAGAAGGCTTGGCTTGGCTTGCAGTCTCTCGTTGGCTAGGACTGGCTCTCTCAGTGGCTAAGACTGGGCCACAGTCACTCGGATCGGATCAGCAGGCTCGGAGGTCGAGTTTGTCACCAGCTGGTGTCTGTAGTAGAGGACAGTGTGTAGAATCGACTGTCTCAGCCTTTAGGGTCTTCACATAGACTCAATGGCTTACACCAAGATTAGCGTTATATATGGATATACAGAGTCAGGACCTCAACGTGGTTAAGTTTCCCTAACTCACTGACACACAGCGTGAATCTGGGAATTGAGCACTGGCTGTTAGCTTGGAAGGTCAGCAGTGGCGGAAGTGGGAATTCTCGGGGTGGTATGGGAAGAGCCTGCTGACTTGCGCTGAGATCAAGCTTGCAGAAACAGTCTGCTGCTGGCCGAGGTAGCACGTGGACCCTTCGGGATCCCACTGGCCGTGACTTAAGATATCTAGTTTCCTGGGGCTCCTTTGGTACTCTGAATAACTTAGGAGGAGCTAATGTAACTCTCCCTTTTGTGTTAGGTGTTGCTGTGATTCACAAATCCTTGTGACCCAAACTCCCTCAGCCAGGAGGTGGAGGAAGTAGCCGCAGGGCACTGACTGTGGCAGTGGGACCAGGACAAGGGAGGAGATGGATTTCGAGGCTCTCGGCGGACCAACCTCATCCCTCTCCGCGTGGACACTGATGACCCACCTTCTGCTCCAAGGTGCTTTGGATTCTGCCCTAAACAGTTGCGTTCCTGGCAGCCTCAGCAGCACCCTAGGGCGTGCATACTCGGGAACCTGTGTGTGTGTGTGTTTGTGTGTGTGTAAAACATTTCATTCAGTAGGGGCTGGACCTGTGTGTCTACTGGATTTCTTTACTACTGATCTTTTTACTGTGCTAAAACTCCTACAAACATCTTTTTGGACTCATCCAATGGGACCCCAGACTACTAAAGATGCTGTCTTCCTAGAGATCCAGACAGAACTAGCTGAAAGCAGCATTCCAACCGTGTCTAGGACCATGACTTAACTACTGCGGCTGTGTAGAAGGAAGACCAGCGGCTTCCTCAGAGCTTCTCTATGGCCTCCTCTGTGCCTGTCGCCTCCTCCTTGACTGACTGTACTTTAGGGGACAGATGAAAACTCTTTTGCCTTCACATTTTGGCCTCTACTCCCTGATGTCATGAATTCCAGATTTGGAGGATTTTGTGTCTTCTCAGCGGGGAAAACAAACTCTTCAGATAAGCCCCAGGTGGGGGGAAACACTGGAGAGAAATAGACAAGAAACGCAAGCGAGCAAGCAAAACCAAGCAAGTGAAGCAAGCAAGTAAAAAAGAAAGTGATGGGGCTGGAGATATGGCTCAGTGGTTAAGAGCACTGGCTGCTCTTCCAGAGGTCCTGAGTTCAGTTCCCAGCAACCACATGGGGGCTCACAACCATCTGTAATGAGAACCAATGCCCTCATCTGGTATGTCTGAAGAAAGCTACAGTGTATCCATATACATAAAATAAGTAAAGAAATAATCTTTAAAACAAACAAACAACAACAACAACAACAAAAAGCAAGGACGCAGACAAGACAGAGAAACCAAAGCGGCATGCATTCGGTGCCCACCCACAGCGTCCTCAGAGAGGGTCCCTGCTTTTGACTGTTCTCTGAGCACCCATTTATCTTGCTTATTAGGCAGGCTTACTTACACGGAGGATAAGTGAAAGGTCAGTTAAAAGGTTACCCTGCCACCAAACCCAGAGATAGGTTTGCCCCTAAGTCAGGAGTGGCCATCTCTAACTCAGCTGGACATGAATGACTTCTAAGAAACATACTTGCTGGTTCTGGCTGTTGGCACTTTGTGAGGTCAGGACTGCCTGTATCCCGTCTTCCCTTTCTCATGCTTCCTTCCTGGTCCAGGGTCTGTATCCTCTCCCCGGCCTCTGAAACACCTCTTTTTACTTTCCCTTTGGGGAAGAAGATGGTAGTGGGCCCTGGGCTGGAGAGATTCTCCTCAAGGACTCTTGTATTTTATAAATGAAAGCAACTCAGGAAAGCTTTGCTCAGCCACAGATGAAAACTGTAAAAATGTAACTTCGAGCACCTGGGGTAGTGTTTGGACACTCGCAGAAGCAAACACATTAAGAGTTGATGGCAGATGGGGGGGGATGTGCTCGCCTTACAAGCGTGAGTTGATTTTAGCACTGACATAAAAAGAAATCTTGGGTACAGCAGCGTATGCATCCTATCTCAAAGCTGGGAAGGCAGACACTGGAAGATGTGAGGCTTTGCGGAGACAGCCAACCCAGGCTAACCAGAAAGTCTCAGTGTCCCAGCCTCAGGGAGAGACTGGAAAAGCAAATTGTTTAGATCTTACAGACCAAGATTAAAGGTTGACCTTTGGCCTCTACACACACTCATCCCCCTCCCAACACCCACAAACCTCAACACCAAACTCTCCTTAAGGTAACAAACTGCTTGTATTTGACTCTTTGCCCTGGGAGGGGAGACTTTGTATCTGGAGAACAGTTTCATACCCAGGAGTCGGAGTTTCAGCTTCCCTGACGTCAGAGCCCATGGAGAGGAGACCAAGGGACTTGGTGCACTTTCACTTTGGAGTTCAGACACCAGTAGGTTCTTCAAAGTACATTCTGTAGAAGGCTGGTACCCTCTGACTTCTCCGCCTTTGGAAGCTTCTCCCCAGCTAGGCAGCCACTGAATATTTATTGAGTGCCCTTCCATGAGGGTAAACCTTTCTTTCTAACGTTAAGCAGAATTAGGAGCTACCATAGCTAGATAGTTCCCAGCCTTAGGAAGAGGCTAGCATACCCAGCTTTGGGGGACCCAGAAGAAATGTCTCCCAGGGATGCAAACATTTACTTGGCTGGTATTCTGACTCCCAGCTGTGAGTGGGGAGAGCCACATGTGAAGCCTGGCTTTGTGCTAGGAAGTGGGTGGGGTGCATTCCCCAGGCCCTTCCTCCCTTTCCAGGCATGTCTGAGGTGAAGTTAAGGTTGGGGACCAGAGTCTAATGCACAAGCATTCTGTTTCAGGTGAAGGGTAACCCCGCCCCCTCCCATTCCCACCAAGAACCCAGACTTTCATACTTGGGGTCACGATAAGCCTTCCATTGTGTGCTCTTCCTGAAGAGAGCCCCTACTTCGGTGGAAGCTGGCCAGCCACCGTCTCTGCTGGAGCTTTTGCTGTGGGTCCCACCTCGTGCCTCCCTCCCTGTGAAGCATTGGTTCTGCTGGCGGAGCTGCTGAGGGCTTCACTCATTTCACACTCATGTGTCCTTTCATGTGGGGACTAGAACACTGGTACGTCATCACCAAAAAAGCTAGCCTACCCTGGCTGCCCACAGATGCCCCCCAAGACCTGTGTTAATGCATCATTAGGTAGAAGTCCCCCCAATGACAGATACCTCAGACCCACTTTCAAGTCTGTGTTAGTCACACGGTGGACAAATGTTAGTGACTACAGCCCTGCCAAGGGGGCACATCAGAAATCTGCCAGCAGTGACAAAATGGAATTGAGTCCCAAGGTTAGAAGCAGCTTAGACACCACTCAGATGCTGATTCAGACAATGTATAAGTCAGCTTCTGAACTCCAAAGTTATTTCTCTTAAGTACCCAATAGCATCTCCATCTTAAAAGAAAGAGAAAAAGGCAGTATTATGCAAATGAAGTGACCTCATTTTTCTGCTATGCAATAAAAATTCTTAATTGTATCTCATGACAAGCCAGTTGTACAACCCCCCTCAGCTGATTTGTTTTTGGGGCTGTCTTTGATATCTGTTGTGTAATGTTTGTATATCTCTGAGCCAGATCCTTTCAAAGACTGCCTTTCTTTTGTAAAATTGAAGCTACAGCGTCCAGGCTAAAGTCTTAATGTAGATATTTTTATAAATAGTTTTCCAGGACATCTGAGTCGTGTGCACCTGGAGCTGTCCTGTCTTTGTCTCTCACGTGTCACAGAGCCTTCTGAGCTCCAGGCCCTCAGTGGTCTAGGAAGGCTGCTGAATTCCAAGACACGACCACGGGGCTTCCTTTCCTAGTTACTAGGGACTAACGTTAAGCTTGACACAGCACTTACCCGCCTCTCTCTCATCCCATTATGAGTCTGCTTTCTGCAGGGCTGGGTTGGCCTTCGTGGTGATGGCTCTCACGAGGTGAGGGCAATGAGCTTACCCTCTGACCCACATTTTCTAGCTGGCCTGGGCCCCGCAGATCTTGCCCATTTTCCACCGTCTCCTTGCTTTTGGAAGTGTCTAGGATTCACAGCCTCCACGGCTGGGTTCTGCTGCTTTGGGAAGCTTGCACTCCCATTGCTCGGGGGAACCACCCGTCGTGACCCATGGGAAGAATGCACTTAGCAGACGTTCACTCGATTTTTTTTTCCTTTCTTGATCTGTCTTCACTCCAGGTTCTGTTTTGTGTATTTATCCGCTGCAGGACTCTTGTTTCTTCTTTTAAAATCTTAATTTATTATTTTGGGGACAGGTGCCATTTAAATCACCTCCCTGCCTCTTCCTGTTTGACCTGGGCTGGATCAAGTTGGGAGGCTGAGCAAACCCATTAATTTGGACAAGAGCATCCAGTGCTCTGGTGTATGGAAGCAAGGAGATCAGAGTGCTTTTTGTAGGCTGTGTGTGTTCGTGTGCATGTTCGTGTTCGTGTGCGCGTATGTGTGTGTGTGTGTGCTATTTAAGCCCCCTATGTTCAGCTGCACTGTTAATCTACTGAACAAGCAGAAAATCCAGCAGCACTTCCATATGGGGACAGGAGAGGATTGTTCTGTGTGGGTAATCCAGCCCTAGAGGCCCCTCGAAGCCTTTACTGTGGGACTCCTGGCAGTAGCAGCAGCCAAGGTGGAAACGCACGGGGCTGTGACATCCAGAGGAATAAATTGTTCTTGTGCTGGTTTTGCCTTTGGTTAAAAGATTGTAAATTATCCCCCTCCTTTGGTGGTAATAAAGCACCCTTGTTGCACTTCTTGTTTAATTTGTATATGATTCGTAAAATATCTTCCATGAAAGAAAACTCAGGACACGGAACGAGAATATCTCTGGGATGCTCTGGCTCTGTGCTTGATATAGGCCATCAGACTGGATGCTGGGACAGGTAAAGCCTTGATATAGGCCATCAGACTGGATGCTGGGACAGGTAAAGCCCTTGATCTGATATTTTCTGCATGGATGTAGGGACCATATACCTTGTAAGAACACTTGCCACATGATCAATACAGTAAGAGCAGAGAAACATCCCCCTAAATGTATTATTTTAATAGCCCATTCCAGCTCCCCACACAGTACACAGAGTTTTAATAAAAGCTGAATTGTGCAAACATTCTGGACTTCATTTCCATAGTACAGTCTCTTATGTCTCAGGTATATAAAGGACAGTATGTCTAATGTATGTAAAAGAGACTGGTCCCTGCACAGAATCAGATGGGAAATTTTCTCTTCAGAATCTGTGGCACAGGGTCTAGGTCCCTCCGATTCCTGTCACCTTGCCCCAGCACAGTGCAGACCCACAGAGACCTTCAGAGAGACTGTACCAGCTGGTTTTGTGTCACCTTGACACAAGCTGGAGTTCTCACAGAGAAAGGAGCCTCCCTCGAGAAAATGCCTCCATGAGATCCACCTGTAAGGCATTTTCTCAATTAGTGATCAAGGGGGCAGGGCCTAGCCCATTGTGGGTGGTGCCATCCCTGGGCTGGTGGACATAGGTTCTATAAGAAAACAAGCTGAGCAAGCCAGGGGAAGCAATCCAGTAAGCAGCATCCCTCCATGGCCTCTGCATCAGCTCCTGCTTCCTGACCTGCTTGGGTTCCAGTCCTGACTTCCTTTGGTGATAAACAGCAATGTGGAAGTGTAAGCTGAACAAACCCTTTCCTCCCCAGCTTGCTTCTTGGTCATGATGTTTTGTGCAGGAATAGAAACCCTGACTAAGACAGAGACCTAGTGGGGACAGTTCCTCTAAAGGTATTAGGTAGTGTGGACAAGAGCTATGTAGTCTCTGGGACCTGGGTCTGGAGGGGGAGAAGGCTGGCTATTTTAATATCACTCCTGGGAGCTGAGTTTCCATGTCTGTGGAATGTTTAGCTTGGTGGCAATTTCCCTAAGCTGTTTGTCTGTTGATGGGGATGTCCCTCTGGGTAAAGACCATGTGGTCTTAGGTCCCTTCAGATTGTCAAGGGCACCACTCATAAAAAACAACAAATAGACATCCAGGGCTGAACATTTACTCTCCACTTGGAAATCTTGTGAGGGTGGAGGGAAAGTCAGCCAATTGGACTCTGGTGATGGCTGACCCTGAACACAGTCCTCTTCCCCCAAGCTGGCCTCTGCTCTGGCCTCTTTTTTTTCATCCCTTGAGGATGAGTCAGAGTTGAGAGGTCAAGTCTCACCACAGCCCTTGGAGCAGCAAGCAGGAATCTCTGTCCCTCTGGGATAGAGGCCTAAGCAAGCAGATACATTTGTCTGAAGGGGTATTGTGAGGGAGAGGTGAGGACTCACATAAAGAACACCAGCCCTTGTTCGAGTTTGGGAATTGGTCTGAGGAGAGGCTCCAGGATGCACTTGTTTTGAACATAATATTGGACATCGACTGTGCACCGTGCCCATCTTGAAGAGACTGGTGACTGTACGTTGCCTTTGCTAGTTCACAGCACCGCCAGGGTTATTAGACCCTTGAGAGGTGATCTAGGCTTCTTCATCCTACTGAGGCTGCCTGCTGAGTTCTGCCATTCTCACATCTAGGCTTGCTGCAGGTGCTCTTTGGAAAAGAGGGCCAGCAATGCCTGAACCTCAAACACAATAAAACTCCAGAGAGAGACCTTATTTTCTCTTCCCCTAAACGGAAGGAGACCCTGCCCGTGGCTTTGTTTCTCGCAGGACTTTCTGCGCCATCTCCGGTTCCTTATCTGCTAAATAAGGGCTCTCCTGGCCTTTCCTGCAGACAGGAAACTCAGAGGCAGAAACCTGGAAAGATACAGAAAGACATACGCACAGTCAGAGAGGAGATGCCAACTACCTAAAAGTGGGAAGAGGAGCAGAGGGAGTTAGAACCATTTGGTTAAACTGCAGAGATTGGCCAGTGTGGTGAGGTAGCAGGAGGGTTAGGAGGGGGAGAGACAAGTTTAAGGCCTGCTTAGACCAGCCTCACATTTCTTGGTCAGTTCCCAATCTGTGAGACAACAGATGAAACCCCTGCTGGTGACCTTGGAGAAACTGAAAAGAAAAAGTCTCTAAAGTGGAGGAGGCAGACTCTCGGGTCTCAGGAAGAGGTGTGGTCTGGGAGCATAGCCTTTGGACTAGAAGGAGGCTGAGTCTCCTGCAAGATGGTCAGGGATGTCCAAGTATGTCTAGATATCCTGTGCACAAGCCCGGGGTGCTGGGAGTGTCTGGGGGTGGGGGGTGATGCATACAAGAAGGGGGAGGAGCTGGGCCTTGCCTGGCCAGGCTTCATTTCTGCAGGAGGCCCAGGAATCTAAGGGATTCTTCACAGGCTGTTCACAGCAATGTCCAATGTCCAGCTGGTGCAAATACCTCCCATCATGAAGCATGGGGGCACTAATCTCAGTTCTTGGCCTTACTAGTGTGCTGATGCAAACGGGCTTCCTGGAGTGGCTACCCATGAGGCACCTGACAGCAGGCTGCCCCCTGGCCCCACTAGGCTTCTCTGTTTCACACTGCTGTATTGTAACCTGTAATTCCATTATTTCTGCTATTCCATATGTTCCCTTTTCTTCTACCCTTTCTTCTACCCTAACACTAGGTAGGAGAAAAACAAAAAGACGATTATATCATTAGACCACTTCCTGCTGGTTAGGGGCATTGAGTTTCTTGGGGACAAGTTCCATTTACACCGGTCAGGATATCAGGTTTCTTTTTCTTTCCTCTTGAACAATTACTTGACAAACATCAATAAACTGTAACCAACAGCGTCCTGCCACCAGCTGCCCAGCCAGCCCCTTCTATTGCAACACAAGCATTTCTATACCCTCTGAAAGCTCCTCAGAATTCCAAACGTCACAAGTCACACACTCGCAGAAACTATCTGCAGCTGTTGAAAGCACGCACCTGCTAGAGCTCGAGGCAAATCACAGTCAGCTGCTGTGGACAGTCTTCAGGCAGCCCCACATCCTACACTTGGGACTGGAACAAAAGCATTCTTAGAGTTGTGTGCATTTTAAAATGAAACGAAAATTCTCCCTTCGGTGATCCACTTTTGTCTCCTGCCCCTCGAGTGGGCACAGGAGGCATGAGACTTGTGAGGATCCTCCCCTCACCAGACTCAAGGGTTCTGGTCCTTTTGGCTGAGATCAAGTATACATCTTGTATACACTGAATATACATCTTGTATACATGTTTGTCTTCATCTGACCTTTGGCTGGTGACCTGGAAACACGCCTTTGTAAGCACATGAGTAATTGGTTATGTCATTCAGACTTCACTCAACCCTCACAGAAGTCCTGTGAGGCAATGGATGTACATATTCTCATATATACCATGTCTCCACTCACTGTACGTGGTGGGTGGTCGCTTTCTTAGTTCGATGGATGCTGAGGGTTGAAAACTCAAGGCGCACCCGTGCACAGTGTGAGTCTAGGCTGGTTTTATTCTCCGTCATCTCCTTCACAGGAAGGCAATACAGGTCTGAGAGGCAAAACTCAAGGTTTGCTTGGCTGGTCCTAAGAGCTTTGACTATTGGACAGGATTGGGCCTGCTCTGTGGGACAGCACTCCACCGGTTATTTTGCTCACACAACCACAAGCCCGGAGGCTCAGTTGTGCAGCTGGAATGGTAGTTCCAGAAGGCCATCACACTG
This sequence comes from Micromys minutus, assembly GCF_963924665.1. Classification (NCBI taxonomy): domain Eukaryota; kingdom Metazoa; phylum Chordata; class Mammalia; order Rodentia; family Muridae; genus Micromys; species Micromys minutus. The sequence continues at coordinate 96,785,164 of NC_137969.1, forward strand.
GGTCCTTTTCTTTGCTCTTCCAGTATTATCATGTTGCATGGTAGATGCCCCATGCCTATTTTAATATCAGAAAACAGGCATGAGAAAGAAGCTGTCTGAGAGGTGTAAGGGATAGGGTCTATAACAGGAACACTTTCCTAGAGACGCCCAGTGGACTAGGGCAGATAGCTCCTGCGGTATCGCAGCTGTAATCAAGGCAAGTGGCAAACTCAGCATTCAAGTTGAAAGAACTGGTATCAGGTGGACCCTTAGCATCATTGACAGACCTGCTGGCCGTCTGACTCTGCGAGCCACGTGGCTTCCTCTTGCCAGGCCCTCTCTGGCTTTGCAGTCTCGGCCTCCGGTGTCCTCCCTGAAGGTCATTTTCTCTGGGCACTGAGTAAATCCTGGAGTCCTTGTCAAGAGTGAGAATAATGTTTTCCATGTACTTGGCATCTGCCAAGGGGACACAGCACAGGCAAGGTGGGGCGGGGAAGGCTCCTCAGAGACTCAATTCCGCCATCTTGCTGGAGCTTCCTGCCATCGAGAGCGGATGTCCCTCTCGAAGGATATATGAGAGACCCTAAGCAATGGAGACCTTTCGGAGCTCGAGGCTGGGGCTTTGAGACAGCTCATTTATCAGCCGTGGAAGTTTCCCTGAAGCACTGATTGAGGAGATCTGTCAGCAGCAAGATCTATGACCTTTATCTCAAGAATGACCCGTCTGTGCAGCACCATAAATCTTTCTGAGTCTAAAGTGAGAAGCAGAGATGGGTGAGGTTGGTGCTGAGCTCTTGGAGGCAATTTTCCCCAGTTATTTGTCCTCCAGACCTCCAGGATATCCTGCACCAAACTGAAGCGGAGACAGTCACGGATAGAGATGTGGACAGCCTCTTCCCAGGGTGCCGCCTGCTGTGTGTTCTTACCACGTGAGGCTCCGTATCCAGACGGGGAGCAGGGGGGGGGGATGGGTTTTGCCTATTCTGCTGTGAGGAGGGTAGGTGGTGGCCTCTGAGAGATCTTTACTTTAGTGATGTCATCGTGAGTGCAGGCACTCATTCTGGCTCGAGGAGATGTCTGTGAGACCTGGGTAGGGGAGCATCTCACCCTAGGAAGACAGCTCAGCTCAGCATCAGCCTGGGGTCTGGGGTGGGGGCACACCGGGCGCTTACAGTTTTCTTGAGGGCCTTTCCACATCTTGTAGGCCTTACCTATGTCGTCCTGCCATGGCTTAGGTCTGAGATAAGGGGCTAGAAGGGAAGGGATTCCAAATGCAGCTTCTAGCCACAGATCCATCATTTTAATGTGATCTGGTCTCCTCTTAGAATGATTAACTAAAGGAACCTTCTGCATTGGTGCTGGTGGCTCCTGCAGAGTCGTGATAAGGAAGCCCATAAAATCATGTCCAAGTAGCCAAATGAGGCCATCTACAAGCATGCACACACATCGTGCAAAGGTGGCTTGGTTTCTAGTGGTGTCTCCTGACCTCTTACGCCGGAACCGGTCCAATTCCAAGCACTGGGAACCTGTACTTACAACAGCTGCTTCCAAGAAGACTATGGAGGTCTGGGGAGAGGCGAGCAGGGTGAACGAGAGAATTGACCTTGGCTGTGGCTCTAGCACCTCACAAGTGGGGTGTCAAATGGGCTTCAGAGCTCACTGCTTTACTCTAGTAGAGTTCGCCTACTGGGCCTGGGAGACCCTGGGGCCACTCTGAAGGCCTTCGGAGAAACTGCTCGATGGCAAAGCTGTCTGCACTTGGTTGCTGCTTCTGTGGTTTGCGTGTGCTGTGCGGTGCCTTCTCTGGAAATACGGTATAAATGGCAGCTCAGTGGAGCTGTGGAGACAAAGCAGCAAGTAAGGCATTGATGTAGCACGTGAGCGTGAGGGTGAGGATGAAGGCGTCAATGGAAGTATGCAGAAAGCGCGTGGTGAGGGGGATAGGTGGTGGCTCATGGTGGGGCACATGCGGGACTGATGATACTCCGTATCCTAGGGAAGAGGTGGGTGGAAGGACGGCTGAGAATCGGGGAGGAAGGACACCGAGAATACAAAGGCCCAGAGGCTGGAGAGATAGCCCTTGTGAAAAATAAGTGGTCTGTAATGGCTGAATCTTGATGTATATTGAAGATATGAAGAGAAATGAAGCTAGAAAAAAATTACATCAGGTCAGGCTGTGAAACCACAAGAAGGTACCCTCTGACTTGACCTCTGACTCTAAAACACAAAAAGTGGCTGACGTCGAGTTCCCGAGAACTTTATTGGTCATATATATTACATATAACATATATATTTATTGAGATTTTTTTTCATAGTGGCTTTTATGCTGTGCTTCTGCTAGTCCTACAATTGCTGTCTGAGAATCCAGTAGTTGTCAGTCCACAGGGTTGGATGTCCTAGCTGGCCTTCAGTATATGCTGGAACCTTGAAGAAGTCGGCTCTAATGCCAGTGAAGGAATGGGCTTGTTGGTGAGAGCCAGAGCAAGCAGGCTTCCTTCTGCCTTGTCCTTTACAAAGGCTGCCCACAGCAGGTGTGGCTCGGAAGTCTCCCCACCTCAGAAGACCTGGATTGGGTCTTCCCATTCCAAATGATTTAGTTAAGACAAAACCCCTCAGGGGTGTGCCTAGCCTCATGGGTTTTAGTTAATTCTAGAGGTCAGGTTGACAAGAACAGTCATCACAGATCTCAAATCTGAGATGCTCAGATCCAGGTAGAGGCTCCCAGGAAGATTGTGAATGGGAGAGCAGAGAGGCCTCAGTCATCCTTCGGGGAGCCAAGGAGTCCGGTGGCCTCTCAATGTTGTTTCTACCCGAGGGACAAATAATTTGTATTCCCGAAAAATTAGCCATTGAAACCAAAAGCTCGGGCAACAGAAGAAAATCAAACCTTGCCAAAAAAAAAAAAAAAAAAAAAAAAAAAAAAAAAAAAAAAGTTATGTGCTTCAAATGAGACCCACCAAGAAAACAGACAGCTCACAAAATGGGAGAGAAAATATTTGCAAATATCTGCTAAAAGCTGAACATCAGAGCACGTGAAAAAAATGCACGAAGATAAATAACCAGATGCTTAAGACGGGCAGTGGATGTGAGCAGCTGCCTTTCCAGAGCAGATATGCAAAAGGAAGGCGGATAAGCACACTGAAACCAGCTCGGGCGTCCTGAGTGGCTGGGGACATGCAAAGGCAGGCATGTCAGGGAGCTCTGCCACCACATGCACACCAGGACAGCTGCAACCAGGACAAGAGCAAGGACTGGCGGGGCCCGTGAGAGCAGCGTTCTCATGGGTAGCCAACGCTGTGCAGCCTTTATAGGACCTGGCTCGCTGTTCCTCAAAAAATTAAGTGTAGAGCCATGGCGTTGCTGGGAAATAGAGGGCAGAGGCCATGAAAGCCCAAGGCTAGCCTGGTCTACATAATTCCTGTCCAGTTACACAGTGAGACCCTGTCTCAAAAAACAAAATCACCCCCCAATCAAAACAAAACAACAAAAATAAAAGAACAACAACAAAACCCAAAATAAAACAAGAACTCACACATGCAAACCTGTACATGAGTTTTCATAGCAGCTTTATTTATAAGTATTTATTGATTTACTTTAGGACAGGGTCTCTTTGTAGCCCTGGCTGTTCTGGAGCTTGATATGCAGACCGGGCTGACCTTGAACTTAGAGACCTGCCTGTCTGCCTCTGGAGTACTGGAATTAAAGGCATGTGCCACCAGGCCTGTGGAACTTTATTTCTGGTAGCTCAAGAGTATTGTAGAAGTAACTGCCTTACATGCCCATTGGCTGATGAATGGATAAGCAGAAGTTTTCCCAGCCATATGGGCTATTTTGAAACACATTGGATAATATTGTGAAATCTTATTCAATACAAAATCAAATGTAGCGTCGATACAGTCTGTGATCTGGGTACATGCATGACTGAACTGGAAATGCAATCCCCAGGGGCTGGGACTGTGAGAGCATGAACACCCAGAACCCACGTGACAAAGTCAGGGGTGACCATACAGTTCTGGAGCCCTGGTATGAAGGGGGTGGGGTGGGCAGAGACAGGAGGATCCCTGACGTTTCCTGGCAGCCAGCCCAGCTTAAAAATGGTGAGCTGCAGGCTTAGCAAGAAATTCTGTCTCAAGGGACTAAGCAGAGAGATCTAAAGGGGGAGCATGGAGTAAGTTGTCCTCTGACTTCATTGGGCACATGCATGCCGGGAAGGTACATGTATTCACACATATGTGTATTTGCTTACACACATATACACACACACACACATATGCCCTTGTGGTATGTGTATACATGCTCACACACACACACACACACACACACACACACACACACACCTGTGGAAGAGGTGGGAGGTGAGGCCTAACAGGAAGGCCATCTGTGGTCTACCCTCATGGTTGCATTTTGTATGGTAGTAGGAAAAGGCTGAAGGCTGCCATTTCATCTCTTGCTCCTGCCCTCTCCTGTCCTCTCAGTTTCCATTGTAGAGGGTAGGGGCAAAGGTCCTCTCCAGATGCTGCCTGGAGAAGGGAGATAGGCCCACTAAACTCTGTGCTTAGTTCTTGGTGGTGGGAGGGGCCGGTGCAACAGCTTCCTTTGCCTGGAATGTCTGTGTGTCCAACACCACTGGATGAGGATTTCACTCAGGTAGTTTCAGATTGCTTCAAACTAGGTGTGACACAGGGTTGGAAAGCTAATGTGTCCTAGAGGTAAGCCTGTAAAGGTATACTGCTGGCCTTGCCAACTGAAAGCAAATTGCTTTTGGTGGTTCTTACAGACAGGTAGTAAGAAAAAGACATTTGCTAGATCAGTAGCCGAATACCATGCCCTAGGAGTTGTGTTAATTTGCTCAAGTAAGGACTAAGGACACCATATCAGGTGTGGTAGTGGCAATCGGAGTTTAGTTTTTAATAGTCATCTGTCATTCTCCACAATCCATCTGTCCTCTGCACCAACCAGATAGAAGAGTTCAAGGGTGGGAACTACCACCCTTGCATCTTTTAAGTCCTTGATGGTGGTGGCATCGATTTCTGTAGTTTCTCCAGGGATGTGATACTGGTTTTGAATAACTATTTACCCTGGCTGAGGTAACTCCGAAGTCTTTCCTTTAGCCTCTCCAACCATAACAGCCCCCACTCCACAGGTCAGGGAACCAATGTGAGAATTCTGCCAACCTCTAAGTATATCTATCCCAATTATATATTCTGGGACTGGGGAAATAACCACAGGCTGAGTTTGGGGACCCACTTGACTTAAATGTAAATCAGTCTTCAGCTAAAACATCATTAATCACCTGCTCTCTACAGATTCTTATGTTAACTGGAGGGCCAACATTTTACTAGGGGCAAATCAGCATCAGCTCTGAACCAGTATCTACACACCTCAGAAAGTCTGACTGCTTCCTTTTCCTCTTTTTATTCTTAAAAATATTTATTTACTTATGTTTATGAGTACACTGTAGCTGTCATCAGACACACCAGAAGAGGGCATCAGATCCCATTACAGATGGTTGTGAGCCACCATGTGGCTGCTGGGAATTAAACTCAGGACCTCTGGAAGAGCAGTCAGTGCTCTTAATTGCTGAGCCATCTCCCCAGTCCACTTCCTTTATCCTGGTGTTCAGTTTCCTCTGGGGAAGGACTGGAGAAGGCTAACAAAAAACCCCCTAGGTTTTTGTTTTGAAGGTTCTTCCTCAGTGGGTTCTGGGACCAAATGGCTCAAGTCTGAAAATGTATTATTCACTGGCTGAGGCTACCTTTTGCCATGATCCAATATAGGTTCTTTCATGTGTTTGAGACTTTTTCTCCTTATACAGATCAAACAAAAATGCAGTAGGCTTCTTATCCACTCCGTGCCCAGAAACACCAAGACTGATCAGCCAGAACCAAAGGTCCACACGAGCCACGCCACCACTTTGCCTGTGCTGCCCATGACAATGGCTACAATGACCTTGCCTTTGACCACTCAGTGCTGCCACCTGGCCCCAGCTCCCTCAGGGCCCAGCTAAGCTATTGCACTTAGATCATCCTCTGAGCAGCAGCATCTCCCACCATACCATAAGGTCTGGCACAAGGAAGAGGGTGACAAAAAAATCTCTTCAAGTGTGCTGGTGCCCCCCTCACCATTTTGCATTGTAGGATCTGTGAGGGGCACGTCTTCTGAGCCTTCCCATTGTGGAGGATTAGGTTTTACCCAGTGTACCCCACTCTAGTATTGCAATATCTCTTAGCCTCAAAATTCCACTGAACCGAGGGATATCAGGCACCTTGGTATCTGTACTGGCTGGTTTTGTGTGTCCATGTGACACAAGCTGGAGTTATCACAGAGAAAGGAGCCTCCCTTGAGGAAATGCTTCCATGAGATCCAGCTGTAAGGTATTTTCTCAACTAATGATCAAGGGTGGAGGCTGGGCCATTTCTGGTATGCTTAGGTTCTATAAGAAAGCAGGCTGAGCAAGCCAGGGGAAGCAAGCCAGTAGGTAACATCCCTCCATGGCTTCTGCATCAGCTCCTGCTTCCTGACCTGCTTGAGTTCCAGTCCTGACTTCCTTTGGTGATGAGCAGCAATGTGGAAGTGTAAGCTGAATAAACCCTTTCCTCCCCAACTTGCTTCTTGGTCATGATGTTTTGTGCAGGAATAGAAACTCTGACTAAGGGCTGGAGAGATGGCTCAGCGGTTAAGAGTACTGAATGTTCTTCCAGAGGTCCTGAGTTCAATTCCCAGCAATGACATGGTGGCTCACAACCATCTGTAATGAGATCTGATGCCCTCTTCTGTATATAAAGACAGCTACGGTGTACTCATACATTATAAAATGAATAAATATTTATAAAAAAAGAAACCCTGACTAAGACAGTATACATTTCAGCAGGCCATGTTTGATAAGTGCTCAGCCAACCATTCAAACCAAACCAACTTTTTTTTTTTTGTTAATTTAAGACTGTGAGAGCTTCCATCTTAAACACAGAATCTCCACTCAGTGGGACCATATCAATAAATTCAGCCCAATCCAGTTGTATGTTCTTTCCACACCCTTAAAACCCACCCTCCACATTCCTCAGACCTCTGCTTGAATGAATTATCACACTTACTGAGCTCTTTACTAGTGTAGTGCACTTCTTGTTTACTACACTTTCTAACTCTCCTATAGGCGCCTGCTCAGCCTAACAAGTCTACAGGTCTAGAGTCAAATATTGGTGAGCCCTGAGGGACACCAGTCTTGTCTTGCCTCAAGTGTCCTTCAGAAAAAGTCACTGCTGGTTTAGTAGACAATGAAGGATTTATATATATATATTTTCAGTGAAAGGTGAAAAGCACAATATTTTAGGAGTCTGAGACTTGAATTTTCACTGTAATTCAGTCAACCTTATAATGCAGGATTTGGTTTGATTTTCTGCAACTTGAGCTCTGTGGTTGCTAGAGAGAAGATGCTCTTCCAGGGCACACTTAGAAGCCATTCCATTGTTTATGTGTATCTGGAGCTAGTCAAGTTTATCACTAAGTCTTTGTTGTTCTTCACCATGTTCTGAAGTTGGAAAATTTATTGGCTTCTCCAGAGACAACAAGAGCAACCAATCAGCATCTTCATTTTTCGTATTCACCCCCGACACTGTCACTGGATCCATTGACACTCACTGTGATGTCAAGATAATCAAATGCATTTATCTCCTCAAGTTTGTAAAATAGTTCAAACCATGGACGTTCAGCACTCTCCCAGGAGAGGCTTCAGTAGCTTCAGGTGTTGACAAATTGGAAACACAATTACAGATAGAAAAACAAACAAAACAAAACAACCAAAAACAACCAAAAAATCATCCTTATACTTTCTGTGGCTCTAGAACCAATTCTGATACCAAAATTTGTATTAGTCAGGGTCATCTAGAGGAAAAACATGTGGGATTTATTAGGATGGAATCTATTTGGTGGTTCGGCAGGTCTAATAGTGGTTGTTTACCAATGGAAAGCCCAAGAATCCAGGAGTTGTTCAGTCCACAAGGCCAGATATTTCAACTGGTCTTTAATATATGCCGGGATCTTGAATCCTGCCAATGAAGGAATGGGCTTGCCAGCAAGGTGAGAGCAAACTTCCTTCTTCTACACTCTTTATACCAGTAGCCAGCAGAAGGTATGGTCTAAATTAAAGGTGGCTCTCGCCACTTCGAAAGATCTGGATTAGAAGTAGGTCTCCTTACTTCAGATGATTTAATGGAGAAAAAGAAAAATCCTCACAGGCATGCCCAGCCACTTGGATTTTAATTAATTCCAGATAGAGTCAAGATGACAACTAAGAATAGCCAGGTCAGTCTCCTTATGTGCTGCTGGTTATAGCTACACACGTGGACTAAAACAATAGGTAAACTTCAAAACTGTGCTAAGTGAAAGAGGCCATATTGTAAGAAGAGTATGGAGTGGGTGAGTCCATAGAGACAGAAGGTAGACTAGAGGTTGTCCACAGCAAGGTCGTGGTGGTAGAGGAGAGGGACTCTTAACGAGTAAGGGGTATCTCTGCTGTCTTTTGGAGCTAGTTAAAATCTTCATTTGATAGGTCATTATATGTCTCAGCTTGGCCTTGAACTTGATGTACACCGAAGATTTATGATCTTCAAATTTATGATCCTCCTGCCTGCACCTTTCCAAGTGGTGGAATTACAAGTGTGTACTGCTGTCTTAGTTTGAGTTTCTGTTGCTGTAAAGAGACACCATGGCCAAGGCAAATCTTATAAAGGGAAACATTTTGTTGGTGGCTGGCTTACAGTTTTAGAGCTTTAGTCTGTTGTCTTGGTGGGAAGCACAGTGGCTTGCAGGCAGACATGGTGCTGGAGAAGGAGCTGAATGTTCTATATCTTGAACTGCAGGCAGCAGGGGTGGAGTGAGTCACTGAGCCTAGGCTTGAGCTTCTGAAACCAAGAAAGCCCACCTCCACAGTGACACACTTCCTCCAATATGGCCACACCTTCCCCAACTAGGCCACACCTTCCCCAACTAGGCCACACCTCCTCCAACTAGGCCACACCCCAACTAGGCCACACCTCCTATAATGCTACTCCTTATGAGCCTATGAGCCTATTTTTTATTCAAACCACCTCACTTAGTTTTCTGTGTTGTTGGGGAGTGAACCCAACAGGTAGGCAGGCAAGCACTCTACCAACTAAGCTGCACATCAGCGTATTCCGACGAAGTTGTTCTGGAATTAGAGATGATAGTTGTATAACCTTTTAAATGCGCCAGAAACCACTCACTTGTACTTTAAAAGGATAAACTCTGAAGTCTGGAACACTGGCTGCTCGTGCAAAGGACATGGTTTTTGATCTCAGCACCCACTTGGTGGCCCACAACCGTCTGTAAGTCCAGTTCCATGGGATCTGGTGCCCTCTTCTTGCCTCTTTGCCATCTGCATACATGTGGGGCACAGACACACATGAGGCAAACATTCATACTTGTGAAATAAAAGTAAACATTTATTTTGGCTGTAAAGGTGGCTCTGTGGTTCAAAGAGCAAATCCCTATGGACCATCTACCTTGAGTGAGGCTGTTCCCTCTGATCCTGGAGATGTCTGGAACAAGGCTCACCTTGTGAGCTACAAGTAGATAACATGCTAAGAAGAAGGAGGGTCTTTGGCAATCTGGGTACCCATCTTAGTTAGTACTTACCACAGAAGCTGCCACTGTGACAGTGGCAAAGACAGTGATTGTCACTTGTAACCTTGATGACCCCTAGTGACAGACATTTTCAGCCTCTGCTGCAAATGTGTGAATGGAAGCTCCAAGAGATGACGCAACCAGCCCAGAGCTCAACAGACTGTGGAACTTTGAGCAGGAATATGAATTCATGTCCATTGGAGGCTGAAGTCATGTCTCCCAGCATGAATTCATTCATGCCAGTTTCTGCTTACTAGTCACAAATTTGTTCCCTCTGAAAGATCAAGTTGCTGAAAGATGAGGCACAGGCCTTCATGTAGTCCTGGTATCAGGACTGAAGATGATCCTCAGACAAGACGCCGCCTCTGTCCATAAAGTACCTGCTGCACAGGCATTAGGATCTGAGTTCAGACCCTCAGAACTCATGTAAAAAGCCAGGTGTGGCAGCTCACATCTGTAATTCCCAGAGCCGGGGAGTGCTGGGGACAATCTCTCCTCAGAGATTATCAAATCGGTGAGCTTCAGGTTTGGTGAGAGATCATGTCTCAAAAACTAAAGGCAGAGGGTGGTTTTGGAAGACACCCAATAGCAACTTCAGGTCTCCTCCAATACATGCACATATGTGTACATACACACTGACAAGTATATGTACCACACAGGTATGCACACACACACACAAATACAAAGAATAAAAATTGTCAACCCGAGGGGAGGAGTTCCTGTTGCACATACAGAAGGTGCCACAATAGCAGTGACTCTGGGCAATGACCTTCCCCCACAAACCACAGGGAGCCAACGGATTAACAGAGGTTTGTTTTCAGATACGTATTTTTTTTTCTTTGCTTATGCTTTGACAACTCGTTTGCACTCAAACTCTAGTATCAGGAGGCATTTTACTTATACAAGAATTACAAACATCAATATTTCATTTTTCCCCTTCAACTGCTCCCACACCTAAACACATTCTCTTGATGGCAGGAAGAGTTATGAATTTCAATAAATGGAAGTCAGAGTTGGTGGAGATACAGTCTGACGGCTGCTTTTCCGTGAGCGTCCACACGAAGCGGCTTTGCTGCTGCCGTTGCCGCCGCTGTTGGGGAACCCAGCATCTTGTGGTTGACACAAATCCTTTCCACTCCCCAAGCCCGTTGTTCCCAAGGCCCCATGTCTGGGCTTCCTTGGTGCCTCAAGGTTGCCAGGTACATTTGTCCTATTGCCTTTGGCAGATTTTTCTTCACGTGAAAAATGGTGGGAGGTGCTTGGATGAGGGTCACTTAGCCCGGGACAGAAAGAGCCCCTAGAAAGACACCGTGGTGTGTGTTTTCAGACTTCAGAAAAATCCACCCGCCATGTCACTCGGTTTATTTACTGCATCCTGAAGTGTCATTCTCAGAGCTCTGTCAAGGAGACTGCTGGTGCCAATCACACAGAACGTCCCTGTCTGTCAAAATCAACAGCTCTAGCAGCCGTTCTTGTCCCAGCAAGAGTACCCAGGTGTAGTTCAAAAATGAGGAAGCAAAGGGTGCCGAGGGTTCAGGGTGACCAGAAGAGCTAGGAGGAGGTATCGGGTAAAGAACGGTGGACTGACTAAGTGAGCGGGTAAAGAAGACTAGACTCACTAAGTGCACAGGCTCCAAGGATGCACGGACTGGTTGTAGCCCACAGCTGTACTGCAGAGTGTGGCTTTGGGTATGGCCTTTCCGTTTCCATTGTCTTCCTTTTGAAAGGAGGGCACAACAGAAGAGATTGGGCTCCTTCAGGGTGGTGTGGCCGTAGACAGGAGGCAATAACAGTTGGTCACCCTCTGGGTTGTTGAGAGTACTGATAAGGTAGGACAGGCTTGGCAGGTGTGGAAATGGGGCGGGGCCGTCTAGGAGAGAGAAGGCCCTCTGGGTCTCTACCCACGCTCTCTACTTTCCCCACAAGCTGCCTAGCAGGAGAAAAAACACTCCAATCGAAGTCATCTGGTAAATTTAGTCTTATTCAAAAGCTGAAGTAATCGTCTTAGGCAGTTCTTAGATACAGATGGTTGTGAGCCACCATCAGAGACACTGGGAAATGGACCACTGTCCTCGGCAAGAGCAAGAAGCCTTCTTCCTGGTCCCCTGTCTTTACCTTTCTCCAACTCCATCTGGTCTTGATTCTTATTGCAAGAATGACATAGATTCGGGAGATCTGTCCTTTGAGTCTTTATTCTATCCAGCATAACCTGTCGCTGCATTTGATGGTTTTCAAAGTTGTCCCCTTTCATGGTGACTCTCCTCACATCCTTATGGCTCGTGCTGTCGGTTTGTTTCCCTCTGAGCAGTCTAAACACTGGGCAAGCTGACTCCTGCCTCAGTGCCTCCTCCCTCCAGGACTCCCATCCTTCAGTCTTTACTACCAAGCAGAATCTGGTTACTAGCATTGGTTCTCCTAAGTATCAAAAACATATTAAGAGAGATTCTGCACCCTATCCTGAGCCCAAGGCAGACATCACTAATCAACTGTAGCATTTGTTAGGAAAAGGATGAACAGAGGGGGGGATATGGCCCATGGAGGTGCGGCGAGGCCTGGAGGCAAGGGAGATGCCTCTGGGGGATCCATGTTGAGAATCCCTTCCCCCTGAGGGACCAGCCGATGGTATAGTATAGAATAGAATTTATTCAGGTCATGGGGGTGTTAAGAGGGTAGTAGAGGCAGAGAGAGAGAGAGAAGTGAGGAATAGAGGAGTAAAGAAGTAGAGGCCGGCCATGAGAGTGGGAAAGCGAGAGAGAGAGAGAGAGAGAGAGAGAGAGAGAGAGAGAGAGAGAGAGAGAGAGAGAGAGAGAGAGCAGCCCTTTTTATAGTGTCAGGTGTCAGGTCACTGGCTGGGGTGGAGCATATGCCAAATAACTGAGGGGTGGAGTATACCTGGCTGTTGCTAGGTAACTGAGGAGTGGGGTTTACAGAATCCCAACAGCATTGGCCCACTGGTTCGGAAAAGGCGAGGCACAAGGCAACTCCTGCCAATCAGCAAGAATTGGCTTCAGAAACTAGACTGACTTGCTGTCTGGGATTTACACACTTGCCCTTGGGTTCCTTGTCTGGTGCAAATAAGATACGGTGTGCTTGCCTGCTGCTCCTGATGTTGTGAGCTGGGCAAGAGAATTGTAGTATTGGGAGTGTTCTCTCAGAAGTGTGTGAACCTGGCTAAGTAAAACGGCGAGACCATCTGTGCTGTCCCCAGAACAGTGTACGATTTGCATTTTGTTTTCAAGTATTCGAAGTACTGTGAGCATATCCCCCGAGCAGACTTAAGGCCAAACCATGGCTGCCCCAGGCATTTTCACATAAAAAGGTGTCCTTGTCCATACCCAGATCTTAAGGACATTCTAGATGCTCCCCCCTTTCTGGATGCAAAGAGGCCCTCAAAGACCTTCAATGTGAGGTCTACCTTTGGGTTTAAGAACAGGTTTCACTGGTCTATCCCAGCACCAGCTCCATGTGATTTACATATGCAAAGCACACAATCACCAATTCTTGCATTCCAGATGTGAACCACCAACCTTCTGGAAGATGACTTACTTATTTGTGTTAATCTGTTTGTTCCTACAAAAAGCCGGGAATCATCTTCATCTCGATGCAGAGGAACTGGGCCACAGTGGTCAGGTAACCTTGGTAACTGGTAAATTTAGGAACTGAGTTCAGGTCTGACTGGCACTAAAGCCTTATCTAGTCTCCTTCAAAGAGCAGATTGGGGTTAGGTAAATTAATATATACTGTAAAATAAAATAAAAAAATTAATGTCATGCTCAGTGCTTTGAGGAAGAGACACCCCTGAATCTGAAAGCTGGGGATCCTGGCTTTTGCTTTAGAAGCCACACTGTCTGTACCAGTTTCCTCTGCCTGCAGTGTGCCGGGCGAATGGTCCTAGATTGGGAGCCCCACCTGGGGTGTTACCACTTGAAGCTTTCAGATTCCATACAGCTCAGTGGTAGAGCACTTACTTTGGTACATAGAGTTATAGATTTGTCTCTAGCACCACACACACACACACACACACACACACACACACACACACACACACCAACACAAAAGCACTTCCTGTGTGTCTTTTTGCTAGATCACAGGGCATCTCAAAATATCCTTAAGCAGGAAAACAAAACAAAACAAAACAATCAATTAATCAAACAACAAAAACAAAACAAAAGAAAAACAAAAAACAAAAAAACAAACAAACAAACAAACAAACAAACAAACAAAAAAAAAAAAAACAACCAAAATCCAGCCTTCCCAATTTGCTCAACTAAGAGAATTTGAGTTTCTATGTGTGACCACTTAAAGACAGTCTCTGCTCAGTTCCATCTAGCCGTGGAGGGATGTGGCATGTGGCTCTCTTGAGCCCTTGCTTTGGCAGAGCTTTGGCCGCGGTGTAGTTGGGCTGCATCTCTCTACCTCTCTAAGTCCAGCTTTCGCTCTAAGTTGTCGAGGCCTTAGCCACACAGGGGTTGGCCTCGGGTCCGGCTTACAAATAGACCACAGGCCAAATGAAAAAGAGATCCAGTCCAAAGCAGGACCCAGCTGGGAGAAGAGAAGCAACTGCCCTGTTTGTGACACTGGCTGTGTGATTTCCTTGGGGCCCCAGAGATAGTTCTGACTTTCCTGGTTTGGGAAGGCCCACCATTGTTATTAATATTAGACCTTTGCAGGCAATTATAGCATGTAATATTAGACCTGGACCCTGGAGCAAATGCCTCTGGTGACCCACTTGCCTGGCACTTTACATCAGACCTGGCCCCTGTCTTACCTGGTCATTTCTGCAGACAGCATCCTGGGGCCTGCTGGCCCAGGGCTTCACCTTGGGTGTATGCCCTGCGCCAATGAACACAGCTCGAATCTTGCACAAGTGCTGCCTAGGAGAGGCAGAGTACTCCCGCCGCTGTCTCCGAGTAATTTGGTTTTATTACAAGGGTTTTCATTTTGGTGGCAACATTATTCTTTTCTTGGAAGAAATTATCTTCAAATTATTTAATCTTTCTTTTGTATCTCTGGGGGTGCTTTGGGGGTATATTGCTGCAGCCCTTTTCAGATTTCTGGAGAAAACCATCTTCTTGTTTTCATCCTTGGGGCCCGCATCGTGAGCAGGAGGAAGAATATTCTCGTTAGAGTCATTCAGTCCCTGAAATAAGCCTGAGATGTTTGTGCTTTTTGAAAGAGAGGCTCTGGGCTGCTTGACTCCTCCAAGGAGAAGTGTTCTCAGCTTTGCTAGCTTTCATGGGGTTACACGTGTACTATTATGAAATGCAGATCCTGGGTACAAGAGCTGCTTCACCTATTTTGTGGTCTGGAATTTTAATTTTGTAAGCATGAAAAGTAGCTGCTGCGGATAATAAAGCGCTGAACTACTTGTGGTTGGTGAGGCCTGAGCAGGACCAGGCCCCGGAGCTGGGAGCTGGGGTGGGGAGGGGGCGGAGTTATGGGCAGGGGCGGGGTTGTGGATGGGAGCTGAGGTGGGGTGGGGGTCGGGTATGGGTGGTTCTCAGGGACCAGTGTTGTGGTTTAAACCCGATTGATTGACCAGCCCAGAAGCGGTCCCGGAGGGAGACACAAGGCCAAACTTCAATTTGGAAACACTCTACCTACACCCCATTGGCCTTCCTAGGTCAGGAGCTGAGCACAGCCGGGCCTATTAGGTGGCCTGAGGAAGAAGCTGGGGCCTAGTGCCCCTAGCAAGGGGGTAGAGAGTTTATATGATCGAGGAGAGAGCACTCTGCGATACCTTCCCACCTCTGCCCTCTGCTGGCTTGGTGAATTCCTTCACATGATTAATGGTTCTGCTTCAAAGTCCCTATCAGGTCTGCCATGACCCTAGCAAACAAACTAAATCCGACTGCTTTATCACACACCCTCAAAGTTCACCTCCCCGCAGGGTGTTGTGCAGATGTTAGCTGCATGCCTATATTTTAGAGTTTCTTTGCTTCTGTAGCCTCAAGCCTCCAGGAGACTGGCACAGAATAGGGCACACATAGATGCCCAAAGCTGTTTGCTGAGTAGACAAACAGAAGTTTATTTATCCCTTGGCTGGGACCCACCCTATCCTTTGAAGGGCTTGTCTGGGGAGTGTTTCCTTGTAATTCTTGAAAAGTACAATTTTATTGTGTGATAAATTGACAGGAAAAAGCAAACCACATATGAAAGAGCAGCTGCATCTCACCCTGTGTTTCTAGTCACTTCTAGCCCTCGAGAAACGTCATGGCTTGTCTCCCCGCCCCTCCGACCCTTCAAAAGGTGGTCAGGACCTCCCTCCTTCCTCACTGCATCATGGCTTTAGGAACATGCTTTTTTTCAAAGCTCAGTGTGATGTGCTGGTCTGCTCTTGAAGGGCTTCCTGTCCTTGTACCATATGGACACACACTAACTTATCAACGTAGTGAACACCAGACGCATCGCCCTGGGGGAAGTTAACAGTGCAAGCTGTCAGATCAGAAGGACCCAGCGTTCACTCCCTTCACTTAGTATCGATGTGACATTAGGTGGGTCACTCAGCCTCAGAGTCTCAGTTTCCTAATCAGCAAAATCGGGATGGCATGGTACCCCAAAACAGAGTGCTATCGAGGCGAATGCATGGTAATCTAAAGAGTTCTGTACAGGGGGCCAACATGGTACCCAAAAGCAGAGTGCTGTCATGGGGGCTGCAAGAGGCAGGTCCTGGAGACCCTGAGGGTGGGGCTCCACATACTGTTAAGTTCACGCACAGGGGTAGGGGGCGCTGCTGTCCCTGCTAGTATTGATGTCAGGGAAGGGAAATTAACATCAGTGGACCCGGACACATCCCTTAATCCTCTGATACATGGTTTCCCGTACTGAAGCCTCCTTCTAGAGGAGAGAAGGGCTGAAGTGAGTGGGTTGCCGGAGCAGCGCAGAAATCTGGCGGCCCTGTGGGGCTCTCAGGAAGTTTGTTCTGGATGTGTGTCTGGGGCTCCCACTTAGCATATGGGGCTGCTTGGCTGGGTGCCACCTTTTCATGGGAATCCACAGGCTGGTAAAACTGGGCTATGTGCAGGGAACTATGGGCCACAGTATCTGGGGAGGAAGAAAGAGAAACTTCCTTTGAGTCTCCTGCTTCTCAGAGGTAGGGCTCCTCTTGAACGCCACGGAGAAGTCCGTCACCTGCTTACCACGGAGAAGCCCCTCCCCTGCATATCACGGAGAAGCCCCTCCCCTGCATACCACGGAGAAGCTCCTCCCCTGCATACCACGGAGAAGCCCCTCCCCTGCATACCACGGGGAAGGCTGGTGGTGCTACTGATGCTGGTGGAGGGAAACCATTGAATTAAATCTTTGATTTAAAAACTGAGGAATATATTAGTCAGCTTTCTGTTACCATGACCAAAATTAGAGAGATTTTAGCTCGTGGTTTCCAAGGACTTAGTCTAGCTCCGTTGTCTCACCACAGACAAGAAGGGGAACAGCGACTAGACACTGCCACAGACTCCCACAGTGCTACCTACTTCATCCAACTCCAGGAAGGCTCCAGAACTCCCCAAACCAGTAAGAGTGGCTGTAGACCAAGAGTTCAAAATATGAATGTGTATGGAGCAGTTCAGATCAAAATCAAAACAAGGATGCTGACGTCCAAGCCAACGGGGCTTGACTGGTGAGCTGGGCAGGGGTGGGGTGGGGTCCTTGGACGCAAAACAGGGGCTGGTGTGAGGCTAGTGTCTGTGCAGGCAGCGCCCCTCCACACCCCCACACAGCCCCTGCTTTTGGACGCCTTCAGCAAATCGAATCTCTCCGTATGCTGGTCACTTGGGCAAGGAGCTGACACTGCAAATCATCCTGAAAACATAAACATTGAGCCAGAGTCTTTGTCTAGCTACTCTCCAAACCCGGGGCAAATTTTAGGGCTTTTTGGTAGCCGATTTCTTCATCTTTTTCCCAGAATGTCCCTACCAATGACCTCACTGGTGCGAACCTTCTGTAGAACCATGCACATTCATGGCAAGATATAAAAATCTCCGCTCCCCTCCTGTCCTTGTGGCTCTTGTGTGCCCACAGGTAGATTTTCCACCTGGAGGAATGACCTTCAGTGAGGGCAGGGTGGGAATTTGATATGAGTCCTCAGATGAGACTTGGTATGAAGCGATGGAATTGGGGGGGGGTTCCCTCTCTATAGTTTACTCTTTGTAATGATCTGTGTGTGTGTGTGTGTGTGTTTAAAAGCAAGAGCCTCTGAATTGTCTGGCTGTAATTCCAGACTTAATGACTGAGGTTACAATCTGATCCTAATTCCTAAGTGCTGAGGGCAGATCACATTACAGAGGCGAGGAGCCTCTGTTTTGTTCCCAGGGGGAAGGACGATCTAGCCTGCTGCCTGGCACAAAGTTGTTTGTTTTTATAAAAACCGTCTCTTTCCTATGTTCAGCTAATCACGTCTCTTAATATTTTCCCCGCAGAGGCTTGCCCATCCTCTTCTCTCCCAGGCATTCTCGGGAGAAGACGTCTCTCCTTTAATACGAACATGCTCCTTAATCCTAAAACATTGATTGTGCTTCATTAACCAGGTTAGAGGCTTATTAAAAATGGGAGGGATTTTTAGCAATTATAAGTATCAGGCAGGTTGGAACCTCAAGATGCATAATCTTTAGTGTGCCGATGGCTCCATGACCCAGCCTGGATTTTGCAGGTGACAATAGCGTTCAGTTTCTGGTGTTGGAGGTCTAAGTCCAACACTGGAGCTTTGGGTGTGTGGGAAAGGTTCTTGCGCTGGCTTCCACTCATGCATACCCTAAGGGACACAAGGCCAGCATCCACATTCAAGCAAACACAGCTACCTTAGACTCCATTCTTCCCAGGTGATCTTGAAACTCTAACACCCAGTTTCTTCCCAGGTGGTGTAGATATGCTGAGATACTGTTAATAACAACATGAAGGGTCCCCATATAATGAACCAAGGCACGGATGGCGCTGGGCACGCCACTCAAACCTCCTTGGATCCTTTTATGGACCCCCAAAAAGAGAGACAGTAACCATGTCCCACTTCAGTACGTGAGAAAATTGGAACACAGAGAAGGCAATTATTAGCCTTTTGGAGGTCTCACAGACACTGCCTGGGATAGCCGGGGTGAATGGGATTACTAAGCACAGGGGAGGGAGGCGGTGGGTGTGCAAAAAACCAAACATCTCCTGGATCAGGTCAGAAACTGCTCCCTCAGTCTTGATTATCTCCCTAACCTCTCGGAGTTTTAGTTTTTTTCTCAAAATTGTTTTGTTGTTTGCTTGTAAAAGAGAACATCGGAGAAGATGAACTTTGACTCTTTTCAGCTCTGACATCCAAGAGTCTGAGAAATTATATTGGGAAGAAAAAGAGGCGCTGTAGTGGATTAAATGGTCTCATCTCCTGTGCAGAGCGCTGCATCTGGCCTTCATTTCCAGTTGTGACACCTCCATGCTGGTGTCTGTGATTACATTGTAGCCAGTCTCTCTGCGGCTCTGAGAGCTTCTCAGCCGCCTAGCACTCCAAGCCCCTTGAACATTGCCCTCAATTTTTGCAGCGTCTTCTCACGTGCCCCGAAGCTGCATTGGCACATAAACAGCCGGACCAAGAACAATGGCTGCTTCTTGGTATTGAAGAGTGTATCAATTTTCTGTAATTCCTTGTAGCAGGCTGAGCATACATTATAGAGTTCAAGTGTTTTGAAAATAAGCTATGAAGAATTGTTATCTGCAGAGAGAACTGGCAGTTTATCAACTTGGAGAGTCGGAGTGTTTGGGTGTGTACTGCCTGAGTGTGAGAAGGGCAAGCGTGCACTGGGGAGAGGGGTGGGAGGGAAGGAGGGAGTGCTCTGTGCCCCTCAGTCTCTGGAGAGAAAAATGATTTAGCCTTTGGAGTTGGAGTGAAGCATCACAGGGATCTGCAGGCAGCTATGTAAAGTGACACAGGTGCCCAAATTTGCATCCAAGTATGAAAGGAAAACCAGGAAAACTGGAGCTCATTTCAATCATGCTTGCTTCTCCTGCCTGCTGCTTATCCCTCCTCAAAATGACTTGAATTTTGCAGCCCGTCCCAGCACTGAGTGGTACACATTCCCTTCCTTCAGCAACCATGGGGTTCGTCTCAGTCATGATTGGCTGTGGCTTCTTGGGAAGACACTGTCTGAGCAACACAACAAATTAAAAAGTTTTCTCACAATGGAATACTACTCAGCCACCAGAAACAATGACTTAACCAAATTCTTAAGAAAATGGCTGCATCTAGAGAAGATCATCCTGAGTGAGATAACCCAGTCACAAAAGAACAGACATAATATGCAGTCACTGATAGTGGGATGCTAACCCCAGAGGCTTGCACTCCCCCAGAAACAACTCACAGACAGTATGAAGCCCAAGAAATAAAGAAAACAAAAACTATACATATATTCACAAAACAAGAAGACTTTGACTATTTCCATGTTGCGTTTTGTTTTGCATGTACTTTACGCTTATTGCAACTAGTACGTTTTCAATGCATACTGTCAAGCCCTTGAAAAAAATCAAGTACCGACTAAAAAACATAAAAAAAAAAAAAAAAAAAAAAAAAGTTTTCTTCCCTCCTTTATTAAACTCTTCGTGCTCCTGGTTTCTTTTGTAGTTCATTATCTCTGCCCCCCACTCCCTCTTCCTCTCTCTCTTCTCCTTTCTTCCTCTCTCTGTTTTCCCTCTGTTTCTCTCTGTGTTTGTGTCTGCCTCTTTCCCTCTACCTCTCTTCCTCCCTCCCTTCCCCTCTCTCTGTGTGTTTCTGTCTCTCTGTCTGTCTGTGTGTTTGTCTGTCTCTCCCCCTTCCTCCTCCTCTCCCTCCCTCTCTCTGTGTCTGTTTCTCTCTCTGTGTGTGTCTGTCTCTCCGTCTTTGTCTCTCCTCTTTGTCTCTCTTTCTCTCTGTGTGTCTGTCTCCCTGTGTGTGTCTATCTCTCCTTCTGTCTCTGTCTCCTCTCCCCACTCTGTGTCTGTCTGTCTGTCTTTCTTTCTTCATGTGTGTGTCTGTGTCTCTTTCTGTCTCTGTCTTCTCTCTCTTCCCACTTTGTGTCTGTCTTTCTTTTTCTATCTGCTTCCTTCCCTTTTCTACACCCTATGCTCTCCTATTATTTTCTTTTAGCATTCATATAGGCTGCTGCTGATCATTTCTGTAATTGGTTAGGAGAAAATACCCACAAGCTGTTTGTTGGTCTGGTCCAGAACCACAGACAGCATCACTAAGGAGCCTGTGTGTGGGGGGATTCTCAGGTTTGTTTAATTAAAAAGTTCTCATCTGCCTCACAAGTGGGGCAAAATGAGAACCTGTGAAGAAATTCACACACTCACGTAGATGTCACAGAGCCCAGAGTCAACTATGTGTGTTCATCGTAGTTTTAGGAGCTGGGGGTGTGGCACGGACATCATCAGTCAGTACCACTGGATGTCAGGGAGAAGCCAACGGGGCTGAGACAAACATACAGACCAGAGAGGATCCTGTCAGAGGTGATGCTGAGATGCTCTGCTGCTCAGAGGAGCTGTTTCCTGCACTTGGTAAAACATAGAGAGGGGTGGGGGGTGTTGTGACAACCCAGCTGCCTCAGAGATTAAAAACATATCGATAACATAATGTATTTGAGTATAAGAAGTACACACCTGCATGTTATAAAACTTATAGTGTGTGAAAGGTGGTATCATGTCTTTATTAATGATTATATGGAGTCTTTAAATGTTCAGCTATTTACATTTTCCAGGTTGTTCTTTTATGGTATCTTCATGTTGTGTTTTTAAAGAGGCTTTCATAATAAAAACTATAAATGTTCTCTCTAGCACTTTCATAGTTTTAGATTTTTAAATGTTCTAGAAGTTTTGATGGTCTTTGTTTCATAGACATCAACTCTTTTCTTCCCCAGGAGTAATGGTTGTTACTAATCCCTTACAGATCCTTCTAGACAGTCTACACAAGCAGAGCATGTACCTACAATGTTTCCCCTATGTTGTACACAAACAACAGCACACTCGCACATTAGAATGCATCTTAGCTTTTCCCTGTCAAGCACAGCTCTGGGTGAGTTCATAACAAGTGTCCCCATTGCTGGCAGGGAAGTGGGCAGATGTCTCTATGGTACAGGTGATGAGAACACAGTTAAAATAATTTATTCTATTCAGTGCTCACAAGCAAGCATGTAAATTTGGGCTTGGTGTGTGTGTGTGTGTGTTTTGGAGTGGGGTGACTGGAGAGATGGCTCAGTGGTTAAAGGCACTGGCTACTTTTGTAGAGGGGCCTGGGTTCAGTTCCCAGCACCCACATGGCAGCTCACCATCTGTAAGTCAAGTTCCTGGTGATCTAATGTCCTCCTCTGGCTTCTGCAGATACTGCATGCGTGTGGCACACAGATGTACATGCAATGAAAGATTCATATGCATAAAATAAATCTTAAAAAGAAATACTGGCCTTGAGTTCAATGCTCAAGGTCCACCTACAGAACACAAACATTTACTAGATTTTCCTCCAAGAAGCTCCCCTCCTTGTTGAATTGCAGGCAAAAATCTCTTTGGTTTTGTGTGCTTTTACCAAATCATGACTCAAGGTGACTTGAGATCTCCTTCTTAGGTTTGGTTGAGTTTCTTGAATCTGTAGATTGAAAACGTATAAGATGAGGAGAATAATCCTTTCCAGGTCTGTCTCCGGCTGAATTGGGCAGGGGAAGGGAAGGTGGAGAGAGAGGGTCGGAGGAGAGGAGAGAGAAGAAGAGGATCAAGATGGAGCTCGGAAAGGATGAGCTGGATCCAGGTGGACTTGATTGGCGTTAGGTAGCTATGAACATTTTAAGGATTTTATAGGTCTTTTATCTCATATGGAAGGACAATCTGTATCTTTGTCTACTGGATGTAATGTTATTGTATAAAGGGTTTGTGGATTGAGAATTGAATATATAAACCTGTGTGAAAAATCTATCGGGCACTAGAGTCATGTTTGTGCCGGGCGGGGGAGGAAAGAAGATGCCGGGGCGGCAGTTTCACCCAGGACCGAGCAGAAGCACCAGGGCAGGCGGAGTAAACGGCTGGGAAGGGAACCGTGAGGAGAATATGGCTTGCGGATCGAGTGATGTCTGGAGTCCGTGCACACAGCTCCATACTAGAAGCGGCACCCTTGGAGTGAGACCGTCATTTTTAAATATTTACTGCAACACGTCCCTTGTTAGTTTTTGTAGCAAATTTCATTGAAATATAATTTGCATATAATATGGTCAACCAATTTACAGTGTGGAGTTCAGTGACTTTTTCCATTTATCCAGCATTGAGAAAGCGTCATCATGCTTAGTCTCGGAAGTTTAATCACCTCAGGAATAAACTCTGTGCCTCTAAGCTATCTCACTTTTATGGTTGGAATGAAAATGGCTCCCATGTGGTCATATGTTTGGATGCTTAGTCTTCAAGGAGTGGAACTGTTTGAGAAGGATTAGAGGGAGGAAGTGCGTCATTATGGATGGGCTTTGAGCTTTCAAAAGCCCATTCTCAGCGTCTCTCTCTCTCTCTCTCTCTCTCTCTCTCTCTCTCTCTCTCTCTCTCTCTCTCAGGCTCAGTCTTCCTGTAGCCTGTGGATTAAGTAAAGCTCTCTTTCCAGCACCATGCCTGCCACCATACTTTCTGTCATGATGATCATGGACTAACCCCCTGTCAGGAGCCATCTAGGAAAGAGTAAAGGCATGCAGGTGACTTTTCTGGAAATGGCCCATAGCTGTTTTGCATCAGAAAATGGGTAAACTCTGAATTGCAGGGCCTTCAGAGATCTCATCGCAGGATTGATTCTTGTTTCTGATACGTCTCTCCTGTCTTTATTACATAGTCTAACGATTCCTGGACATTAGCCCACACTATTGGGCAGATTTCCTGCAGATCAACAAAGTTGCACTTTCTTGTAGTAATGTTATGTAGACAAATTGATGATTTCATAATTCCTAATAATGATTCTATAAAATTCCCTAATTTATACAATTTTAAGCCCTCTATAGTACAAAAGCCACAATTCGGCTCTGTAAACCTTCATGAGTCTCGTGCTAATTGTACTAGGATAAGAAAACAAGCTTGGAACAAATTTATAATCAGAGAAAGCACTTCTAGGCTAGCTGTGAAGCCATTATCTGATAATTAGAGGTCATAAACTGGGCAATTTATTGTAAATTCAAAACGGAAAATGAAACATTGACTTTATTTACCCATACAAACTTCAATACTAATGAGAGATCAGGCAAATAATTCACCTCTTAACAAAACCATGCTGATGTATGACATGAGAATTATTGTTTTAAGTTTTTAGTGAACTTACGGATCTAGAAGATAGAGGATGGGCGTTTAGATGCGAGTCTTTATGGAAACACATCTAAACATTTCTGCTGCAACGTCTCATTCATTTATTGACTTGAATTTGTGTCTTGGGCTTGCTTCGAACTTTTGGAATGTAAAGATGCTTGGAAAACCATGTGATCACTTCTCCTGAGAAAGCATAGACTAAGAATGTCTTAAGGGAGAGGTTTTTATATTTTTATATTTCTTCAGTAAAGAGGAAGGGGCTTTTTACTTTCTTTCACCAATAAAGAGATTGAGCTTTGAGCTTCTTTTCTTACTTAGGGGCTTTTTTTATTACTTCCAGCAATAAAAAGGTAGAAGCCTTTTCTTTCTCTGAGCAAGAAAAGATAGAGCTTCTTTCTCAACCAGAATGAGTTTGGTCTACACTGGCCCTTGCACAGTGGAGCTTGCTTTTGGGGACTTTAGCTTTATCCACCAAATATATATGTATATGTCAGTGTAGGTGTGTGTATATAACTATGCATGACCACTTGTGAAGTTGCCGACCAGAATGTGTGTGTATGTGAGTGTGTGTGTGTGTGTGCATATTGCTTGTGTAAAATATTTTAATTATTTTCCTTTCTTTTCTCTCTGTTTCACAAAGAGTTAATGAGTTCCTGGCCTCTCACCTGGCCAGTGAGAGGTCCTTGAACAAGAGAGAAAAGAAATCAGTATTAGCATAAAATAGTAAAAGAGAATTACAGAGAAAGAAATTACTTATTAAAGCACAAATAGTAAAATTAGAAGGCCAGGAATCATCAGATTTTAACCTTTGTCTGACTCTGTATTATACCTCAGCTCATTCCCCAGCCAGAGTAGGCCTCCATCGACCCTCTGAAACTGTAAGCTAGCCCCTAATTAAATGCTTCCCTTTATAAGAGATACCTTGGTCATGTTGTTGTTGCTTTTTTTCTTCACAGCAATAGAACAGTGACTAAGACACTCGCCAACACTTAGCAACCAGAAAGCACTTTCTGTTAACACAGGTTTGCATGTTCTGAACATTTCATATAGTTTATGTCTTTTGTGTGTGGCTTCTTTCACTTAGTATAATATCATCAAGATTCATTTTTGTATAAATGTAACACACACCATTCTGCTTTGTGGCTAAATACTATTCCATTGACTAGATATACCACAAGTTTTTTTGCTTCATGGTTAAATACTTTTCCATTGACTAGATATACCACAAGTTATTTTGGCTTCATGGTTAAATACTTTTCCATTGACCACAGGCTATTTATGCATTCCTCAGTTGAATTCCTCAGTTGATAGCTGTATAAGTTGCTTCTACATTTTGGAAATTATAAATAATGAAGCTGTAAAAGTCCATCTCTATGTTTTTGAGTGAACATATGCTTTCATTTCTTTTGGGCAGATATTGAGGACTAGAGTTGTTAGCTCAAATGGTAACTCCACATTTAGCCTTTTGAGGAGGTCAGTTACTGATGATTTCCAGAGAAGCTGTGCCACTACCCACCAGCCATGTATGAACCATCGGATCTTTAGTGAGGTGGCATCTGATTGTGTCTTCAATGTGCAAATTCTTCACCTCTAATCATCTTTTAAAATGTCACTGGCCGTTTGTTTATCTTCCTTTAGTTTTGTTTGTTTGTTTGTTCAGACCTTTGTAGTTTGTTTGATTCAGGGTCTCACTTATAGCCCAGGCTAGCCCAGTACTTACTATGTAGATCAGGCTGGCCTCAAAACCTGCAGGGATCTCCATGCCTTATGGAATTAAAAGTGTGCATCATCACACCCAGCTAGATTTCAGCTCTTTCCGAGATTACATTTTCAAGAAATGTGTTCAGGAAATGTAGCACAGTCTTTATATATTTAAAATACAAATCTTCCATGAGAAGAGGCTCACGCATATTTAACCCCATTTTATAAGTTGTCTTTCATGTCCTTTGGAGGAAAATGAGTTTTATTGAAGTCCAAAATTGAACTTTTTCTTTTTCTTGCTCACATATTTAATGTCACGATTTAATGGCATTCAATTTATTTAATGACATGATGCAATGCTGTGAACATCTATTCTTGTATATTCTAAGAGTTTTACAGTTTTGTCTCTTCTGTGTAGATATTTTATCCTTTTGAATTAACTTTTTTGCATATGGTGTGAAGCAGGAGTCAAACTCCACTCTTTTTCTGAGACCCATTGTTTTTCTGGGCACAAGCGCTGACACACCATTGGTTAAAATGGCTGTTTGCCCACCCCCCCCCCCCCCAGTTGCGTTGTTTTAGATCCCTCTTGAGAATTATTTTACCACGAATGTGTGGATTTATTTTTGGAGCTCACATCTCCTCCAAACGACAAGTACATCCTGTGCACAGTGATCAGTCTTGTTTGCTTTGGTGGCAAGTTTTGGAATCAGGAAGTGTCTTTCCTCTAAATTAATCTTCCTGTTTCAAGAATTTAGGCAATTCTTGGCGTTTTCCTTTACAGAGGGGTGTTTATGATCAGCCTGTCAGTTTCTAACATGAAACCAGCTGGGAATATGAAGAAATTGCATCAAAGTCTCTAAGCTGACAAGGGAAGGAAGTCTTACCATCATAAAAATACCATTTCTGATTCATGAGCAGGGGAAGCCTTTTACCGGAGTTAGATCTTCTTTCCAGTGCGATCTATAATATTCAGAATGTAAGTTCCGTACTTGTTCAACAGACCCCTAATTGTTTATTTTCTTCTCGACCTCGTTTTTATCTATTTCAGTGCATCCATAACCAAATTTCTGCTCTGAAGTTTAAAACCTTTGGATTGTTCGCTACTAGTGTATAGGAACTGATCTGGCCTCCTTCCACCCATCTTACTTTCTGTCACATGGTTGAGCTTGTTTTCTAGTTTTTGGTGGTGGTGAAGCCTTAGGAATTTCTGTGCAGGAAGGTCATTCCATCTGCAAACGCTGGTTTAGCATCTCCTTTACCATCTGGGCAACTCTTGCTTCCTTTCTTCCCTGGTTGTCCTGTTTAGCACATCAGATGTAATACTGAATAAAACTGGCAAGAGAGGACATGTCCTGCCACTTCTCAGCTCAGTGGACCACTTCGTAGGCCACTAACTATGATGCTAGGTGGTTTCATTTTATGGAAACCTTTTATTACCACATCCAGGAAGTCTTTTTTTCTATTCCTAATTTGTTAAGTTTCTTTTTTTCTTTAAACATAATTTTATGATGTTGCATTTTGCCAAGTCTAGGTTTTATATTTGTTGAGATAACCATGTGATATTTGTTCTTAAGTTTATTTCTAACATTTATGTAAATGTATCATTTAAATGTTTATTCATTGGAGACTTGAGGAACTAAGTAGCCTTGTCTTATCTTCATTTGTATCATATTTTTATATTTCACTTGCATTTTATGATGATTGCTGTCTCCCTGCTAAAATGTGAGTCTGACGAAGACAGAGATTTCATCCTACAGGAAATTATTGACTTCTGGGGTGGATATAAAAGTATATGAGGGGGCAGAAGTGAGAGGAAAGAGAGAAAAATTAAGTGTATGTCCTGAGTTGGGCTCAGTCTTCAGGGAAGCTTCGTTTTCTTATCTAGTTGTCAATACAAGAAACTTACACTTGAGCCCCACAAACTAGCAACTACAGACTTCATAGTTATCCGGAGGGGAGTGAATTTCTAGGCTATCCTCTCTAGGGCATGGACCACTGATGGTCACCTCTATAGTGCCTGTAATGCATTGCGAAGGCGAAAACGTGTTTGTTTTGTTGGGATTGTGACCCCTGCATGAGCACAGGTTAGACTGCGAAGTTGCAGAAATGAGCTCAACCTAGGCCAGGTATAAATTCCTACACATACCTGAAAGAAACAAGGATCTCGATAGGATGTTGGAACAAGGTTAACCTCAAGGTGTCCTCAGAGATGTTTGGCACTAGTCAGGACTCTTGTGGGCAGAGACGTGCCGGTTACTCTTGTGTCTATGACTGAACAATGCACAGAAGGAATTAAGGAAAGGAGTGTTCATTTATCTCATTGTTTCAGAGGATGCTGTCCATCACCATGGTGAGAACAGGCAGCTGTCCAGACTCTATCTTCAGTCAGAGGGTGCTATCTATCCATCATGGTGGAGGAAGTACCATGTAACTGCTCATACTGTATCTGTAGTTAAGAAGCAGAGAAAGACCCCTTGCCCCCCTCCAACTTTTACTTCATTCCAGATCCTGAGCCCATGGGCTGGTATAACATCCAGGGTAGGTCAGTCTACTTCAGTTAAGCATCTCTGGAAACAGCCTCACAGACACAGGCAGAGATGTGTCTCCTAGGTGACTCACAACCTAAACCACAACCAGTCACTTTACCAGGGAAAACTGTTGTCTAGCCTTCCAACCAGAGTCACCTCAAAGCCACTTTAAGGCAGGGGATGCTCTGAATAAGACAAGATAAAGCTTGTGTGTGCATGCTGGGTGCTGTGTATGTGTGTGTGGGCATGCTGGGTGCTGTGTATGTGTGTGTGGGCATGCTGGGTGCTGTGTATGTATGTGTGGGCATGCTGGGTGCTGTGTATGTGTGTGTGGGCATGCTGGGTGCTGTGTATGTGTGTGTGGGCATGCTGGGTGCTGTGTATGTGTGTGTGGGCATGCTGGGTGCTGTGTATGTGTGTGTGGGCATGCTGGGTGCTGTGTATGTGTGTGTGGGCATGCTGGGTGCTGTGTATGTGTGTGTGGGCATGCTGGGTGCTGTGTATGTGTGTGTGGGCATGCTGGGTGCTGTGTATGTGTGTGTGGGCATGCTGGGTGCTGTGTATGTATGTGTGGGCATGCTGGGTGCTGTGTATGTGTGTGTGGGCATGCTGGGTGCTGTGTATGTGTGTGTGGGCATGCTGGGTGCTGTGTATGTGTGTGTGGGCATGCTGGGTGCTGTGTATGTGTGTGTGGGCATGCTGGGTGCTGTGTATGTGTGTGTGGGCATGCTGGGTGCTGTGTATGTGTGTGTGGGCATGCTGGGTGCTGTGTATGTGTGTGTGGGCATGCTGGGTGCTGTGTATGTATGTGTGGGCATGCTGGGTGCTGTGTATGTGTGTGTGGGCATGCTGGGTGCTGTGTATGTGTGTGTGGGCATGCTGGGTGCTGTGTATGTATGTGTGGGAATGCTGGGTGCTGTGTATATAGCACAGCCAATTAGGAGAACAGCTTAAGCTGCTTTGGTGTCAAAATAGCTGTGGGGAAAACAACCCTAATGGAAGGTTGCAGATGAAAGGAAATGAGAGGGGAAAGAAATGAGGAGCATTTTAAAAGAAAACAATCAGGCTGGAGGGGCCTGGGAGGGACACGCAGAGCATTGCAGAAGTGTGAGAAACTGGCATAGGCCAGCCTATGAATCTGGGGAGTGACAGAAGACAGCTCAGGCTCATGGCTTCTCCAGTCCCAATGCTTGCCATGCACAGAGCCCAACAGATTCCTGGAGACAGCAGTGAGAGGTCAGACAGGGTGTTAGACAATGTCTGGGAGACTGCCAAAGAGCTTGTGAGGGCAATCCTCACCCCACCCCTGGTCTGCACTTCCCACGGCTTCTCTTTTGCTTTTTCTCGAGCCCCGTGGTCCTTCCATCCCTCACCTGGCTCCCAATCCATTCCTTAGCAGATGTCTTTCAAATCTTCTCCAATCCAGAGAGGCTTGGATTACAGAGTGGCTCCCACCCTGCCCAGAACCGACTCATCTAGCCAGCTGGGAGGACCTAATCTCCACTCCTCTTCTTCCTCGAGCTTTCATGTCTCCCACTGCACTCTCCTGCTTCTCGGGGAGCTATCTTCTACCCTGCCAGATCAGTCAGGACGCACGGCATGTTACCACCTTTACCATCGCTCTCTCACCATGGCAACATTTCCCTTCACTTCTTGGCCAACATACATCTATAGGCAACCCAGAGGGCTGCTGTGCTCGCTTCTCCCTGCCTCCCATTCATTCCCCACACGGACACACCAGAACAGACAGGATCATTCCACCTTTCTTCCTAAAAACTTTCACTGCCTTTGCTGTTCTATCCGGTGATGCCTAAAAAGGGACCCTGAAGTGTGATGGCTTAAAGCAGCCATTTTAAGTCCTATACTATGCAGGTTGGAAATTCAGGCAGGCACTGGGGATTCTATTTTATGGGGCATCAGCAGGAGTCAGTTGCTTAGCTTGCAGCTGACAACCATGCCACACATTGGTCAGAAGGGCAAAGGGTGTGCTGGGTTGGGACTGCCTGTTTTAGTATCCCTTTGTCTCCCCTACAGCTTAGCAATTTGAGGGTAGTTAGTCTCATCACATGGATGACTCGTGACACTTAAGAGAGCTTCAAGGAAGTTGCATGGTCTTATGTGGCCTAGCATTAGAAGGCATAGAGCACCCCTTCCATGACATGTCACTGGCTGATGCTGTCACAGGGAGAGGCAGCCCCATCTGCAATGACAGTATTATGAGAGAATATTTAGCCATCCCTCTACCCCCCATCAGGGAGCAGGATGGTTGTTTTAAGCACAGCACGTGGCCCTTCATGGCTGGCCTCCACTGCTCTGCCTACTCAGCGCTCGCAGACTCACTGCCCGTTGGGTTCAAAGGCTCCATTAACTCTTGCCAGAGCATAGGTCTTTGGGTATTCAGCCCTCTCCCATTGTTCAACCCCTCACTATGTTTACAATGGACTTTTAACCTTCCTCCCTCTGACAGATGTCGTTCCCCTCAGCTCAAGTGCTGCTTCCTGCAGGAAGATTCATGTGGATCCACTTGTCCAGGCTAGGTGTCCCACATGGCCAAGTAGTAGTCAGTACCGTAACCGATGAACAGCCTCCGTTCCTCACTGACTCAAACATCGCTAGGGGCAAGGCTGTGTTTTGTTCAGCGTTCAATCCTCAAAACCTACACAGAAGACATCGTGCACACCATTAATTGTCCAACAGATGGCCATTGAGCCCCTTAACCCCTCTGTCTTGTTTTCTCCATTTGTAAATAGAGGATGTTGGTTAGTGGGTCTGTTCCTTTTCTGTTGCCATGACAAAGCACCAACCATATGAGGCAGCATATAGAAGGAATTGTTTTGTTTGACTGCAGTTCCACAGAGGGAGAATCCCTAATGGTCTAGGAGGCATGGTGGCAGGAGGTGGGAGCTCACATTTTAAACCATAAGCACAAAACAAAGAGAAGGAGAGATAGAAATACAGAGAGATAGAGATGGATAGAGAGATAGAGATAGAGACATAAAGAAATATAGATATATATATAGAGAGGTAGGTAGATAGGTAGGTAGGTAGATAGATAGACAGACAGACAGACAGACAGATAGATAGAAGTAAGACAAAGCTATGAATTCTTAAAGCCTGCTGCCAGTGATAGGCTTCCTTCAGCAAGATTTGGCCACTTTTCCAAACAGTGCTACCAACTGGGTACCATGTGTGCTGGGCCTGTGGGGGACATTTCTCATTTACACCAACACCATTTGTGCTGGTGCTGGGAAACCGGTTTGCCCTGGTCCTACTGTCTCCTTCAGTCTCCTCCTTGTGCATCACTGTGATGTGTTGGGAAGCAGCAAGTATGTTCAGCAAGAAAGAAGATGGCGACTCCCTACTGATGTGCACCTGGGCCCAGCCATGGAGGAGGCACCATGGCCGCTGTGGGTTTTACCTACATTCCAGGCTTCTCTGGCTTTGATAGCTCCATTTGTGCTATAATATTTCTACAACCCTGGACTGTAAGGGTTGGGGATTTTCCATGTAGAAATCCAGTGAACAACTTTCAGTGCTCGAATTAGAAATCTAAGAAGCAGAGGGAAATTGATTCACCCAAAGTCAGAACCTGTGTCCAGAGTCAGGTCTATGTAACGAGGG
This sequence comes from Micromys minutus, assembly GCF_963924665.1. NCBI lineage: Eukaryota > Metazoa > Chordata > Mammalia > Rodentia > Muridae > Micromys > Micromys minutus. The sequence continues at coordinate 96,816,897 of NC_137969.1, forward strand.
TAGGTGTTCACTGGAGATGTGGTTCGTGCCAACCAAACAATAGCTCGATGTTAACTTCCTCTCTCGTCCACTCTAAGCTCCCTGACTGTAGGATAAAATAACCCGACTCAAGTCTCGGATATTGTCACTTACCAGCTGTGTGTCCTTTGAGAAAACTATTTTGCTTTTTCTAAATGTTAGCTCTCTGTAAATTGTGGGCCGCACTGTCTTGGAGGTGAGGCAATACCGGAAGCACACATTGCAGTTGTCTCTGGAGTACAATAAGGAACCACAACCTCAATGCTGAGATGACTCTACAGTTAACACTGGACTTCTTACCTGACATGGTCCCTGGATCCGGTGCAGAGGCCCGAACTTGGTTAACGAGAAATGAATAGTCTCATTTCCCCACCCTGAAAGCTCTAAAACTGAACTCAGTGGTGATTGTGGCTTGTTCCTGGGAGATGTTTCCAATCGGGATTCCCATAAAGAGAAGACTGACTCACCAACCGTCTAGAGGACTGACCATGCCCGGGTAATTTTGTCTTTGATGAAGAGAGAGAGACGAGATGGCAGAAACCAGTAGGAAGCAGTTGACCCCAGACTTGTGTGTGTGTTTAGGTAATTGTATAAGGAAATAGCCCAGCCTATGGCACAGTGTGAGTCCTCGGATTCTGACGCTCGTCATTGACTCAATAATAAAATAAAATAAAATAAAAATAATAACGATGCATTAAATTGATTAGAAAGTTTAAAATGCACAGTACTGAATTATGAAGTTCAAAAGGTAAATGACGTGGGAAGTCGGCAGAGGGTAGCTGCTGTACCGGCCAGCAGTGAAGACTCGAGGAGCAGCAGGGACTGAGGGGGTGTTAATCCGATTTCAGGAGGGCTAACGCGTGTGAGGCTCTCCAAGCGACAGTGACAAGTACATCTCTAATCATCATGTATTAAATTTAGCACCAAGGAGAGAGGCACTTCTCTCTCCTCAATTTTATGGAATGCAATTAACATGGATATGAAAAAAGTTAAAAGAAACAGGAATTAGACTTGAACTTCATAGTCTATCTCAGAGCAGAAATTAAGATGTTTTTGTAGGGTGCTCACGGATATGTTTCCCTGGGGACTCTACGTTGTGACTGAAGCAGCTCCATTTCTCCCCTCCTTGGCCCTTTCCTGGAGGCCTAAGTTTACAGAGCTGGGTGTGGTGAGGACACCACATCTGGGACGGGGAGGTGCTGAGGAGCAGTAAGCACAGTCCCTCTCAGAGAGCCCAGAGGGGGAATCCTGATCTCCCCAAAGCCATGTTTCCTCGGCTTCTGAACAGAGAGTTTGGATCCCAACACTGAGAACTTCAAAAGCCAAGTTTGGCCATCAGCTTCTGGAAAGGCCCCTTCTTCTTGGTCTTTCCTCTTGAATTTTGACAATATTTGAGTCCAGGGGAGAACAAGCAGACAATTAAAACAAAATGCCCAGGTGGGGGTGGGGGGGGTGGGTGGGAGGGTGGGTCTGAGACTTGGAGTCGTAAAGTCACCTGCTGTGTTACTGTGTCTTGGTAAGAGGCTGTACCTGCTGCCACAGCATTGTGTTTTAGACATATCCTTTTAGATTAAAACAAATTATTTTTGTGGGTATGAGTATTTGCTTCATACACAGTGTATATGTGTGCCCTGTGAGTGCCCACGGAGGTCAGAAGAGAGCACTGGATTCTTTGGAACTTGAGTTACAGAAGGTTATGAGCCACCATGTTGGTCCTGGGAACTGGACCCTGGTCATCCGTAAGAGTAGCAAGACCTCTTAATCACTGAGCCATCACCCCAACTCTGTTGGACGTATTTTTAATAGAAGAGAAAACTTTTTTTTGGTGTTACGCACACAGATTTGTCTCCTTCATAGTCTATGCTGTCTCTTCAGATCGGAGTTAAGAAGCAGAGCCCCTTGGTCAGTGTAAACATTAGAAAACAGTATAATTAAAAGAGTGGGTTTAATTGGGAAATTGACCCAAAGCTCCATTTAGCATCCCTTCCCTGGCCAGACAGGCTGGGCCTTCTTGGAGCCTGGCTCCACTCAGGAGTTGAGGACAGAGCTTGCTTGATTAAGATGTTTCTTGGGAAATGGAATTAAGCCTAATGATTTCCAATGGAAAGGACTGCTAATTGGGGAGGCAATGTTGCTTAATTGGGACACCTGCGGGTAATTAAAAGCTCTCTCCCAGTGGCCTTTCCTGCTTCTGGCTCTGGAAGGCAAAGGCATTGTGAGGGAGCCAGGCATTCTAAGGGCTGGTTCTTACTTTCTCCCTTACCCTCTGTCCAAACTCAGTGAGGTATCCTTGCCTGTCCTTTGGTGTGTTGTTCTTAGAGTGCCGTCCTCCACAGACGGAGGCTTTGGCAAGTTACTGAGCCACTTTTGGGGAAACTCAGGAGTTCGCTGGAAAGGGGAGAAAACCAGGCAACAGCAGCTAGATGTGGTCACCTGTGATCTTGGAATTCAGAGGGGAAAAGATTTAAAGCCAACACTTGTTATAGAGCAAGTTCGAGACTAGCCTGGGAATAAAAAGATAAAGGACCTAAGGAGTCCCAGCCTAGAGACCATAAGGACTAGCTGCCAGGGACTTGCTGCAGATGGCACTTTGTGCAGAGAGAGGTGGCCCGCTCAGAACTGAAGGTCCTGAAAGATCCTCAGGATTAGCTGGAAATACTGATTTCTGATTCAGATCCAGAGCTGGGATTGTGACATCCATCAGTTTCCTCAACTCTGTCCCTCTGATGGAAGTGACTGTACTTGATTATAAGACAGTGTGGGGTTGACTGCACACAGTTATGAGACACTCTGCAGGTGTTGGCGGGGGAGGGTAAATGTTTTGTTTGATTGTTTTGGCAAACGTGTCTCACTCGGGTTGGCTGTGGATTCAGCTCTCTTGTCTTACTCAGTCCATGGGGCAGACAGGTCTGTAAGCCAGTGCCTGGTGTTCTGGGTTCTGGGTTCTACTGGCCAAAGAAGAGAAACTCTGACCACACTGGGGTTCAGAGAAAGCATTGGAGAGTGGTTGGCTGCCTGGTGAGAACAGAGCACACAGGTCTCTAGAACATCCTGGAAGTTGTTGGCATGCGTTTCTGTTAGGCGGTGTGGGGAAGAAGAATTTGGGGTATGGGGTAGCAGAGGTTACACAAGAGGTGTCTCAGAAGCCATGGGAGCTGGTTGGGTCTTTCTGTAATGGGCGGGTGGACAGCTGCTGAGGAGCAGCAGTGACGGGGTCGGGGTGAGGAAAGCCTCTTGTGGGATGTGTCGCTCTAGTCTGGGAGCAAGAGAAGGAAGATGGTTGCTCAGAGGGTCCCGGAGACAGGTGGCAAGTTCCCAAGCTCAGGTGAGGGCAGTGGGAACCAGTGAGAGACACCATGGGTGTGTAGCAGGGCTCCTGTGACAGTGCTGCCTTCGGAGGATGCTGCAGTCAAGACTTCACCAGTATGTCCACCTCTCTGGCAGCCAATGCCCCCTTGTTCCTCCCTTTCCCTCATCTCTTGTGCAGACAGGCTCCTGACATTTCAATGGGAACTTTGGGAAGAAATCCTGAGACTCCCACCAAATGTCCCCTAACAATAGGGGTGAAATGGGACAAGAATTTGGGAACTGTTCCCAACCCCAAAACTGATTCCCGAGGAGGAGGCTAATGAGAGACAGGAAGCAGGCTCAGTGCTCCAGCTTCAGCTCTGAGAGGAAGCAGGGTTGAACAGCAGCCCGGCTGGGAGCACAGGGTGAGCATGGGTAACGGCCGCTTTCATGGTTACAGCCACCCCACAGTTCTCTCCTTTCCTTGTGGTTTGGGTGATAGGCACAGCATTCATGTGCAATGGATAAGGTAGGTTCCATTTCCAGTCTTTCCTGAAAAGTCGTTCCCAAGAGCTGCATCACCTAAAAGGCTCAGTTGTGTCTGGTGGGTGTGATGTAGAGTCTTGGGATGAAATGTTACCTTCTAGCCCCATCAAAACCAGCTTGAGTGTTGAAGACTGCTGAAGTGTTCAGCTATGGTTTTCTGTGAAGTACATCTGTGAACAGACGACTTTGTAGAGCCTCTTGATTTTCTTCCTAAACCTTTAACTGGTCCAGGCTTCCTCTCCCGCCCCCATGGCAATGTGCTGTCCCCTCAGCAGAGAAGGCCTTGGACCGAGATTGATATATGCTGGTGTCCACACGAGGTGCTTCTGGGAATGTTTTCAGAATTCTCATTCTGAAGTTCGAGTTCACGCCTTTCAAATCACTTGTTTCCCTTTGAAGTCCTATTGAAGAAGAACAGAGCTCTGAAAGGGCCCTTTCAGTGGGAGACCACTGCGGCCTGTTATTTCTGAGCCGCTTCCATGGCAGGACCTGTTTCCTCCCTGGGCCTCTGTGTCTCTGTGAGCAGCGAACACCAGCATTCCCTGGCGCTAACTTTGCTGCTTACCAGAGACTGATTTTCCCGGCGTGTGCAGAGTTGTGCTGTTACCTGATACACATCTGCTGGACGAATGAGTTCGCAGGATCTACTTCAGTGCGGTATTTCCTCAAAGAGAAAGAAGAGGCAGTGCCACAAAGCACAGCTCTTCAGTCTGTGGGTTGTGATCCATTATGGTTGTGACGCATTATGTCACAACCGAGTGCAAGTATCATGAACGCTTTGACTAGTGGTAAAGAGGTTTCTGAACACACAGCGACCAAAACTGAACTCAAAATCAAGCACGGCATGAATCCTGGGTGCTCCTGGAAGCACTCACCTTTGTTGCATTGTGGGACTTGATGGTAGCCTTGGTTCTGAACACACAACGTGTGTGCTCTGGACGGCACATGCCACCATGCTGTGCCTGGAACACCTCAGCTCAGATTTGTGACCACATCTTATGGCTTGCACTTATTTTTATTGCACGAATAAACATTTTTCTTCTCCTTGTGGGAGCATAATAGTTTAATTATGAAAAAAGCCTTTTAATATCCCTCCACTGTCATTCTTCACATGTAAATATCGAATTAGACTGTCTTTGGGTTGATATTTGATTTTTTAAAAATCGCTGTTTTGAGTTGCTGATTTGAGCTCCTTTAAAATAGCATTAAATGATTTTTGGCTTAAAATTTGGATAGAATATCCAACAATTTCTGAACTGGTTGTGTAGGAATACATTTCTCTCAACTCACTTCAGTAAGGATTCGATTTTCCTCTAGCCCACTACCCACCAGAAGTAGTGAAAGAAAGTTATTAGGACTCGGGAGAAGTGGACCTGTCTAGAAATAGTTCTTTTGAGGGTGAATCCAATTTTTGTTGTCAGGATATCAACAGTCCAGTTCTCTAGCAAACACCAACATGAACCAACAGCTGCAGTCCAGGGAAGTTGGCAGACACCACAGAGAAATCAGCAAGGGCAGTTCAATCAAGAAGAAACTGTGAGGCTCACCAGCCAGCCTGAGTCTACCAGTGAAGTGGCAAGAAGCTGCAGGAACCTCAGGAGAAGTTATTTGGTAAGTTTCTCTCTATGACATCACCACAAGCAAAGCTCAACAATGCAATGTAAGGTGAACCAACACAGGCATGCTGCCAGAGAAGACTAGCAGAGGCAGAGCGAGGTGAACTAATATTTGAGTTCCCACTGTCTGTGGGGCCATATTTATATTCTTTCTAAGCATCACATATCCTTTCACATGTTTGCTATAGCAAAATATTCTTTCACCTGTGTCTGCTTTAGGAAAACACCCTTTCATCTGTTTCTGTTTCAGAGAACATTTTTTATGTCTGCTCCAGCTAAACATCCTTTCACCTGTGTGCCCTAGCAAAACATCATTTGACAATAATTGACTTTCCAAAGAACCCAGAAGTTTCCACTTCATGGTTGTCTAAGTTACTTTAAAAATATTTATTTATTTATTTAATGTACATGAGTACACTGTAACTGTCTTCAAACACACTAGAAGAGAGCATCAGATCCCATTACAGATGGTTGTGAGCCACCATGTAGTTTCTGGAAATTGAACTCAGGAAGAATAGCCAGCGCTCTTAACTGCTGAGCCATCTCTCTAGCTCCTAAGTTACTTTTTGGTTTGTGTGGCAAAACACTATGATTAAAACAACTTATCAAAGAAAGTGTTTAATTTGGGGCTCACTGTTGGGGTCTGGGAATGACTGCAGAAGCCATCAGACACCAATCTCAGTCAAATGGGGGTGGTTTATTGAATGCCACACCCCAAAACTGATTGATCAGGGATACAAGTCAGACTCAGGAGCTGTCTTTGATGTTAAGCCAAGATCCAATAGGGCTTTTAAATCTTATCAACATCTACCAACATCTGTACCAAGTTAACTGACCAATCAGGATTTAGGGATGGGGAATTTCCTTAGGAACATGTCTTTGTCATACATGTATCCTGCTCCTATTGATTGGGGTATTCAATGGTGGCAGGGGACTTGCCTTATCTAATATTCATGTCCTAACTTCTCTACCAAGATTGGACTTGTCTAATATTCATATCTAAACTTGCCAACCAAGATGTCAGGTATCCACATATATGTCTCTTTCTGCCAAGTAGGATGCCAGTTCCCAGGGAGGTCTTGGGTAACTTAATGTTTACTCGACCCCTACTTAAAATGGAAGTTTTATATAAACCACATAGTTTCTTATATTATGTTAGGTCCATCCCAGGGGCATCTTATAAAAGTGTATACCATTAAAAAGCTCATATACAGGTGCAGGAAGTACTGCTGGGTGGTTGGTTTGGGTCTAAGCTCATTGTAGCTAACTATACAAAGCAGTTCTACTTGACTTCTGTTGTGATTGGTTTCCAAGAGTACAGAATCTAACAGAATATACAATCAACTTGGGCACAAGAAACTTTTCTAGTAACAGCAGAAACAACATATGGAAAAGTTTCCTTATGACATTAGTAACAGCACAAATTGGCAGGCTAGACAGTTAACAGTTACCTAGGCTTTAACATTTTACCTAGGACTTAACACTCCATCTGGGCCTTAATGTTACCTAGGCCTTAACACTCACAAGTCCATGACTTTCATGATGAGGAGCATGGCAGCAGACAAGCAAGCATTGTACTGGAGTAGCAACTGAGAGATCACATGGGCTTTTGAAATCTCAAAGCCTACCACCCCAGAGACACACTTCCTCCAAGAATGCCACACCTCCTAATCCTTCCTAAACAGTTATAACTGTGGGGGATCAAACATTCAAACATATGAACCCACAGGGAAAGTTCTAACTGTGGGGGAATCAAACATTCAAACATATGAACCCACAGGGACTCTTCTTATCCAAGCCACCACACTGGTCCTAAACATATTTCTGCCATTTGGTAACAGGTGTGTATAGAAAGTAACATTCCCATCACTGACAACCACAAAATAGAAATGTCAGTCAGCTCTGAAAAACATCAACATTGCTCTCAGTCCCGCAGAATCAGATTTTTTAGCTGGTATTTTATTCTCTAGGTAAAAATAAGTGTGTCCATCTCAATAGGATGCAAATATGCTTTCATCTTAATAAGTTATAAAATTATAGAACAGGTGTGGAAAGCTTAAAGATGTTAATTTACGTGCTAATTTGTGGTATCTACATATATGTGGTGCATGTGTATGCATGTGTGTATATGCACATGTATGTGTGGCTGCATTCCAGAGGTTGCACTGGGTATCTTCCTCAGTTCTCTGCTTCTTGAGCTGGCGTCTCTCCCTGAACTTGGAGATCAGCATTTTGGCTAGAGCCCCCAGGATCTGCCTGTCTCTTTGTCTGGCTACCTGGTACTGGAATGTCAGGAGCTTTCCGCCCTGCTTGGCCTTTTTCTTTTCTTTTCTTTTCTTTTCTTTTCTTTTCTTTTCTTTTCTTTTCTTTCTTTCTTTCTTTCTTTCTTTTCTTTTCTTTTCTTTTTTTTTTTTTTTGGCACATGCTGGGGACCTGAACCAAGGTCTCCACGCTTGTCCAACACTGTGGTGACCAAGCCACCTCCCAAGGCCAAGGATTGTTTTAAAATAAATTTCTTTATAAATTATTTTTATAAAATGATTCATGTTTCATTAACAATTTTATAAATTATCTATCTTTCTATACCATATTTCTATATGTACCTCTATATCCAGGCTCACATCCTTGGACAAGCAGCCCTGCAGTGAAGTACATCCCTGGCCATCTTCCCCACCGGTGTCAAGAGCTTTCCTGAGTACGTAGCCTCCATTGTGCATAGCCTAGAATCCAGCCCCCTCACTGTGACCTACATGGTCTGGCGTGGGGTTCTACCACATCCCCACTGCTGGCTCTAGCTAACAGCACTAAAGCTTGTCACAGACCCACCCCAAGGATACAGCACCATCGGTGTGCTGGACTGGAATGTTCTTCTCTTCCCATCTGGGAAAATTTCTTATTCGTCTCAAGCTGGTCTGGGAACCCCTCACTGACCATTGCTTTACATTGGCAGCTAAGGAGGGGGGAGCTGGTGGGTATTTCCTGCAGCCGAGACACACCCACGTCCAGTCAGTCTCGGAACTCCTGATGGCTGCAATGCTTCTAAAACATTATCGCTCCTCTTTGGAAGCCACGCATCTGGGTAAAGACTCATAGATGTTAAGATCTTTGGATCTGTGGTTCTTTGCCTCCCTCATTCTCCCAGAGTCCTGAGAACACTGTGGTGTTTTCTTCTGTCCTTGCAGGGCTGGTGGGCTGAAGCTGTCAAGACAGAAGACTAAGGACCTGTTTGGCCAAATTGGAGGCTGGAGAGCAGTTTGCTCAGCAGGCTATCTGTTGATAAAATAGCCAGCGGTGAGAGGCCATTAATCTCAATTAGACCTGATTCTGACAGGATTGGATTTGGGCTTAGGCTGTCCACACCAAGCCTGGCACACTTGCTGGTCTCTTCAGTACCAGGCTTGTTTCCACAAGCCAGTGTCCACAGTTGACAGAACACCCTCAGGCACCTTGAGGAAGGAGATGAAATAACCGTAGCTATTCTGGGTACCAGACCAAGGGGGTTTACAGTGTCTAACTGCTTCTGGTTGCTTAAGGAAGATGTGACATTCCCTCTGGAGAAATTATTAATCACTAAAATTATGGTGTTATTATTAGTCTGCAAGATGCTTCTTTTATTATGTTCCCAGTGAGGCTGTGTTGGGACAGGAGTTGGCTCTTAGAGTTGAGCCAGGGGAAAAGGCTAGCAGCCTAACTTCTCAGCCCCTGTTGAGGAACAGGTGGACTCTTTATCAGACAGGAGAATTGGTTTGATTTGGTGGAATGTTCAAGGCTTCCACTATTGAAAATTATGGCTCAGCCAATTGTTATGGTAGGGAAGAGTAAAGGAACATATGTTTGTGGGTCAGGCCTGCCTGACTTCAGGCAGCAAAGGGCCAGTAGCTTAGTGATGTTGTGGTGGAAGATTTAACAGGAGGATCACTGCTCTGACATAATGTATGCCTTGAAGTTCAGGTGAGAGATGGGTGGGTATAAGTTGGGTGGGTATAAGTTGGACGATAAGTTTATGAGTTACAAAGAAGCATTCATTCATTGAACAGAAAACATTACAAATGCCTCAAAAATAGCTAGCCACATTTAGTATTTGTTGATTTAAAAATATTGTTTCTGTATTTATAAATTAGATCCTAGTACTTCCTTTCCTCACTCACCTTGGACATTGTTAGATTTTGTTATAGATAAGCAGGTTTGGGTTGATTACATACTGCTTCCTGCTCACCTTCCACCCCCAACCTCACTACTACTTTTTCATTTTCTAGTAAATTACAGTCACAATGTGATTGGGTTGAATTATGACTTTATGGCTATTTAATTATGATTGTGTAAGTTTAGCTCACAAGATAAGCCAAGTATCACTACTCTTTTCTTTCTTTTGGGATACTTAGCGTGTTTTCCCCAGTGTGTGTGTGTGTGTGTGTGTGTCTGTCTGTCTTCATTTTATATTACTGACTTATTTTGTTTTTATTACAGATCTTCATAGTTTCATCAAATCTTTAAAAATGCAAATCTATAGCGTTCTAATTTGCTTTTCCATTGCTGTGATAAACACTATAACCAAAAGCAACTTGGAGAGGAAAAGGTTTATTTCATTTTACAAGTTAAAGCTCTTCATTAAGGGGAGCAGGAACTCAAGGAAGAAGCTTAAAGTAGAAGACACAGAGAACACTATTTATCAGCTTTTGCTCCCTCCCTGACACATGTTTAGCTTCCTTTCTTATGTGGCCCAGCCCCAGCCCCCTAGGGATGATGTTGCCCACAGTGGGATGGGCCTTCCTATATCAATTATTAATCAGAAAAAAAGGTCTTATGGACATGATTATAGGCCAATCTGATGGAGGCAATTCCTCAGGTTAAGTTTTGTCTTCCCAGCTGTGTCAAGTTTACAGCCACGATTAGCTATCACACACAGATATCCTGTGCATTTGGTGATGTTTTCTCTTAGAGTCCTCTTTCCAAGATACTTATCTTCCTATTTCTAGTCTGGACCGATTGTTAATTTTTCAGTCCTGCAACACAGAATGACCAGGGGGTGGTGTATCTCTTCTGCTTTAGATACTCTTATTTTCTGGTTTTGAGTTCTTTCAAGTCTGAAATCTATTGATGCTCACCCAAACAATAATTTAGATGGCTATACAATCGAAGTGCTTCATCTGAACAGCTTCGACATTGCATCTTCAATTCTTGCCACACACATGAAAGCTTAGCTAGCTATGAAAGCTAAGTGCTCTCTTGAAGCCTTTTGCTTTGTATATTCAATTCTTGGAACACAAATGGTAGTTTAGCTGGCTAAAAACATCCAAGTAATCCATTAAATCCTCATTCATCACCCCCCCCTCGTTTTTGGTCTGTCTATAAAAGAGGAACATAGGGTGAAAATATTTTCATGGAAATTTTTTTCCTCCCAATAATTCCATTAAATATTAAGTTTGTATCTTTTTGTTTTTTAAAAGTTCTTCTTGAACTGTTTCCTTAAAAAATGTCAAAAATCTATTTTTATTTCTTGAATGCAATATCAGATATTTTACAAGTAAATTACAATGTACATCTTTTTCTCTGTCTTATTCTTCTTTTCATGCTGGAAGATTTTTTCAAATGTTAGTTGGTCATCTGTTGTTAGCTAGAAGGTGTTTGGAGAGGGGGGAGGGAGAGAGAGAGAGAGGGAGGGAGGGAGGGAGGGAGGGGGAGGGAGGGAGGGAGGGAGGGGGAGGGAGGGAGAGAGTGAGTGAGAGAGAGAGAGAAGGTTGGGGTAGAGAGGGAATGGGAGAGAGCTACTGAGATGGATCAAGTAGTTGGCTTTACCGCAGTGACAAAAAGCAAACAGAAGTGTCTATCTGTCTGTCCAGTTATCTGTCTATTCTTACTATCCAATCTGGGAGGAGAATGGCTCGTTTATCATGTTTGAGACTAAAGTAGAAGATAAGGACAGCAGATACTAATCCCTTTATATCTAATGTGCTAATATTGTCTCGATGCCAGACTTAGTCTCATTGGATCAGAGAACAACCCTTTGGTTCCCCTGGAAATGAGTGGGTGGAGTGAGTCACCTGGCTGTGTGGGTTGGGGAGAGAAGATCGGGACACAACATTTCTGCACAGCAGCTTTCAGTACATCCCCATTTTCGGTGTTCAACCCCATATTTCCTACCTTTGCCTTTCAATGCATGGGGAACCTTGATAATTAAACCTGGGATTCTCTCTATCTCTCTGTCTCTGTCTCTGTCTCTGTCTCTGTCTCTGTCTCTCTCTCTCTCTCTCTCTCTCTCTCTCTCTCTGTGTGTGTGTGTGTGTGTGTAAGTGTATGGTGAGGAGCGGGGAGGAAGGGATTAACTTATTTAAACTGCAGTTTTCTCTCTCTTGAAGTTGTAGGGATGCTAGCTTCTTCTGCCCTGCTTTTGATATTACCAATGATCCTCTACCCATTGTCTCTCTTCCTAAAGGTTGTAGAAAAAAATTTTTTTAATTTACTGAGATCCCTTTTTCATTAGTTGAAAATATACAAATCTTTAGTAGTATTTTTTAAAAAGATTTATTTATTTATTATATATAAGTACACTGTAGCTGTTTTCAGACCCACTAGAAGAGGGCATCAGATCTCATTACAGATGGTTGTGAGCCACTATGTGGTTGCTGGGAATTGAACTCAGGACCTCTGGGAGAACAATCAGTACTATTAAGCACTGAGCCATCTCTCCAGCTTCAGTAGTATTTAAGTAGGCTTTTCAGAGAGAGAAATGATAAATTGTTATCAATTAGTTGTATCTAGCAAATGGTTAAATATAAACATAAAGACGTGTTTATGTTTTTGTTCTTTTAAAGAATTGAACACATCATTGGCCCAGGTTCATACTAGGACCTGGGAATCTGTTGCTTTTGCCTCACAAAATAAGTCACATTTTTTACTCTAAAAAACCATATGCTTTTGTTCTAGAATAATAGGCCTTTGTTTCTTTCCCTATAATCTAATATTCAAGTACTTGTAAAATTACAGACCTGCACATAAGCATAGCAAAGCTATTGAACAACTGTTAGTTGAGGAAGGCTCACCTACTAATAGCCTGAAATATTTCCGCAACAGTTAAGCAAATACAGCTTCCTTTTTTTGTGTGTAGCTCTTTTTAAAAATTGGATATATTTTATTTGCATTTCAAATGCTATCCCCCCTCCCGGTCTCCCCTCCTCACCTCTGATCCCTTCCCCCTCCCCTGCTTCTATGAGGGTGTTCACCTACCCACCCAACCCCTCCTGACTCCCCGCCCTGACATCCCCCTTAGGTAGAGAGAGAGTGAGCATCCTTGTCTAGTCCCTAATTTTAGTGGGATTGCTTCAAATTTCACTTCATTTAGTTTGATGTTGGCTACCGGTTGGCTGTATTTTACTATGTTTAGGTATGGGCCTTGAATTCCTGATCTTTCCAAGACTTTTATCATGAAAGGATGTTTAATTTTGTCAAATGCTTTCTCAGCATCTAATGAGATGATCATGTGTGTTATTTTTCCTTTGAGTTTGTTTATATAGTGGATTGCGTTGATAGATTTCCAGATATTGAAGCATCCCTGAATCCCTGGGATGAAGCCTACTTGATTGTGATGGATGATTGTTTTGATGTGTGCTTGGATTTGGTTTGCAAGAATTTTATTGAGTATTTTTTTGCATCAATATTCAAAAGGGAAATTGGTCTGAAGTTTTCTTTCTTTGTTTGGTCTTTGTGTGGTTTACATATAAGTGTGATGGTGGCTTCATAGAAGGAATTGAGTAGTGTTCCTTCTGTTTCTATTTTGTAGAATAGTATTGGTATTAAGTTTTCTATGAAGGTCTGATAGAATTCTGCACTAAACTCATCTGGGCTTATTTGGTTGGGAGACTTTTGATGACTGCTTTTATTTATTTACAGGTTATGGGACTCTTTAGATGGTTTATCTGATCCTGATTAAAATTTGGTACCGTATTTGTCTATAAAATTGTCCATTTCATCCAGCTTTTCCAGTTTTATTGAGTATAGGCTTTTGTAGTAGGATCTGATGATTTTTTTTGGTATTTTTTGTTTCTGTTGTTATTTCTCCTTTTTCATTTCTTATTTTGTTAATTTGAATACTGTGTCTGTGCCCTCTGGTTAGTCTGGCTCAGGGTTTATCTATCTTGTTGATTTTCTCAAAGAACCAGCTCCTGGTTTTTTTTTTTTTTTTTTTTGATTCTTTGTATAGTTCTTTTTGTTTATACTTGGTTGATTCAGCCCTGAGTTTGATTACTTTCTGCCCTCTACTTCTCTTTGGTACATTTGCTTCTTTTTGTTTAGAGCTTTTAGGTGTACTGTCAAGCTGTTAGTGTATGCTCTCTCCAGTTTCTTTTTGGAGGCACTCAGAGCCATGAGTTTTTCTCTTAGCACTGATTTCATTGTGTCCACTGATTTCATAGTTTTGGGTATGTTGTGCCTTCACTTTCATTAAATTATAAAAGGTCTTTAATTTATTTCTTTATTCCTTCCTTGACCAAGTTATCATTGAGAAGAACATTGTTCAGCTCCCATATATATGTGGGCTTTCTGTTGTTTTTTTGTAGTTATTGACAACCAGTCATAGTCTATGGTGGTCTGATATTCAATCTTCTTGTATCTGTTGAGGTCTGTTTTGTGACTGATTATATGATCAATTTTGAGGAAGGTACCATGAGGTGCTGAGAAGAAGGTATATTCTTTTGTTTTAGGATGAAATGTTCTATAAATATCTGTTAAATCCATTTGTTTAATAACTTCTGCTAGTTTTACTGTGTCTCTGTTTAGTTTCTGTTTCCATGATATGTCCAATGATGAGAATAGGGTGTTGAAGTCTCCCACTATTATTGTGTGAGGTACAATGTATACTTTGAACTTTAGTAAGGTATTTTTTTTTTTTATGAATGTAGGTGCCCTTGCATTTGGAGCATAGATATTCAGAATTGAGATTTCATCTTGGTGGATTTTTTCTTTGAAGTGTATGAAGTGTCCTTCCTTATCTTTTTTGATAACTTTTGGTTGAAAGTCAATCTTATTCGATATTAGAATAGATACTCCAGCTTGTTTCTTGGGCCCATTTGCTTGGAAAATTGTTTTCCAGCTTTTTACTCTGAGGTAGTGTCTGACTTTGCCACTGAGGTGTGTTTTCTGTATGCCACAAAATGTTTGGATTCTCCTTACATATCCAGTTTGTTAGTCTATTTTTATTGAGGAATTGAGTTCATTGATGTTGAGAAATATTAGAAACAATGATTGCTGTTTCCTGTTATTTTTGTTGTTAGAGGTGGATTTGTGTGTGGCTGTCTTCTTTTGGGTTAGTTGAAAGATTATTTTCTTGCTTTTTCTGTGGTGTAGTTTCCCTCCTTGTGTTGGAGTTTTTTATTTATTATCCTTTGAAGGGCTGGATTTGTGGACAGATATTGTGTAAATTTGTTTTTGTCATGGAATATCTTGGTTTCTTCATCTACAGTAATTGAGAGTTTTGCTTGATATAGTAGCCTGGGCTGGCATTTGTGTTCTCTTAGTGTTTGTATGACATCTGTGTAGGATCTTCTAGCTTTCATACTCTCTCTTGAGAAGTCTGGTGTGATTCTTATTGGTCTGCTTTTATAGGTTACTTGATCTTTTTGTCTTACTGCTTTTAATATTCTTTCTTTGTTTTGCACATTTGGTGTTTTGACTATCATGTGACAGGAGGAACTTCTTATCTGGTCTAATCTATTTGGAGTTCTGTAGGCTTCTTGTATGTTCATGGGCATCTCTTCCATTAGGTTAGGGAAGTTTTCTTTTATAATTTTGTTGAAGATATTTACTAACCCTTAAGTTGGGAATCTTCACTTTCTTCTATGCCTATTATCCCTAGGTTTGATCTTTTCATTGTGTCCTGGATTTCCTGTATGTTTTGGGTTAGGATCTTTTTGCATTTTGCATTGTCTTTGACTGTGTGTAAATGTTTTCCAAGGTATCTTCTGCACCTGAGATTCTGTCTTCTATCTCTTGTATTCTGTTGGTGATGCTTGCATCTATGACTCCTGATATCTTTTCTAGGTTTTCCATCTCCAGGGTTGTCTCCCTTTGTTATTTCTTTATTGTTTCTATTTTCATTTTTAGATACTGAATGGTTTTGTTCAATTCCTTCACTTGTTTTGTTGATTTTTGTCTTACGTGTGCTCTCATGTGTATTAGCACTTATTTGAGACCATCTCTCTCCCACCGGTGTCTGGGTACAGAGTGCTCTGGCACCAGGTCAGCTCCAAACACAGGCAGAAACCAGAAGGATCCTGTGCAGAAGGATCCTGTCCCAGACTGTTCCTCAGGTTTGAACTCTTTAAGGGACAGTTTAATTCACCATCACATCCTTACCTTCTGGATACCAGTCTGGTGCCTAGACACAGCAGGTACTCAGTCAATGGACCCAAACTGAGTATCAAAGAGGCATACTAGACAATTTTATAGTCTGTACAATTTTCAAGGGTTTCCATGCCTTAACTTTTTAGTAAAAACAAAAACTACCAATCTTGAAAAGCCATAAATCCCAAGGAGTTCACGGACCCATATAATCTTGCAAATCAAGAATCCCAAGGAATACATGAATTCATTGAATCTGTGAATCTATTAGAACCATATGTGTGAGAAATCTCATGTATGTTTGATCTATGCGATTTTTTTCTGGGGAAAAGTTTTCATACCATTAAAAGCTTAAGAGTCACTGAGTTTGGAGAGCATGGACCATCTGCCAACTGGTCCAGTGGATGTGTACTCTAAGGAGGGAGGTGCTGTCTGAGCATAGGTGGAGGGTTGTTCTTACTGTCTTTAGGAGTCCTGTGCTTTGGAAGGCCCAGTCTGGCTTTGCTGAGTTTGTTTTCATCCTTTCCCAGTGACCACATAGCTTTGTGTTCAGGATTTAGTTACTGAGCAACACATTCTGAGTTCAGTATGTGCACCTGAAGCTCCAGTTTATCCAAAGACATGCAAGCATTCATGATTAACTGGATTGATGGAATATCTTGTTTATAAACATGAACAACCATTGGGTATATTTTAGTCACATTTACTTGTAAATAATGACTGATTATCTAATAGTTTTTTTCCCTTTTAAAAAACAAGCTCTTGAAAACATTGCTTTAATGAAAATAAAACTCAAATCAGATGTGGTTGTGGTATGTAAAGAGCTGGTAATTATTCCCAATTAGGCATTTGGAATGCCAGAGTCGAAACCCTAGGCAAGTCAAGCCAGACAAGGGAGGACCAGGCTTAGGACTAGAGTCAGCCATGGGAGGACAGATAACCATGGGGAGATAGCCAGCCAATGGAGGACAGACAGGGATTGGCTTAGGCATGATTCAGTTGAAGCATTCACCATGGGGTAGCACCTCTGGTGACCAGTGTTTACTTGTGGTTGGATTGCAGCAGAAAGGCCCCAACTTCTCGTATTTGGAGAGAAAGAAAGCTGACCCACAGGAAACGGTTTTCATGAAGACTGACCCTGAAGATATGATTCCTCATAAAAGTGGAGTCCACCTGAGAGCCAGTCGGAGGCCTGTGCTTTTATCTCCTCAGGCTCTCAGGAACCCAGGTTTCCAGCCCTCCCAAGTCCTACCAGTTTTCACATTTAGCATGACCAGGGCTCTATGTTCCTCCCGAAGGAACTCAACCTAGACTTTGGCATACAGTTTGTCAGTGCCTGTAAGTGTGGCATGTGGGGGTTGGTTCTCCTGGTACTATTGCTTCCTGCTGAGCCTTATGCCTGCAGTTGAGTAACAGTGGTGGTTGGATCAATGTAAAAATAGAAGTCCTACTGTGTACCTGGTAGACCTACTGGCTGGAGGTACATTGCATGTGGCAGAGCTGTGGTGGAATATAGTTAGAAAGGTCCCTGAAATTCAGTTCGCAGCAATGGGCTTTGACACTTGATTTTTAGCCAGCAGCGCAGACACTGGTATGAGTCCACTGAAGGATCATGAATGGGGGGAAAATAAAGACCTGGTCAGAGTTACCCTTTAGCAGATGCATTAGACATTCTCTTTGTGGGTATTGATAGGTTGGGGAAGCCTGGGAACAGGAAGGTGTCCTGGTGACCACTCCTGCAGTTCAGGGCAGAGCAATGATGGCCTTGGAGCAGGCTAATGATGCCCGCCCAGGAGACTGATGATCAGCAGAGGGGCCTGGGTGCTATGGTACAGGGGAGTGAGGAGGAGGAGGGCTAGGTCAGTGATGTTGAAGTTAAGAGATTTTGAAAGTAGATAATTTAGGAGAAGACTAGAAGAATAGGAAAGAGGAATGTTTGAAAAGAGAGACAGAGAGAGATACAGAGACAGAAAGAGAGAGAGAGACAGAGACACAGACAGTGTTATTGCTTAGAATAAGTCTTGGTTTTTGGGAGAATGTCTATCTGGAAGTGTCCAGCAAGCATTAGAAACATCCAAGCCCAGTGGGGCAAGGCTGGGAAGCTCTGGGTATAGGACCCTGCTCCACACATCATGGCTTACTTTGGATCTTTGTCCACGGGAAAAGGGTGAGGCTGTGTACACATCAGGGCTGCTGTCACTGTGAATGGAAACCCTCTGTGCTGGAGCTGGGGCTCAGTCCCCAGATTGGGGCAGATTTAACCCCACAGGCGTCATTGGATGACTCACCTCACCTTTGCTCAGTCTCCTCGTCAGTATAAAATCAGGAAATAACGGGACCAGTCCCAATCAAAAACATCAGGACTTTCAGTGCTAAAACAGTTGTTTTCTAAGACATGATGCATCATTGCTTCAAGCCTCCTACCACTCAGTAAGGATATAGACAGATACAAACCAATGCCACAAAATGTAGCAGGAGCTAGAGAGGCTGGGCCAGGGGGTCAGAGACTTAGGGATCATCATGTGCATTGGGAATAGGAGAAGCTTTGGGTTGTCTGGAGGGACCTCGGCAGATGAATGCTGAGGTTGAACATGCATGGGCTTTTTACTTTCGGATGCGCAGAGTCCTGGTTTACACTGACCAATTAAAAATCAGCAGGGAGGAAATGTGGGGCAGGGCCCAGTAGGAGAAAAGGGAAAGGGGAATTGGACACAGGAGGGCATGCTATATGTGTTAAGCACCAGTGTTCCAGAGAGTGTACAGGAGTCTCCCTGCCAGAGGTTTTTATTGTCAGGGACCCAGCTAAAGTGTCTGAGAAATGTTAGCTCACCAGACTGAATTCAGGGAGGTGAAGGAGAGAGGGTTGGCAGGGGGAAGTGAAACACACTTGGGCTCTGTCTCTAGGTCAGTGGGATGCCTACCATTAAAGGGTTCTCAATAGGGAGAGTATCTTAGTCAGGGTTTCCATTCCTGCACAAACATCATGACCAAGAAGCAAGTTGGGGAGGAAAGGGTTTGTTCAGCTTACACTTCCACATTGCTGCTCATCACCAGAGAAAGTCAGGACTGGAACTCAAGCAGGTCAGGAAGCAGGAGCTGATGCAGAGGCCATGGAGGGATGTTGCTTACTGGTTTGCTTCCCCTGGCTTGCTCAGCCTGTTTTCTTATAGAACCCAGGACCACCAGCCCAGGGATGGGCCCTCCTACCCTTGATCAGTAGTTGAGAAAATGCCTTACAGCTGGATCTCATGGAGGCATTCCCTCAACTGAGGCTCTTTTTTCTGTGATAACTCCAGCTTGTGTCAAGTTGACACACAGAACCAGCCAGGACAGAGAGTAATTGCTTCCAGGATGACCCATCTCTCACTTGCAGCATAGAAGACTGGTAGCAGAGAGAGATCGATGCTGCAGCGAGGGTCCACATGGGAGGTGACACAGCTCAGGCCAAGGATCAGGGACATATGCCTGGGGCATGTCAGGGCTGGCCATGAACCTTGGCCACTGCCCTCAGCTTTTATCTTCTGTGCTTTGTCTGTGACAGGTCTCTATAGAGAACCACCACAAGAACTAATTCATGGCCTCGGCAGCATCTCTCTATCTCTCTGGTGGTTCCATCTGGAGGCCCAGCATCACTTTAATGACTCAAGCACAGGAAAGAGAAGCCTCCAGAATCTTTCTTAAATCAAGGCACCGTTTGGGCTTCCTGATCCCCTAGGTACAAAAATAGCAGAACAGATGTGTCTAATCCTCGGAGAGAAAATTTCCTTTCAGTTGATATCAAACGTAAATGCTGGGCCCCGGAGGGGATGTTCAGAAAGTTGTGCCTTGGGGAAAAAAAAAACATTTCTTTAATGAGTGGATGGCACATGTGGGCTGTACCGATGGGCCAGCTCACTCGATACATCTTCACGCCGATGTGCTTCTGGCTGGTTTTATCCTGCAACGTTTGTGGACTCTAGGCTCTTGAGCATTTTCCTCGTGGCTGATACTTTCTTCTTAGAAGGTATCTTGTTCCTTTGGGGGCTCTCAGGTGGCCTGTAACTGTTTGTTCTGGAGACTTAGATCAGGAGCCCACATGCCACCTATAGGTTCCCAGGTTCTCCTCTGCTGTGTGGAGGTTGAGAAACCCCACCTCATTTCTTTGTTTTCTGTCAGCTAGATTTGAGGCTGGAGGGAAGCTCAGGTCTCAGATTCTTAGGTATAGTTTTCGTTTGCTGTTTGTCCTCATCCTACTGGGACGGTAGGTACCCAGGAACAATCATTCTCCTGTCTTGCCTCCCTGGCTAAGCTCAAGAAAGTACCAGGCACCAGATTTCAGGCAGCGCCAAGGGCTGGGGAAGGTTCTGGCCTCTGCCCCACTCATTCTTCCAACTATTCAGTCCTCGAGGCCTAATGCCTGCAGTTTCTTTGCTACATATGAAGCTCTCAAGCCAAATGTGTCACCTGATGCACCAGAGTGGTTGTTCCCAGCGAGCACGGACCACGTAGGCATTTATAAAGAGAAACAGGATACTCTGTGTCTGTCCTGAGTGACCAGTTTGTTCAGCCGGCTTGGTCATAGCGTCCTTATGTAAAAAGTCGAGCAATCTTACCTACAAAGAAGATCAAATATCAGATAGACCAAGAACTAAGAGAGGCAGGAGGGCCAGCTAGGGTAGAGAAGTTTGGTAAACCTGTGTCTGAGCGCTCACTTTGGCGAGAAAGTAACCCCATTCCACACAAAACCTAGGCAGTCAACACAGCCAGTAGGAAGTAGAACCACTGGAAGTCAACTGCACAGCCAATAGGAAGTAGAATCACCGGAAGTCAACTGCACAGCCAATAGGAAGTAGAATCACTGGAAGAAAGAACCAGCTTGAGCCCTTGAACTCTGAAGGACTTGAAAAAACGGTGCCAGGGCTATTTCTGAAGGGCTTGCTCACCCCCTGCTGCGGGCCTGGCTAGGTAGTGCCAGCTTCGGCTTTGCAGGCTGAAGCCCCATGGCATCTCTTCTCTTTGGAACAGCGCGCGGCTTTGAAGTATAGTATAACAAGTTCACCTGTCACAGGCCCGAACAGTCTCTCAGTTGTTGCCCCCAGCTCTGCTGCTTCTGCAAAGAGGCACATTAGAATCCGACCCCAGAGAAAATGGATGTGGAGCTGAGTGAAAACGGCAGGTGCTTTTTATAGCGTTCAGTGGGTTGCCAGAAAAGCACAGAGCTGACAAACACCTCGGAGGCAACGGCTTCTCTGGACAGACTGTTTTGAAAGGGATTCAATTCCATTTAAATGATGGTATTTTGAATATTTTTTTCCACATTCAGCACCCCCTATCTTCTTTTTTATTTTCTATAGGAAAAACATAAATGTGCATTAAAATTGCCTGGGAAAGTCTAGGCATAAATATTAAAACATTTGGCTGCTGGTTAAGGGGAATTTATGTCTGTAGTTTTTCTCTGTTGCAGGGATCTTACTTTTTATTTTTGGTGATGAAACATTGCCCCAGACTCCATAAGATATCCCTTTTAGTGTTCCCAGTCTTTCTTTAGCAATCCTTCTGCCGTCTGCTTCCTCTACTTCTGTGTCTGGTAGTCCTTGGAACAAAGTATGTATAGTCTACAAAGCAGAGGGCTGAACTCTAAGGCCAGGTGGGCCCAGCAGGTGCACAAGCAGGTGAACTCTAATGCCAGGTGGGCCCAGCAGGTGCAGAAACAGGTGATCTCTAATGCCAGGTGGGCCCAGCAGGTGCAGAAGCAGGTAGTCCAGGGTGCATGTGGTCTGGGGTGAGCAACTGTAAACTTGCCTGTCAGGAAGGGCATCCAGGTGCATGATGGGCAAGACCTCTGAGGTCTCAAGAGAAGCCAACCCCAGATTTTAAGGTGAAAGTTATTGCTTCTTAAATGGACACAAATTTTGGGGTGGAGTAAAGCCCACCAGATTGTGCTATGGGCTGGCAATAGCCTCTTCTGTGGATGCTCCAGGCTATTGGAGCTGGAATTGTTGGTGGGAAGAAATTTCCTCAGGCTTGGTGGCAAGTACCCTCCCTCAGGATTGTTTTAGTTAGAAATAATGTCCTTGTCACACAGTAGGGACAGGCTTATTCAGAGAGATGGGATCTGCAGTACTTCATGGTCTTTACTTCTGCGTAAGCTGTGTGAGCACTGCAGGTCTTACTTTCCTCTGTGTCCTCTTCCCCTCTCTTCCCTTCTCCCTTTCATACAGACAAGTCTTTCTATGGTGCTCAGGCTGGCCTCAAACTCGAGCTCTTTTTGCCCCAGCCTTCTGAGTACTAGGGTTATAGGTGGGTGCTTCCACGTTCAGTTCTTACCCTTTTTGATTTTTAAACTAACGTTTTAGTTTAGTGTGCAAAATAAAGGGTATCATCATGATGTTCTCTGTGTCATTAGAATGTGTTCCCATCCCTGGACTGCATCCCGGGCTTGCCTTCCCCACCTCCAACTGGTTCCCGTTTCTCCTCTAATTTAATTCCAACTTTGGGTTTCCTGGGGGGGGGCAGGTACTCCACCTCCCTCAAGATTTCTTCCTCCTTCTCATGACGCCCTTGCTAGTTCCATGAAACACACACACACACACACACACACACACACACACACATATACACACACGGATTCTTTTAAACCACCGACATTATTTCTTGCTTGCTTGCGAGACATAAGGATGCCAGGAAGTACAGTCCGAGCCTGCTGCTCTTCCTCACAGTGTGCGAAAGAACCATGCTTATTCTGTTTGCAGCCTGTACCAACTCGAGTAAGGCTTGGGGACTTTTGTCCACCACCACCATGCCGTTGTAACTCTTGGAGTCCACCCAGGTGAAGACTGCCCAGGGTGAAGCAGGTGGCAGTTGGAACCTCCCAGCTCCCCACGCTCTCGCCTGGTTCTGAGACATCAGTTTCTTTAAACAGAATACTTAAGCCGACACTCTCATGAGTGGTGTTTGGAAGCCACTGTACTAAGGATCGCGGCTCTCTAGGATCCCGGAAGGAACTAGGGATTTCCGGAACAAGAGATTTCAGACTCAGGGTGGGAAATGTTGCCATAAACAGGCTCTTCCTTGTAGGGCCGGCTTCTCATTCTGGCTGCTTGTTTTAAGTGCGCTCGCGTTCACTAGAAGGTGAGTAGAGTCTTAACTGAAATCTTCCTGTTACCCAACAAGGTCACATTGGGTCGGGCCACCCCACGTGAGTGTGTTGCTGCTGAGCGACAACATTGGCACAATAGCGAGCCAGAGCACCTCTCATCTCATCATTTTGACAGTCTAGTGAGTCAGGGCTGGCGGTAGTAATGTAGAAGGTTCACACTCAGCAGAAGACAGACAGGAGAAAGCCGGGCAGGAAGGATGATTGTGCCCTGGGGATTTGGCATTTACGAATTCACGAGAGGGTGTGTGTGTGTGTCCAGGGGCACCGTCAAGGGTGGGGTGGCTTGAGACGTGTCAGAGACGAGATGCCTGATCCAGGACTTATGAATTCTTCTCAGAAGCGGGTGAAGCCTGTGTGAGCAGATGCTGGGTAGTGAAGGCTGGGACAGGTAGGCGGGGCTGGCGAGGTGGGAGGGGTGGAGAGGTGGCCTGGCTGATTATTCATTCAGAAGCTGATCTCTGGGAAAAAAAAAAATTTGGAAGAGGGAACAGATTAAAGCCACATATTTTGCTAGTTTTGTTTTGCTTTATTGACATATAATCTTGTTTTGCGGCCCAGGGCAGCTTCGAAGTTTGTGAACCTCCTACCACTCCCAGTCCGGGATGCCAGGCCTATACTACCCTGCCCAGCAAGAGACTCTAAAGGAGATTAGCAAGGGTGGTGGTGGCCTTTTAAATTTACATTTTGGCGTGATGCAGCCTGAGGTCATGGGGATCTTGGGGTGGGGGTCGGGGAGCCCTGTTATAATATTCTGGAAGTCAATGCTATCTGTGTGAGTTTCTTGCTGCTGTGCCTCTCTGCATTGCTTTCTATGCAGATGCAGTGCATTCTGGGAACGGTGTTATTGCTGGCTGCTCCCTGTGATTCCTGTTCTTGTTTGCTCTGGAATCAGGAACTTGATGATTGTACCTCTGGAGAAGCAACAACTCCTGAATTCCATATCACTCAGCCAGAGACCATCCATCACCTACTACAAGTTCAAACTAAATGTTTACCGTAGATCTTGCATGGTCTGGGAGCCGGGTGAGCCAGATAGAAGAGGCTTTCTCCATGGTAAGGGGTGGGCAGTAACACGCATTGAGGAGTCTGAGAGGTATGAGTTCTCACCTCACTGTCAGGCTTTAGGGAAGCATGCTGTTCATGGTGAGGAGGAATTAGTTGACTGGGGAGAGGTAAGGAAGGGGTCCAGCGATTGTTCCAGAGAAGAGCTGGACCGAAGCAGCGCTGATGGGTAAGAACAGCTCTCACTGGTGTGGCCCCATACTTCGTGGTTGTAGAACCAGTACAGGTCCTGCCAAAGGGACTTGGAAGAGCTCCTCTTTCTCCAGCTCCACTGGAAGAGTTTCTGTGGTGTATGTATGAGTTCCTAAACAGTTCTGGTCATGATCACCCAGGACACTTACATGATCTTTTTCTTCTGCGCAACCGGCACGCTCTCTCACCAAGCCCAACCTATTTTTCATCTGGTGCCTATATAAAGGGGTCATGGCACCAGAGGGCAGTAATTGCGGTGGATGGGCAGACACTGTTAGAGAACACTTACAGCTGAAGAAGCTTTGCGTGGTAACCTGTGCCCTAAGGCCTGTTCCTTCACCAGAACTGCAGAGCAGGGGGCCAGCTTTCTTCATTTAACAAAAAGGATGGGGGCAGTGGAGACCTATTGGGTGCAGTGACCTTTCATGGCAGGCAGACTGTGTGCCAACATTGAAACAATTATCTCAAGAGCTGGTGGGCACCGATTTCCTGTTGATAACACGTGGAGCTAATTACCTTGAAGAATTGGTGGCAGGTGCCGGTGCCTGCAATTAATTGGCCCTCAGGAAGGCCACGCTTGGCTCAGGACCAGGAGCGAAGACACCAGTCTCCCCCAGCACCAAGCCCCTGGGCAGTCCCACCTTCTCACATCCTTCTCCCACCACTGTGGAAACTGTTTCTGTGTCCGTCTGTCTTTCTTTTCTGTTCGCCAGTGCTCTACTGAAGTCTCTCAACCTTTTCAGACAACCCAAGACTGGATCGGACAGCCACTCACCACTCTCTCTGTTAATACCCTCCTAGGCCTGCAGGCGAGGATCAGTGGCCAGTTAATAAAACATATTCTGTGCAGAAAAGGTCAGCACCGAAAGGCCTCTACAATATATTCCCTCAGAACGAGAGGGCATTAACATTCTGCTTGTGTGCCCCCTTTGGTATCGTCTGAGTTGAGCCAGGTGGCCCAGAAATTAGTCAGTACTGTGGATTCTTGATGCCTGTGATTTCAGCGGAAGAGGTTCTGTGTTGTCTCTTCACCCTCGTGGACCGCTGTATCCTGGGGAAGGAGGGGGTGGAGCTGGGAGATGCTCTGTGGTTGTGCTGCAGTGAGTGCCAGTCTCTGCTCCATGCACTCCCATGACATTTTGTGTTGGGAGGTTGTGTTCCAGGCCCTGCACCAGGAATTTCATACATGTCATCTTGTTCTGTCCTCACACACTCTCCCGAGTGAGTGAATCGTGCCTCTTTGTCAGACAGGGGAGGTTGGAACCCAGCAAAGTTCACTACATGGCAGGTTTACCTACCTAGAGCATGGTGAGCCGGGGTTCGATCCTCTGTTAGTCCCTCTGCCCTGCAGATCCTAAGTGGCACAGGACAGAGGCTACACCTGCCTTGTCAACCTCTAGGCACAGTCCCCAACAGAAGGGGGACATATAGTGGACGGTCTTGAAGAGTTGAAGTGAATGCATTGGGGGTTGGACTTGCTCATTGTGTATTCAGATGCTGAATTCTGTGTCCAGAGATCTGGTTACAGTCCTGATGCCAGGGTTGTCACAACTATTGAACCACCTCCTGTTTCAGTGCTGTGTAAGGAATGCTCCCCAATTATCCCTGATTGGTTAATGAAGAGCTGATCAGCCAGTGGCTGGGCAGAGGAGATAGGAAGGCTGGACTTCTGATCCCAGGGTAATGACCCAGATAGAGAGAGAAAGAAGGTAGAAGAACCATGAGGAGAGAAAAGGGGACCATGAGGCAGAGGGTCCAGGAGGGGTTGTCATGAGCAGATCAGCATGATGACAAACATGGACCCCAGAGAGCCAGGGCAAGACCAGATTAGAAAGTAAGGGGGCATTCATCTGGGTAGTAGCAGCCTTGGAGGGTTGGGATAGCTCAGAGCCTGCCCAGCCTGGGCTTGCAGCTTGTTAATAAACTTAGTAGGTCTAGTGTGTCAATTATTTGGGAACTAGAACAGGAAAAGGTAAAGCTATCAAATTATAGTCTACACAAATGAATGAATGAATGAACCCAGTCTTATGTGGTTGTGAGAACAGGGAGTGCCCTTGGACCATCTCTCGCCCGCTCCCTTTTCCGTGGTGTGCAGTAAGGAGGCGTGGTGTGCATTTGGGTCTGGGGGCATGCCTGTGAGGCTGTACACATTGCAGTGTCTGCCACAATGGGTCCGGCTGTCAAGAGAAGCTTGGCTGTGAGCACCAAGAAACTGGCGTCATTGAAGGCAACAAGGACTGCATATTTCTTAATTCCCCAAGTCTTCGGCTTTCACACATGTTCAGTTTAGTTCACAATTTCTAGGAAACAAAAGGTGGGAGAGGTCCTAGACACACAGCTTGCCTTCCAGAAATCATTGCAGAACTCCTTTTCCACGTGAGTGGGGATGTTCACATTTCCCGGTGTGTGTATGGGGTCTCCGCTCCTGAGTCCAACATGCTGAATGTTTGCTCCTCATTTTCCCCATGGAGAGAGCTGTTCCATTCTGAACATTTTATTTTATATAAGCAAACCAGAAAGGAGTGACAGGTAAGGCAAACCCTGAAAGCCACCGCTAACTGGTAGGTGAGCTAGTGGACAGTCTTCAAGTGTTTGTGTGCGCATGCGTGCAGTTTCCCAGCGATGAAAGCCCCGAGAGCGTTCCTTTCGCAATATCACCGCCTTTTCCTGCTTTGACACACTGTGGAGATCCTTTCCCTGACAATGAATCCGGTGCTTCATCACTCTTTTTAATGGCTATATAGAACTCTATTGTATGCTGTTGCATGATTAATTTAGCCTGTCCTTTATAATTCACATTTATCTGCATCCACTCAGCAGCACAATTATCCATTTAATCACCTGTCTCTCCCTCTAGGCTGTGTGCTCACTGAGCGCTGGGACACATCTAAAGCCCGCAGGCAAACAATAGACACTCAGTAGATGTTTACATGGATAGATGGATAAGTTAGGAGGGGAGGAAGAGGTTTTGTTTTGTCAGTGCTACGGATGGTTTCTGGCTATACCTTTGTTTTGAACGACAGTCCATTAACCCGGCGCTGGCAAGGGCCTTGCGGCAATGACACAGCGACAGTGGCTGTGTTCTTAGTGCTTCGACTTTAAATCCCAGCGCTAAGAAGAAGAATTAATTCACGATCTTCCAGAAGGAAAGTCCTTGGTTTCTTGAGCCTGGTGGGGCTGCTGCTTGTGTGGCTGAAGCCTCTTGCCAGCTTTTTTTCCAAAGCTACAAAGCTGCCAGAGAGAGAGAGAGAGAGAGAGAGAGAGAGAGAGAGAGAGAGAGAGAGAGGGAGGGAGGGAGGGAGGGAGGGAGGGAGGGAGGGAGGGAGGGAGGGAGGGAAGGAGGGAGGGAAGGAGGGAGGGAAGGAGGGAGGGAAGGAGGGAGGGAGAGAGAGAGATTTTTAAAAATTACAGTTATGAAACTTGGGGTGGGATTTTTTTTGTGGGGGCATTTGTGGGCAGATGCCAGAGATAATGACCCCCCCCCCCCGGCTTCTACTCTCAGGGATCTAGGGGGATGCCTTAGTCCTTTAGCAACCATGAAGATTATGAGGCAAAGAAAAGATGTCAGAAAAACTCAACAGCCTTTAGGATATTAGCTGAGAAGAACTAGGGAGAGAGAGGTTAAACTGCTGTGCCAGTCTTCAGTGTGTCCTTACCCACTGTCAACCTCTGAGCTGGCTAGTTTCATGTCGGCTTGACACAGGGAGGGTCATCTGGGAAAAAGGAATCTCAATGGAGGAAATGCTTCCATAGGATTGGCCTGTGTAGGTCAATCTGTAGACCTAGGTAGGCAGTCTGTAGGGCATTTATTGATTATTAATGTGGGAAGGCTTGCCCTTTGTGGGTAGTGCTACCCCTGGGCTGGTGGTCCTGGGTTCTACAGAAAAACAAATGGAGCAAGCTCTGGAGAGCAAGGCAGTAATGAGCTCCCTTCCATGGCCTCTGCTTCAGCTCCTGCCTTCAGGTTCCTGCCCTGACTTCCTTCAGCGATGGCATCCAACCTGAGAGTAAGCAAGCTGAGGTAAACCCTTTCCTTCCCAAGTTGCCTTCAGTCCTGGTGTTTCATTGTAGCATTAGAAACCCGAATGAATAGAGCCTTCTCATGCCTTTCACCTCAAATTCAAAACCTCCATCTTTGGAAGAAATGCCATTGAAGTGCTCAAGCCTTGCTTTCCTTATCTGCAAGATGGAGCAGTATTTATGGCCTTGGAGAACTGGTGTGGACTGATAATTACTGTCTCTGCATCGTGGTATCACCTACTCTCTAGCACTGCTGTGTTGAAATGTGTAGGGCAGAGATGGGAGACAAGGGCTTCTGCTGTGCCCAGAATGTACCAAATTCCTAAGATCACATCCCAACAGAGTAGAATTGAGGAGAAGGGCTCTTAGGGAGGCAAGCAAGTCTCGAGAGCAGAGACCTCCTGAGAGCACTAAGGGGTGTATTCAGGACTAGTGCTGGAGGACACAGAATACAGTACACATAGGAACGAGTTCCCACAGGACACCAGATCTACCAGTGCCTTGGATTTCCTAGATGTTAGAACTATCCCAGTGGAAAGTGTCTTGCTACCACATCCTAGAGAGGACAAGATAATTCTTGACAGATTGTTGGTACCATGAACCAGAGAGAGGAAGCCTGGAGACCTGAGAGTGGCTGTCTCGTTGCCAGGTGTGGGGATGAAGAAGGAGAAAGACCTAGAGGAACAGGCTCCTGTCAGCTCGGCAGCTCAGAGTGAAGCTGTCAGACAGGATCAAGAAGGGGCATGGTGTCAGCAAGGAGGAAATCAGGTGCAGAGAGGACTCAGTTTACCCATACATAGGATGTGGAGCTTAGGAATGGGATTCTGACCTTGGATTTATGATCAGTGTGTGCCTTTAGCTCCTCCCTGACCTGAACAGCTCATGAGGACTAGTGGAGACATTGGCTGTCTGCTGCTGCTGCTGCTGCCCCTTGATGATGTTGCGGATGCTGCTGCCGCTGCTGTGGATGCTGCTGAAGCTGAGGATGCTGCAGATGCTGCTTCTGCTGCTGATGCTATGGATGCTGCTGCTGCGGATGTTGTTGCTGCTGCTGCAGATGCTGTTTATGCTGTGGATGCTGCATTCCCATGGCCTGTCTGCTGCTACTCTTAGCGATTCCTGCATCTCTGCAGCTGCCAAGGCCAAGCAGGTCTTAAGCTATGCTGTGTCCTGTCAAAGCTGAGGCACACTTCCACTAAACTTGCTTGTTACTTGTGGGACTATCCAGCTTTGTTCTTCTCCTAATTGCTTTGGGGCTTTCTCTCTCTGCTCTGTGTTATACATTTATATGTGTTCTTTATATATTAAGACTATTAACCCCTTGACTTATACTTACATACATTCTTCCAAGTTTATAATTTTAACTCCTATGGATAATATTTTAATATATTTTTTATTGGTATATATTTATTGCTCACCGTGGTGGGGTCCAAGAAGATATTTGAATATAAATATACTTTGTACTTTGACCATATCCCCCTTCCCCTACTCCTCACCACCTATTACCCTCATTTCATTAATTCTACTCTAATGTTGATATCCAGGAGCAGTAAAAAGGTGAAAGGTTAAATCAGCTGAGTGTTTCTCTTATGACATCCCACTTCCTAATTTGCAGGTTTTGATTCTGTAAAAATGGGTGTTTTTGAGACAGAATTTCTCTGTGTTGCCCGTGATGGCCTAGACCTCTCTCTCCATCCTCTTTGTGGATCCCCAGTGCTGGGATTACAAGCATATGTGACTGTATCCAGAATAAACCTCCCCCCCCCCAAATCAATGAGCTTTAAGTGAATATAGGATTTTTATGCATCTGATGCTGTAAGTTGGGTAACAGTTGTTCCAGTCCTTCCTGGATGATTGGTCATTTTCTACATTTATTATGATAAGGAAATTTTAACACCCACCACAAGATGGAAAATAATGGTATCTACAGAGAATATATTATACCCGAAATTTCCCACCCATTCAGTTACAGAGAATGGGCAATGTATCTGTCAGCGTGTACTTGTGTGTTTTGAGAAATGGCTTACCCACGTGTAGAGCATGCATTCTGTCTACAGGAAAAACCTGACATGAGTGTGGCTACTTAACCCCATAGTAACCTGAAGGCCCCAGGGACCTGGGATTCCCCAAGAATCTGACTCTTCACAGGCAGCACAGAGACTTGGATATTCTGCCCATGTCTCATTGCTGAGTGTGGACTTGGGGCTTCTCAGAAGTCTGAATCTGAGATAAATCCGGGTATTAGTGAGCTTTCCAAAGAGTCTCTGTGGTGGTTTGAATGAGAACAGCCTCCATAGGTTCATAGATTCGAATACTTGGTCATCAGATAGCGGTGTTATTTGAAAGGATTAGGTGGAATGGCCTTTTTGGAGGAGGGGTGTCGCTGCAGTGGTGGCTTTGAGGTTTCAGGAAACCCCGAGTTTTCTCTGCTGTCTGCTGATCTGGATGTAGACCTCTCAGCTCCCTCTTCAGCACCACGTCTGCCTGCACGCTGCCACGCTTTCCGCCATGATGAGAATGGACCAAACCTCTGAACCTTTAAGCCAGCCCCAACGAGACACTTTCTTTAAATACTAGTTGCAATGGTCATGGTGTCTCTTCACAGAAATAGAGCGCTGACGAATGCAGTCTCCAACCGACCCTTTGCAGCTTTGAAGGACTGTCTTGACTACATTCTTCTCAATCACTTTCTTTCTCAAGGGCAAGACCCCTCCCCCAGCATAATCAGTGTATGGCTTTCCTGGGTCCCTTTATCATTCCTCTGAGGAGACTTAAAAAACACCCGCTAAAGGAGATAATACACTTGAAGCACCTACTATGGGACTTGGCCCGAAGTCAACACAATTCTTTTCTCTTCTTTCTTCTGTGTACCTGCAGATCCAGCACTCTCTCACCAGGAGTAGCATGGGAACAGTAGCAAACGTGGTCTGGCTGGCTTAGGAATGGGTCCACTCAGACCTTCTATTTAAGTTATTGAAATACCTTCATCCCCAAGCAACTATGTATGTTGTTTGGAACTAATGGCCTTATGCACTTTGGCTCCCAGAGTGTTCCACCTTGTGGGGTAGTTAATGTCTACAGCTAAATCTCGCTTGCCATCACACCCATTAAGAATACAGGCTTTTGAAATTTTCTTTTGTTTTAGGTTTGCAATGGAGGATTAGATTGCTTGGTTCATTTTTTTTAAAAGTCCTTTATCAAAATGTTAAGCTTGGTTAATTTGCATAAAATATTTCCTCTGCAATTTACTCTCTATTACTTTTGAAACGCAAATTGCCTCTGCCGCCTCTGGGTGGTTGCGATGGCACGCAAACCATCAGGGCTTTCTGTTCTAGGGGTGAACGCATCTCAGGTTTGAAGCTCAGGGAAATAAATTGGAAACCTTTCCTTGCCCCGACTCTCTGGGTGATCTGTATGAAGAGGGGGGAAGAAGCAGAGGTTCAAGGAGAGAGTCTAAAGATCGAGGTGTAGAATGTAGAAATCGTGCATGGTCGGGAGGTGGGGATGCTCAGAGAGTGGGTGGTGAAGTAGTATCCTGGGGTGCGTCTGAAAGGAAACTCATGACAGCAGACTTAATGGGTACCCCCAGGCAGGTCCCTTTGCTCAAACAGCTTTACCCTTTCATTTCCCATCTTCACAGCTCTTACTGTCTCTCAACCAGCCCAGGATCCACTCCACACTGGAAGGAGTAGCTGATGCCTGTTAGCATGAACAGAAATAGACAAGCTTCATCACCCCAAGCGAGCTGTTGAGGGTGCCTTGGAGATGCTCCCATGGCCTAGCGACAGGGGTCCTGATGGTCTTGCCTTTGCCCAGCGACTCCCATTTCAGACCCAGGCATCCAGATTCAGGGCCACAGAGGGGAGCCTTCTGCACTTAATGATAATCCCCCTTTAAGGCAAAGCTGCTCAGCCTGAAAAACCCTGACATCCACAAATAGCAGATGGGCAGGCTGTAATTAGGCAGCTGCTGTCTCTCATTCTCTACTTTTCTTAGAAAGGAGTAGTCTCATAGAAAAGATGGAGGGTTTCCTTGTCGGGGAGGGGTCTTCCCTCTGCACACCAGGAGTCCCTTCCTGACTTACCCTAGGCTTTCTCTGAAACGAACGTTATTAGGCAAAAGGTGGGATTTGTATGCAGGAAGATGGGATTATATTTAGACTCATGTAATTAAAGAGCCATTTATGTCTGAGCATCCTTAAACAGACAAATATAAAACTCATGAATACCAAATTCTATCTGGGTAACTGGCTGTATTCACACACCCTCGCACACAGACACTCTGAGCCTGTGTCTCTCTGTTCATTTGGAGCTTACGTCTACTGAGTCAGACCTCCCAGCTTAGAGCCATGGTCATGATTTCTGCAACTGTACCTTCACACAGGGACAGCGGCTGGTGGAGTGGCATGCTTCAGCACACCAAGAGGGCAGCTGGGGAAACAGAATATGGGTCTCTCCTTGGGTTTGGGTGAGAAGATCCCCAAGTTGTCTGTTTGACTGGACCTTAGTGGTTTGCTGTCTCTATGTCCAAAGGTTGAGGTCTCCATTGTGGCATCGAACCCATGTGGCCCAAGGTTGACACTGAAATGATGTTAGTAGAGTGGATATTAAATTTTTTTAAAACTCAATGATTTTCTCCTATTGAAAAACAAATTGAGACCTGGGAGACAGGCAAGTAAGAAGGGGGTACCTTAGTTGGTAAAGTGCATGGTACACAAACATGAGACCCAAAGATGGATCACCCAGCATGCCTATGGAAAGCTGGGTGACATATTTGTAATCCCAGCTGCTGGTGGTGGTGACAAATGGATTCCTGGAGCTCGCTGGCTAGATAGCATCACATGATTGCTGAGTTCCAGGTCCTGTTGAGAGACTGTCTCAAATCAAGAAGGATGGCTCCTTGTGAGTAACACAAGTCTCCATGTTGGATGTGCACACACACAAGGACAAGTACCCTGTCCCCCAATGAGTCCACTAAAAATCCAGTTTGCTTTCCACCTAGAAAAATTCTTCCAAAAGACAAAGAAAAAAAATTATACAAATTCCCAGTTTCCCCAAAACACAGCCAGTCTTGAAACAGGGGAAAATCCCCATTTTGTTGACTTAGTGACAAAAAAAGCTGACTTGTGATGGTGACCGTGAATCATCAACTTTATGAGATCTAAAATTACCTGGGAGACTGCCCTCTGGGCGTGTCTTTACGGGATTTTATTTGATAGGTTAATTTAAGTTTGAAGATAAGCCCACTGTGGGTGGCACTATTCCCTGGGCTGCATACAAAGGAGAAAACGAGCTGAGGGTAAGCACTGGTTTCTGTCTTCCACCTGACTGTGAACATAATGTGGCCCAGCTGCTTCAAGTTTCTACCGCCTGGTCTATACCTGAAACTGACAGTCAAAATAAGCCCCTCCATCTTTTCTAAGTTGGTTTTGTCAGGGACTTGTCCCAGCATTGAGTGGGCATCTTTGGTGGTGCAAGGTGAAGGGATGGATCTACCCAATCTATTTCCTTCACTCCAAAGTCCAGCAGGATGCCATCTTGTTCTGTGTACTTCTGCCCCATCTTGCCCAGAACTCTGTCTTGAGATAAAGCTTCTGAAGAGAGAAAGAATGTCCAGAGAAATGCGTCTCGTCCAATTTTACCGTCCCTGACTCACGAGCTAACACTGGACACTGGTGACCTAAACAGATCATCACATAGTATTCACCAGCTCTGGGAGACCCCTACTTCACCTGCGAGCTAATTTCTTGGCTTCTGGGTTTGTCATTCCAAAGATGAACTTGTCATTCCAAGGCTCTCTTCTCAGATCCCTTTCTTTTTGGCTCTCATAGTGTGGACATTTGTCCCTGGCTTTAGAGAGTACTCAGATAATACTTGGGATCTTATGTTGGGGTCCTTAACTGAGCTATAAAGACTTTTAAAAAGTTATGTTCTCAGGTTACAGGAATTTGGATGGGAATGTGGTCTGGAACATACAACGTAGGGCAGGGTCAAGCAGACTGGATGAAGGTCCTGCAGAAATCCAGTCGGGGCATGAGACATGCTTAGCCTGGAGCAGGAGCACTTAGTCCGGAAAAGCTAAAGGCCGGTGGAGGTCGGGTGGGATGTAGGAGAGGCATCGGAGATTACCCGGAGGTTTTTTATCTGAGAAGCTTGAAGAAAGTGATGGCTGCTTTCTATGGGGTGGGGAGGCTGATGGTGGAGCATGGTTTTCCTTGGCTGATCAGCTGTTTGTCTTCCTTTGTTAGGGAGCGAGTCTGGAGCTCGGCTGTGAACCGAGTCAGTTCAGCGCATGTGTGTTAGAGGTTAGACCGCTGCCACCGCTGGCAAGCTTTTTAGATGTGCGGAATTCCCAGCGCATGACCCCCACCCCCCATTCTCCAGCTGTTCCCATGAGCCATCAAGTCAGAACCTGCATTTACCAGATCCCAGGTGGTTTCAACTCGTGGTGAACTCTGAGGTGTGCCACCCTCCGGGGTACCCACTTAACTGTTGGATGTTCACGACACAGCCTTAGATGGGATTCTCTCAGAATACTTTTTCAAGGCTGCTAAGGAGTAAAAGAATTAGGAAAGGGTCTAGCAGCACTCGGGCCCTGCTCTATTTTATTCTCTAAAGTTTTCCCCTGAGGTGGTCTGCCACATCCAGCAGCTCCAGGGAAGGCACACCACTGCCAGGAGAGAAGGGACCTGTGTGCGCTCCCCTGGCTACCCCGGATGGTTTCACATCCAAGGGCGCTTCTGAAGTGTCTTGTCTTTCTCCATCTATCCCCCTCATTTCCTCACACCAACACTAATTGGTATAACCCTTAAAGATCTGTTGAATGGGGTCTTCTTTTACTTTTAGTGGATCTTATGTGATTCTTCTAAACATCTTAAGATATATTTTCATAAGGCAAATCTACCTTTATTTCTCAGCCCAGTAACGTTTGTACTAAAAGAATCTATAAACACTTAGAATGGAAGTGAATGGGAAACTTTGGGGAGATGCCTTCTTGCTGGCTGCAGGCTTCCAAGTGAGGATGAAGGAGTCATTTTAATTCATTTTATCCCAGGACTAAAGAAATTACTTCCAAGATGTTTACTTTGTGAGATTTTTTTTTTTTTTTAAAGCCAGGTGGGTCTTGATTTCCATAGTAGACCCATTGTAGAAAACTCTGGGAAATCGAAACCATTTCTCCAGCAGTCACCTGGCCCTCTGAGCAGATTTTGTGTCCCCACTTCTAGGTACAAGGGGGATTGGGTTGGGCACAAGGTGGTCAGATGTCCCTGTAGCTGAGGGATTTCCAGGAACAAGAGTCTTTTCTTTTGAAAATGGACATATTTTAAAAAGAGCAGTTCTGAGCTTACAACCAAAGTAAACAACTCCCTGCCCCCAGGCATGCCGCCCTCTTTACATGTTGACAGTTGGTCCAGAGTTGGCGGTCCTTACGTTGGCTGAGTAGACTGACACACCATTGTCCCCAGGCTTTAGTCTGATTAGGACTCGCCAGTTCTCACAAATGAACAGTGATGTGGCTCCAACACAGTTAAAACCACGTGATGTGTGTGTGTGTGTGTGTGTGTGTGTGTATTTCCTCCCTCCCCGCAAAGCGCCATGGGTATCACCGCTCCTTTCTCCCCATTCCCTCTGTGACACCAATCTTCCCATCTTCCTCAGAATCGCTGACTTCTCCATACTGTGCCTCTGTACTGAATGAAGCCCCTGTGCCACCTTCTTACTTCGGGTTCTCTCAGTGGTACCCTCAGTCTCAGGTTCCTTCATGTTTTAGGACTATTTCATAATGCGCTTCTTTTCAGAATGCATTAAAAGTTTTAATTGACATTTAACATTTATGCTTACTTACATGTTAGAGTCACCATTTGACACACATACATAGCAGGTAGTAATTAAATGGCAGTAGTTTGCCTTTAAATACCATTTTCGTTTGTTGAGAACCCTCAAGTTCTCCTGTAAGATGTTAGAAATGTGGGGACAATTGTATGGCATGGGACATTAAAATTATCTCCATACAACTTTGCTCTGGTACTCACTGTCCACCTCTGCCTGCCCTAGGTCTTTCCTCTGCTCTCTCTCCTGGCCTCTTGTTTCCTACTTCTGAGTGACCAACATGCACACATATGTATACACACATACACACACATACACACACGCACACAACTTACTTTTGATCCTTTGACATGGGTTGTATTCTTAATGAAGGCTGGCTTGGAATTCAATATATAGTCCAAATGACCTCAGACTCCTAGCATCTTTCTTGAATGCTGGGATTGCTGGTATGAAACACCATACCTATTTCTTTTTAGTGCTTAATAATGATCCTTTTTTTTTTTTTTGAGATTCCACAGTTGACTTATCCATCCACCTTCTGAGGTCATCTTAACCACCTCCACTACCATTTAGAAAACAGCACCAGCAGGCTCTTATTTTTGGACCTATGATTTACTCAGCCATGATTTTTTGACTGTATTTAAGGTACCAGGTATGGATTCCCTCCTGCAGAGCAGGCCTCAAATTCACTTAAGGTTTCATCACCCCATAAACGGTCTCACCGCTACTGCACAGACAGACATATCCCACCTTGCAGGTTGTTAGCACAGCATTCAGATTCACCATTAGGTAATTTCACTGATGTCTTCTCATCCCCAGCAGGGTAGCACCTTCTGGAACCGTAGAAGCTAAGCTGGAAGGGAGAGAGTTTCTACGTCAGTTCAAGATCAGTGACAAGAGCGGTTCAGTAGCCCCTGTTGTTGAGGGGACCTCTGGGGAATCCCTGAGAGTAAATTCACAGGGAGGGATCCCATGTCTGGCATTGAAATTTTCAGTTAGTAAGCTATGTCTTCTGGGGGTAACACTTTTCACTGTCTTAGGGTTTCTATTGATGAACAACCATCATCAGAAAGTCAGTTGGGGAGGAATGGGTCTATTCAGCTTACATTTCTGTACCGTAGTCCATTATTGAAGGAAGGCGGAACAGGAACTCAAACAGGGCAGAAACCTGGAGGCAGGAGCTGATGCAGGGGCCATGGAGGAATGTTGCTTATTGGCTGGTTTGCTTATGGCTTGCTCAGTCTGCTTTCTTATAGAGCCCAGGACCAGCAGCCCAGGGATGGCACCAGCCATGATGGGCTGGGCCGTCCTCTGTCAATCACTAATTAAGAAAATGCCCTACAGGCTTCCTGTAGTCCAATCTTATAGAGGGATTTTCTTAATTGAGACTTCCTCCTGTTCAAACGACTTTAGCTTGTGTCAAGTTAGCAAAACTATCCAACATACCCACCCATGAAGGGTTCTCACTAAACAAACTCTCCAGATCATCTAAAAATTTTATTCCAAATTTCTGGCTCCTTCTCTTTGTTTTAAGGACAAGGTCTTTTTAGGCACCCCTGGCTACTCTGGGTAGAACTTGTTACATACGTTAGACTGACCTCAAACTCAAGGCAATGCCTTTGCTTCTGCCTGACAAGCACAGACAGAAAAGTCAGTGAAAGAGCTTTGCGTGATGGACAGGAAATGTTCTGAGGAAAACCCAGAGTTGGGCACCCTAATAGGGAGGCAGAAGTTTTGTCTTTGCTTGGGTGACTTACCTTGAGAATTATGTTTGCTGTCTTAGAGCCTCAGTTTCCCCCGGCGTGAAATGAGGCTTTCCTCTAGCTATTTTTATGCTCAGGAGACCTGATTTCTCTATGCAAGTGTTCTGGATTTGCACTAATGGGGTCTCCCTGCCAGGAGACAAAACAGGAACTCTTGGTTCACATCCTTTTTCTTGACTTGAAATGATTTTGGTTTGGGAAGCACAGTGACCCTCAGCTCTCAGGGAAGGGGCTCCCTGCTGCTTTGTCCCTCCACAGCATCTGTCACACAGCAGGGAGGTTCCTCCTTTAACAACCCTCGCTAAGGATGAACTAAGGCCCTTCTGTGGGCTTGGCTTGAGTTTGAAAGGACCCTAAGTAGAAATAAGGTCTGGTGTGGGGGTGTGTGTGGCGTGAGGGTTGGCCCAGCCTCAGAGTTGGTGACCTGTCTCCCGGGCTGGCCAGGAATGTCTTTCTTTCTCAGCATGTTCTGTCCCTCCTTTTCCAATTATTCTGTGGTCCCCGATTTGTCTAGCAACATAATCAGAAACATTAAGTTCGTCATTATCTTCCAAAGTCCACAGCAGAAAAAAAAATAGCTGAGACAATTTCTTCTGAAATTGTAATGTGCCTACTCGAACAGCGGTTCCAATTTCCCGAAGCTTACCTCTTTTTTGAAGAACTGTCTAGCTTCCCCCCACCCCCCAAATTGAATTTTGTTATCAGAGAAACTGCCGACACCTATTGCCAGTGTCGTTATTTTTCTTTACATGTTTTTGTCTGAGCTCTCGAGTATAAAAAGCTCCCTGCTTCCTTCCTTTCCAAGAGTTGAGTCTCAACTGCGTGAACAGATTGTACAATTTTTGCACAGGCTCCCGGCTTCGCCGTGGAAGTGGAACAGGCAGCCCTTTTTCTCATTGTTCTTTCTTGCAAATGATGGATTTTCCCCGTGGCAAATAGACACAAGGAGAGGTCAAACAATTCGACGAAGTAAAAAGGGTTTTTAAGAGGTCCTCCTACTTCAACCCTGCCCACTGACAGAATTACACTGAAGCCATTCCACATGGAAAAGGGTCCAACATTGTCTCTCTGTCTTTGTTTTTCTCTCGAGAGGGTCTTGAGTAAGTCTTAAATTTCAAGACAAGTCAGTCAGCAAGTTCAGAGGACCAAACCATCTGTCACATGCACTTTGAAGAACTGAGCAGACACAGCGAGGGAGGCCGGCAGACGACCAAGTTTGGCGATGCTCACTGTGAAAATGGGGACCATGTCATGTGGTAGGGCAGCTGGGGGTGGGGCAGCGAGCAGGGTACGGCTTGAAAGGGACTAGGTGGGAATGGCTGGGATATCAGTATGTGGTATGTAAATTACATTTGCCCACCAGTCACTTAGATCCCACAGAGGACACAGAAGAGAAGCAGTTGACGTTTCTCTAGTGGTGGACAATCACATGCTGTGCTCACACGTAGATGGACATGGGCGACTCTCCTACACAGATTGTGACCTAGCAGTTACTCTTCACTTATGCACGGGGACACAAGGAGGGGGAGATGCCAAGGCTTTCTGTGACCTCAGACCTTGTCTGAGGAGACACTTACTCCTTTTTCAAATAGGCTTGTTTCTAATTTTGAATTGTGTGTACCGGCAATTGTGGGCAGAGGCCCTCAGAGGTCAGGAGCTATGGTCAGCCCAGAGCTGGAATGACAAGGGGTTGTGATCTGACTGATGTGGTTGTGGGAACTGAATGCCAGTCCTCTGTAAAAGCAATACACACTCTTAATCATGGAGTTGGGTCTCCCACCTCCAAACCTTCCTCCATTTGATAACATTCTTTTCTTTCTTTGTTTCCTTTGCTTCTTTCTCTGTTTCTTTGTTTCTTTCTTTCTTTGGATACTGCTGGTCTATATTTGAGGCTGGCTGGTCACCCAGATCTACCTGCTGAGTGCTGGGATTAAAGGTGTGTGCCACCTTTGCCCAGCAGAGGTTCTTTTCTTTTGCCTGATCCTTTCTTTTTCCCAAAGCTCCAAGGGTAGTCAAAGGAACTACCTTTTGATAAGCATTATCTACACAATTTGAACCATTCAACTTCATGACACATTTACCCCTCTGTGAACAAATGAGGTTTCCGTAAGTTGCTCAGACATTAAAATTTTGAGTTTGAAATTAACTCTCATAATTTATTTTAGGGGTATGAGCATTTTACCTGTATATATATGTATGTTTATGTATGTGTGTGTGTACCACTTGTGTCTGGTGCCTACAGAAGGCAGAAGAAAGCATCAGATCCCCTGGAACTAGAGTTGTGACAGTTGTGAGCCACCATGTAGGTACTGAGAATTGAACTCAGGACCTCTGGAAGAGCAGTCAGTGCTTTTAACTGTTGAGACATCTCTGCAGGTCCCCATCCCCCTTTAGGACCTTGAGAAGCAGGCTTTGTAGTTGGAGCTTTTGGCCTCTTTATGGGCTGTCCTCTCCAGTTGAGTGAGAGTGAGCAGGGTCCATTTATTCTCTGTGGAATCACAGATACATTGTTTCCTTGCTGAGGTTCTGCCAGACTCCCGGAATCTACAGCCTCTCTTGAGGACCTGACCTCCATCTGGACCCCATAGTAAGTGAGCACCCACATTTAGTGCTTCTGGTAGTTGCATCCTTGTTACAGATGGCTTAGCATTGACATTAGGCTGTTTATTACAAAGAAATGAATTAAAAATTGTCATTTTTCTCCAACAACTAGGTCAAACATATCAAGTCTGCTATCGTGTTATTTAATCTTCAGATATTAACGTCCATTTATTCTGCAGCATCCCCCGGGGAGTCTGCAATGAGAAGGGTTGTTTCACAGCCTGAGATGTGTGTTTCATAAGCTTTGCTTTATTAAATTGGAGTGGAACCCATCATTTGTTCTTCTAATAGATATTTGAACAACACACCATATATTAGCACTCCCTGGCACACTGTCTCTTTGAGGCACCCAAACAGTCAGAGAAAAATCAAATTTCAAGGATCATCTTAATCTCACCACCTGAACTGATACTTACAGTCCACATGGATGGAGTAATTCCTCAGTCACAGGTAATGGCCCTGACTCAGGATGCTTTTTTATGGGGTGGGGGTTGTTGGGGTGAGGTGGCTGGTGATGACTTAATAATTTTCTTCACATGGTAAAATGTATATAGTATTTATTCTTGTGACTGTTTTCATGGTACAGTTCTGTGGGACTAGGTACATTCACATCATTATATAACCAAGATGGCTGTCCATCTCCAGAACCCTTTCCTTTTCTAAAACTGGAACTTGTCCCTATTAATTGCCTCTGCACCCCTTTTTCCTCAGCCCCTGGAAACCACTGTTCTTCTGTTTCTACAAACGCGATGACCCACATGATGGGTCTCATTTTGGTCCTGGCATTTTTTTCAGCCCACATATCTCTAGGGCTCATCTCAGCCTCTGTGAGGATGGTCTTCCTCCCTGAGGCTGGATAATAACCCATTGTACAATGCTACTGTATGCTTTCTGTTGCTGTGATGAACACAATGACCAAAAGCAGCTCGGAGAGGAAAGGGTTAATTTGATCTTGCAGCTTCCAGTTCATCACTGAGGAAAGCCTTGGCAGGAGCTCAAGGTAGAGGCTTGAAGCAGAAATCATGGGAGAACACTGCCTACTGTCATGCTCCCTTGATCACTCACAGCTAGCCTCCTTACACAACTTGAACTCACCTGCCTAGGAATGGTGCTGCCCACAGTGGGCTGGACCCTCCTACATCAAGCATTAATCAAGAGACTCTGTTGCAGGCATGACCACAGGCTAGCCACATGTGAGCAGTTCCTTAGTCGAGGTTTCTTCCTTCTAGGCGAGTCTAAGTTGTATCAAGTTGACAAAAAACAAGGTGCTCACTGGTCGCATGAGAACTACATCTTTGATTTTTAAAGAATCTCTGTGCTGCCTTTTATTGTGACCACACAGTTTTATCAAATATATCTATAATTATTTATAAGTCTAAAATTTAATGGTATATAATTTATTATGTATTCAAATATTTTACAGAATAAGTTTCTTCGTTTAGCATGTTCTTGGTATGTTTCTCTTTGACTCATGACACTAAGTCTTCTTTGGAGACATCCTTGACATCACCTTCCCCAATATTCAATATCTAAACCATAAGGAAATTCTGCCAACACACTCTTCAAAATATACCCAGAATCCAAGCCTGGGAGGTGGCTCAGTGGACACATGCTTCCTCGAAAGTGTGAGGACAGGAGTTCAGATCCCCAGCACAACCTAAAAACCAGGTAGGTGGTGCAGATGTGCAATCCCATCACATGAAAAGCAAAGTCAAACTATCTCCAGGGTCAAGCTAGCAAGACACACTGCCTTAGTACATAAAATGGAAACCCAGTATCAATTTCAGGCCCAGTACCTGGACACACATGCACACTCACATACATGCAAACAAGCACAGACATACACATATATACATACATATATAAGTATAATTATATATATAATTTTTCCTTTTTTATTGGATTTTAAAATTTGCACTTCAAATGTTATCTCCTTTCCTGGTTTCCCTTCCAGAAACCCCCTATCCCATCCCCCCTGATTCTATGAGGGTGCTTCCCTACCCACCCACCCACCCACCCACTTTCTTCCACCTCCCACCCTGTCATTCTCCTACAATGGGACATCTAGCCTTGGATGACCAAGAGCCTCTCTTCCCACTAATGCTCTACAAGGCCATTCTTTGCTACATATTCAACTGGAGCCATGGGTTCCTCCATGTGTACTGTTTGGATGGTGGTTTAGTCCCTGGGAGTTTGCTCTGGAAGATCTGGTTGGTTGATTTCTTGATTTTTTTCCTTTCCCTTAATCTTGGTCATGTCTAGAAAGCAAATGCCAGTTCTTGAGGTCACGTGGTCTCCACTTTTATGTTCGTCAATTCGTAGCCCCGCTCCCACTTGTTGGCCCTGGAAATATGTCCTCCCCAACACGGCCCCTCAAATAATAAGTGAGGTTGGTATACCATAGGTCACTGAGCCCCAGGCTTCACAGTGGTTGGTACACAGGTCTTGGCCACTACACCCTGTCTGCCAGTACTGCTAGAATAAACAAGTTTAGCCTTAGACAAGGCAGGTTTCTCTCCTCTTTTTTTCCCTCATCTTCTGGGATCCTTGAAGTGAGAGACTCAGAGAGAAGAACACAGTTTCTGTCTGTGAGGCTTAGGGAAGGGCCAGCTGGGAAACCCTTCTCATCTAGGAAGAGAGAGAGTTTTGGAGGTCTGAGGTGAGGGATGTAGGAAGGAAAGAAAAACTAAAAGAGCCACAGAGATTGTATCCTTATGCTGGCATAACAGACTGCACGAATTTAGCAACAAATATGGGCATCAAGACTTTAAATAAAAGTTTTGTTTTGTTTTGTTTTGTTTTAGCCAGGGCTCTTTACTTGAAATGTTTGCTACAGTTTTAAGTGTTAGAAACCAAACTAAAGCTGGCTTAAGGGAAAAAGGAGAAAACAAGGGATGTTTGAAGGTGTTCCCTACTGCTCCCCTCCTCCCTACCCTGGGCCTTGCTCAGCATCTCTTCCACAAATGAGTGATGCCATCTGACTCTCGCCATCTTAGCATTCTTAGTGGGAACAGAATGATCAATTTTTTTTGGGGGGGGACAGTTCAACAGAGGTCTTACAATTGAATCCCGGACTTATGCTGAACAGAAGACTGGCAAAAAACCCAACCCAACCCAACCCAACCCAACCCAACCCAACCCAACCCAACCCAACCCATCCAAACCCAATCCAACCCATCCAAACCCAACCCAACCCAACCCATCCAAACCAAACCCAACCCATCCAAACCAAACCAAACCAAACCAAACCAAACCAAACCAAACCAAACCAAACCAAACCAGCACAGCCTCCTTGAGCATCCCAGGGTCCTTAACTCTAGTGCCACTTGGTACCTCACATTTCTTATATAAAATGGCACAAAGCTACAAGTATATACTTCTCTATACTCCTACCATAGATA
Organism: Micromys minutus; assembly: GCF_963924665.1. NCBI lineage: Eukaryota > Metazoa > Chordata > Mammalia > Rodentia > Muridae > Micromys > Micromys minutus. The sequence goes on from NC_137969.1 coordinate 96,860,703, forward strand.
GATTGTTTAAAATTCCTATGTAAGCTTAAACACTCTTTGTAAATCACCATATTATATTGTTTACAAAGCAACAATGTACATGATTAAGTTCATAAACAAGGGGCCCTAAATCCCAGGCACCACAAGACTTGATGCCACCAGTGTCCACAGCCGTGCTGGAGACCCCGATGATGTGGGATGGTGGGGTGCCTGTGTGGTTCTTGGTTCACATGAATTCAATGTTGGACTTTGTATGAAAATTTGAGTTTTACTCTTTTGGGAAAACAGTGTTGTCACACTCCTTTCCCCCATTAGGTTTTTTTTTTTTTTTTTTGTTTTGTTTTGTTTTTTTTGTTTTTGTTTTTTGGATTTTGAGGGACTGGAGAGACGGCTTACCATTAGGCAACACCAGATGCACTTGCAGAGGACCCAGGTTTGGCTCCCAGCGCCCACGCAATGGCACCCAACCATCCTTAACTAAAATCAGAGGATCTGATACCCTCTTCTGGCCTCCTCAGGTACTACACAAATGGTAAATAGCTACAAAGGCAAACACCCATGTAATATTAAGTGAGTACATTGTATTTTCACCATAACTGCTCTCTCTCTTCCTCTACCTTCTCCCATGCCTCCTACTGGCCCTTATCAAATTCATGTCTCTTATGATTAACACACACACACACACACACACACACACACACACACACCACTTACTGAACCAAATTAGAGTTGGCTACACATACTTGAGTAAAGCACACTTTTCCTTTATGATTTTGGGTTCACAGACGCAGATCCTACAGAAATGGGACTGATGATGTGCTCAGCTGGACTCATGTGTCTCGCTTCAAAGGCACCTGTGTCCTGAGTCCTGGGGCTGAGGGAGGGCAGATGGAGGAAGAGCCCCAGGAAAATTCAAGATGTATTTAGCTCAACTAGGAGAATTCTCAGTAGCCAACTCTTCTGCATGGCTGTTTACTCAACTAACAATTTCCTCTGTGACATAAAAGTGCCCCATATAAAAGGCTGGTGGGCAGCCAAAACAGATTCTCGTACGATGATAGTCATAATGCATCAACTGGTACAATTCTCTACCACCTCTGTACACACCACAAATAGAGGAATTGAGCACAACTATTGAATTTGAGTTCAATAAAAGATTTGTACCATTTGAATTACACCTCTACACAGAAGACAGGGTATGCCAACTTAATTACTGTTGGATTCAATATCACAGGCCATCACCCTGGGGATTCATTTTGTGCTGCACCGAGAGAGAGAGAGAGAGAGAGAGAGAGAGAGAGAGAGAGAGAGAGAGAGAGAGAGAGAGAGAGAGAGAGAGAGAGAGAGAGAGAAGCTGACCATCATTTCTAAATACACTCAACCTCCAATTATCTATGCTAATAGAAAACCACAATATATGGAGGCTCTAAATTCAGTTTTCATTTGTTTTACGGAGTGGCCATGATTTGTTTATTTTCTCACCTGAGTTCTTTGTCTTGCTGAGCTTATGGACCACTAAAGGGAGTCAATGTTATTCGGGGCAGGTACTTTCTTTCTGTTTCCTTCTTCTTGGCTTTCAGAATGTGAAGTGTATTTCATTCCATTTCTGGATTTTAAAAACAATTAACTTTAAACTTGCAAAATGCAGGATCAGAGGATCTCCTTACCTTCCTTGCTGAGTTCATTTTAATGTTACTATTATAGGCAATGGTAGGTGGACCAACATTTGTACAATACCAAGGTTATACCATCTTAAGAGTTTCTCTCTGTTCCCATATCCACTAGTTGCTGTTTACCTGTAGACCCCTCTCTTGCTTTTTAAAGAATATATATGTATATATTCTTATATACATATATGTATACTGTAGCTGTCTTCAGACACACCAGAAAAGAGGGCATCAGATCCCATCATAGATGGTTGTGAGCCGCCATGTAGTTGCTGGGAACTGAACTCAATACCTCAGGTAGAATAGTCAGTTCTTTTAACTCCTGAGTCATCTTTCTAGCCCCTAGACTTCTTTTTAAAAGTTGCTCCATTTTTCTTATTTTTCAGATCCTTGGCATTTCTGGAGACTGTGGATCAGTTGATCTTTCTTTCTTTCTCTTTTTTCTTTTCCTTCCTTCCTTCCTTCCTTCCTTCCTTCCTTCCCTTTCTTACTTTCTTTCCTTTCTTCTTTCTTTCTTTTGGAACATCCCAAGTTTTATATTTGACTGAAGTTTTTGGCAAAAACACCAGAGATGTGAATGACAACTTCCAAGTTCCACAGTGAAGGCTCCTGGCACCAGTGTGTCCTGTCAGAAGTGATGCTGGCCCTCAGTATGTGGCCACGGTCCTCTCTGCAGTCTATCCACTGGCTCTCAGTATGTGGCAGTGGTCCTTTTTATAGTCTATCCACTCTGAGGCATCTGTCTTTTCATTTGTATGTATCAGATATTCTGGGGGAGACACACTGAGACCATGAACATCCCTTGTCCCTTTAAAGCACACCTGCTAATTCTATCATTGGCTGATAGACCAGGCTGTGGTGATTAGTGTTAGACTGTCGATGAGTTACTTACTGACTAGATGCTGACAAAGATCATCTGGGAGGATAGACCCATAACTGAGAAAATGTCTCTGTCACATTGTCCTGTCAAGTGTGGGAGGGCCCAGCTTACAGTAGGTGGTGGCACCCCTGGGCAGGCCCTGGGTTGTATAAGAAAGCAAGCTGAGCAAGCCACGGGAGTAAACTGGTCAGTAGTGTTCTTCTGCGGTCGTTGCCATCAGCTCCTGTCCTGGCTTCCATCAGGGATGAAGAGTGACCTGAAAGACTGAGCCAAATGAGTCCTTTCCTCCCCGAGTTGCTCTTGGCTACAGAATAAACTAGAAATAAAACTACAACATGGTGTTGCCTCACGATGGCTTCTCTAGCCCATGCTCCTTTTATAGTGGCTAACTACAAGTCTACAGCTCATCAGCTCTTCCCACCCTATTTGTTCATTGACTGTCCCCCAACCACCGGTCAATGCGATACTGTCGTTATTTTGTTTCCAGAAGGTTTCTGGTCTTGGCCCCTGGGTCCTTCTGGGTCAGACCATCTTTTCTTTATCTGGTAGGTTGTATTTTTAGAGCCACTTTATGTGAAGAGCAAAGGTGGGCGGGATGCAGAGAGAAGTCCCCCATTCCCCTCCACTTCCCTTATATGTCCCTGTAGGGCTTTTCTGAAGGTGTCTTTTATGGGTTTGGGTAGATGCGTCTTACACATTCCCTTCAGAAGAGTCTGAATAGTCTCATTGCCATACAAATGCTCCATGGTATACCTATGTATATTTTTCTTTTCAGTCCCTAGAAGCCACTGATTTGGAAAAAGATTAACTTTGTTGTATGTGTATCGAAGTGTTTAACCTATGTATATCTGCACATTATATGTGCGCAGGACCCAAGGAGACCAGAAGAAGGCATCAGACTCTTGGAACTCGAATTACAGAAGGTTGCCAGCCATGAGGTGGGTGCTTGGAACTGAACCTGGGTCCTCTGCTAGAGCAGTAAGTGCTCTTACCTACTGAGCCATCTCTACAGACCACCCACTGACTTTTGTTTTTAAATCTCCATTGATTGATCTTTCTCAGAGTGCCATGTAATAGACTGTCTTTTTCACTTAGCAATATTCATTATAGCTCAGGTCTTTTTTGTGCTGTATAATATTCCACTGTCTGGCCACAATGCATTTCATTTACCTCAGCCTCATTCTTTTGACAGGCCACATCTAGCCCTAAAAATTTTCCGACTTTCTGACAAAACAAGACATTCCAAGTTCACTTTGTATTTCCCCTGAACCCCAACACTGAAACAATCACCTTTTGGGTGGTTCTAGATTTTTTTTTTTGAATAATTTAATTTACTACTCAAGCCTTCAAGACTAGAAATGCACATTGCTACCCTAGTGTGACAGTTCTAGATGTTCCAAGGACAAAGCGAGGAGGCACATGTACACATACTAATCTGTGGGTCAATTGACCAACAAATAATGTAGCCACAGAGGCAGAGGGCAGTCCTGTCACCAGCAGCTCCCCCTTCCTTCTACCAAATGCTCCCCATGCATGAAACAGAGGCCATTGTGAGCCTTCTCTGTATCAGAGTTCTCAGTAGGAATGGGTCATGATGTATTCTGACTGCTGTTAGATCAAACAGCCCAAAGTTTCTCAGGAGCAGCACAGCACAGCGATCACAGGAGACAGTCTACTGATGTGGGCTACCACCCACACAACCTCACCTTAGACCAAAGTCCATGTTATATACACATGTCTACAAGCACATATCATGACATTTGCTGGCACACTCCCAGGCTTTGGGCTTGACGCCAGCTGAAATAGCCTTTTGTAGATGCAATCAAGACCAGTTTGGAATGCTAGCTGTACCTTGAACTTGCACCTTGAGAGCCAGTGGGAGCTGTGACCACAGTAGATAGAATGCACAGGTCTCCAAGAAGCAGAGAAGGTGTATCCTGCTTACTCTTGTGCCCAAGGATCCATTTGGTAAATCTATGTTCTCCATTCATACCACTCCAATTTCTGTTTGGAGATCAAAGCTCCGAGGAGAATTCTTCCTCCAGGGTCCACGGTCCATGCTCCTCTAAACCAATAGGTTATGGAAGTCCCCAGGTACAGGGACACTAGAGTGCAAGACTTACTTCTGATGCCATTACATAGTCTCAGTCCCACCTCCTTCTGACCACAAGAGTCCATTGTTTTCTCTGCCTGCTGAACTTCTAGCACAAGGAGCCACAGGTAACTAGAAAGCAGCCATAGCATTATGTTTTTAAGGGGAAGAAGATTTAGCATAGGGTCTCATTGTGTAGCAGGGTATGGTCTTGAACTCTGGTCCTCTTGTCTCAGCTTTCCCGTTGCCAGGATTACAAGCACATGCCACAGTGTCTTGGTCTCTGCTTGTTTTTCTTCCCTGTATCCTCTTCCCTGCATTCCTCAGAACATGCTCTCACTGGGCCACTTCCTCATGAATCCCTGTGCCAGGCTCTGCCTCTAGGGAGCCAACCTAAGAGAATACTGATCCACCATTTTTATTCGGTAAACGCCATTTCCCTGAGCAGAGTGACTTTGGATGATGACATGTTATATTATAGAGCTAGAGTTTATTGAGCCAGTCTATAGCTTCTAGGCTTTTAGACAGTTTCCACTGCTGACTGAGCTTTGTAAGAATTCCTAATTGTATTTTAGGTTACATTCTTATAGCGAGAAATCACAAAGCCAAAGGTTACAAACATTTTATGGCTCTTAACATAACTGTCAAGAGTCTGAGCTCTTGCTGGCTTGTACCAAGGAAGCCCACAGGCAGCACAGAACATTTCTTCTTCTTCATGTTGTCAGTCAGGGTGTTAGGACTTTTTAGGCTCTGAATTTTGATAGATTACTTATTATTTTAATTGTTTATTATGGTTGCTAGGCAGCTGTCACATTTATAGTCTGGTCATTTATAGTTCTTTGATAAATTACCTTCTCAGGGCATTTGGCTATTTTCACATTGATGTATTCTTTCTCCCATCCATTTGTTCGAGCTTTCTCTGCAGTTGATTCAGAGCATGAAAACTTTTGGTTGTAGAAACAGAGTATGTAGCAGACTAGTACAGCGAGTACAATTCTGGAGCACCAGTGCCTTGACTCTCTCCTATCCCCTTAAAGGAGAAGAAACCAAGCGAGCCATAACTGAGTCCAGGTTTCTGACTCTCAAACCAGCTCTTCCCTTACTGTAATCAAAAGTGGGACAGCTGAAAGACATGGTCCAGCTTAGATACCCATCAACAGATGAACAGATTGAAAAAAAAGGTGACATACGTGCACGATTGGACACAAAGCTGAATGAAATTGGGGCACTTGCAGGAAGATAAATGGAACTGGAGATGATCACATTAAGCAAAACAAGTCAGACTCAGAAACACATATGCCACATGCCTTCTGTCATCTGCAGAATCTAGACTTCAGGGGTGTGCTGTTGGTGTCAACTTAATGGTCTAGATTGTCCCATGAGATGGGCCTCTAGGCATGTTGTTATCTTGGGTATGTTAATTGAGATGGTAGCACCATTCCCTTGCCGGGTCCTGGACAGTACAATGGAGCTGAGCAGCAGCGTGCATCCATCCCCCACTCTGCTTTACTGGAGGCAGTGCTCCTGACTCTGTGACTTCCTCTCGAATGACAGACGGGGACCCGTGAATGAACTGAAACCAACCCATCCTCTTTTAGTTGCTTTTGTTGGAGTTTTTTTTTTTTTTTTTTTTTTTTTTTTTTAATCACAGTAAGAGAAAAACGAAAACAAGGGGTCTAAATTAAAAGGAAAAAGATGTGGGGGCGGAGAAGATGTAACAGAATGGTCACCGCCATTGCCTAAGCAGCACTGGCAAGAGGCATGAGGTTCCCTTTCCTTCTGAGGACACTCAGCTAACATGAAGACTCGGTGTGTGTCAGATATGGTAATTTACACACGTGTCATCTCAACTTTTCTTGTCCTGATAGCTACGTGTCATGGCCATCTCATTTTCCAGGACAATCTCAATGTCCACACAGTGCCTCAGTGATCGAGCTGAGGTCCAGATGTGCCCCATCCTCAATCTAGAACCAGCATCAAAATTACAGACTTATGCTATGGAGCTGCTGGAAGAACTCAACCCCATCACAGGCAACCGTGTCCTGACCCAGCCACACTCAGTGCCCAGGGATTTTCTCACCCCACCCTTCGTTTTCAGAACTCTGAATAGTCAGTTCTCTTTTGTAATATGATCATTTTATCCTTCACTTTCCCATGTTGTCTCGTGGAGTTTATAGCCATCATTTTAATGCTCTGCATACTATCCCTTTGTTGGGCAGATGCTAAATTCTTGGATTTAGACTTCTGTCACTGAAGATGTTGGGAGAATTTCTAGGGATCCCCCGCTGTCTCCCCTGCAATTCTCCCTGGATGGATAATTCCATTCTCACTTCACGCTTTGAGTGAAATGGTACAGATTTAACTTGCAAATTGCCTAAGGATATCTTTCATAGTTGTAGGCATCTGTAAATTATGTGAACGTGTGTATAACCAGACAAGTTCTTTCCTAAGAGTTTGACCTTAAAGCAAACTAATGGGGATGCTTGTGTAAGTGGTTAAAAATGTGTCCCACGAGCCTCGGTGTCTCTGCCTATTCAGGGATGAGCAGGACCAGCACACAAGCTTAAAAAGCATTAAAGAAGAACAGCACAGACAATCCCACATTCTGCACAGTGCTTCCAAGGCACAGGTACCAGGCTCTGTGAGCTTTGCATGGCTCTTCATGTTTCCCAAGGTCACAGGAAGAAGACACATCACTGCCATTCCCAAAGTATAGAGAAACGAATGGGCAGAGAGTAGCAACTCAAGTTGTCTGAATTTGTAGCTAGTAGGGGACAGGTTCTGTGAGAACTGCATGCTGATTATATCTTCCCACAGATCTTACAAGGCTATCCCAGATGCTTTTGCCCTGCAACATCCTTTCTGACTATAACTCAACAACAACATCATCAACAACAAAGTAGCAATTGGAGTAAAAACAGGAGCAGATGTTTCTCCAGGTAATATATACAAATAGTTGGTGAAGGTAAAAAGTGCTTGCTCACCAATTATTATAGAAACAAACATGAAAACTATAATGAAAACTCACCCTCTGGATGACCTCTTTCAAGAGAGCGACAAACAAGGGCTGGTGGGCTGTGGGCACATGGGGAGATGGTGGGCGTGTAGAACGGTGCAGGCTTTGTGGAGTTTGGTTTCTCTCAGCCTCAGGATTCTTGTAGACCTGGGATTCTTTCAGGATGTTCTCTTTCAGTAGTTGGCCAGGTTCTCTTCCCTCAGCATGAGGAGTCTCCAAGTACCTAAGTGTGAACCAGTGTTTATATAAATTGCAGTTCTTCTTAAGACAGCCCTCCGGCATTGGCCCTGAGAAGGAAGCCCCTCCCCCTTGCCTCGAAGCTCCTCCCTCTCACCTCGAAGCCCCTCCCTCTTGCTGTGCAGTCTGGTCATGTACACAGAGGCTGGTGTAAGTATGTGGCTGTGTTTCTCCTCTTGAGAGGAAGACAAAGCAGATAAAACAAAGAGGAGGGGTCTGGCTCGCTTTCCTGAGGGTAAAAGGAAAGCAGGTTCTATGTCAGTCATCCACAGAGTTAAAATGTCTTCATTGCCCATCTCGGGTTGTCCTGTAAGGGGAAGCGAGCATCCAGGCATAGACTCAGGGCTGGGGGATACTGCGGTTTTGTGTTCTGACCTTTTACAATATTGAGCAGGACATTTAACCCCTTCAAACCTCATGGCCCTCACTCAGAAGTGGGTGATGGTTGTCCCTCTGCATGAGTTTAGGTGTGGGATTTTACATCCAACAGGGATCTCTCAGACAGCTTGTGTTATGTGTAATGCAGTCCTAAGGGCAGTACAAGTATGCTCTTGCTTAACCCTCTGGATGACCCTGCGACACAGGCTGTTTTGGACAATTTATGCTATTTTAGCTTCTCTAGATGGTTATGCTTCTGACAGCCAACAGTGACTGTTTCAACCTTTGGGGAATTGGAGGGCAGAACATTTCAGAAACAAGGGTATTAGAATTTATTGGGAGCCTGCCACAGCATGGAGGAGTCCAACCAGAATGAAGTCTTGCTTGCTGTGTGGAACAGCCTTGCCCCAGCACCACAGACAGGCTGAGATGTTCTCTGTTGAAATGTGCTCCGTAGAGATAGGGTATACCTGTCTCAGTCCCCGATGTGTCTCTAGCAGCGGCTGGCGGGACACAAAGAAACAGCTTTAGAGCTGATGGTCTAATAGGTGAAGATTCTGAGGTTTCCTTCCTCAGAGCAGCCTGGGTTTCTCCCACTCAGGGGTAAGCACCTCTCACAAGTCATCAGCCCCAGATAGAGCTTCTCCCAGGATTTCTGGCCACCTTGTTAGCTGTCCAGAGGGCACAGAGATTGTGGGCTAAGATGCAACCTCACACTATTTCAACAAACACCTTGCTAGAGTCATCACTATTAGAGGCGAGGAGATTCCCAGTACTCCTGGGAGAGGACCAGGTATGCTGCCCTGGAAGCAAAACCCCGTTTTACTTTTCCATAATTTTTATGGAACGTGAGTCCCCTGAAATCCTCTGTCACCACCGTGCTTTGTGAGTCCCAGTTGCTAAAGCCGTTAGCTGCACAGTTACCCAAAAGAACTGGACCTCTTACACAGTATGTCATATACTCCACAGGAGTGTACATGTGCACACACACACACACACACACACACACACACACACACACTACACACACACAGAGAAACAGAGAGATACACACAAAGATACACATGTGCACATACATGTGTGCTTATGTGTTAGTAAAAGCTTACGACTTCTCACTGTGCGGTTGTGAAGCTGAGGGGCGCGAGGGAAGCACCGCAGGCCACAGCGAGATGGCACTGATGTAATTGAGCACTGCAGAGCTCATAGTGGGAACTTTACCATGAGGTGGCTCTTGCTTCAAACTCCGGCTCTTTTGTCTGTTGACCTGGTGACTTGGGATGAGCAATGTTACAGTTAGAATATGATTTGTCTCTCTAGAGGTCTTTGTGCTGGAAGCCTGGTACCCACTTTAGGAATTTTGGAAGAGGATCCAACTTTAAGAGGCAGGGCCTACTGAGAGGCTGTACTGGCTGGTTTTGTCTCAACTCAACACAAGCTGGAGTTATCACAGAGAAAGGAGCCTCTGTTGAGGAAATGCCTCCATGAGATCCAGCTCAAAGGCATTTTCTCAACTAGTGATCAAGGGAGGAGGGCCCAGCCCATTGTGGGTGGTGCCATCCCTGGGATGGTAGACCTGGGTTCTATAAGAAAGCAGGCTGAGCAAGCCAGGGGAAGCAAGCCAGTACGTAACATCCCTCCATGGCCTCTGCATCAGCTCCTGTATGACCTTCCTGCACTTGCGGATGACCCAGCCCAACTGTCGGCCATATTTTGACATAGTTGGGTTCTTATCAGAAACTGAACAGATATGGGCCCTCAAGCTTGAGCAGCAAGCCTCCAAAACTGAGTTTAAAAAATGTATTTTCTTTATGAATTACCCAGTCTCAGGTAGCATTGGCTGATAGAGTGGCTACTATAACTTAGGACTCAATGTCTTTATCTGATCAAAGAGACTTACTACCATGCCTACTTCATAGCGGCTCACCATGAGGGTGACATCAGATAAGGTGGGGGCTGCTTTGACGTGGGTACATGCTCATGTTATCAGTTATCGGTACTGATTGCCAGGGTCATTTTTTATCTTTGATTAGGACTTTGGCTTCCTCTTCTTTGACCCTGTTGATTGACTGTTAGAGCTGATATTTCTTCTCTTTTCTCTGTGATATATGCATTAGCTTAAGATTAGTTGCTCCTGAGGTGGTAGATCACCCATTCACTGTGGCTCTGAAGAGGGGAAGAAAGCAGGAAGGCACGCGTGGGAGGGAGGGATGGCTGCTGGGGATGTGGGAGATGGAGTGAACCTGACTCTGCGGCATATGTGGAATCAATGGGCAAGATCAATGTGTGTGTAAAAGTTACAGGTCCTGCTGGGTGAGCTGTTTTCCATGATGACAAGAAATACATCAATTTCCTTCCTGTTCTTCTTAGGGAGGGATTGACTACAGCATTATGTTTATGACAGACTGGCCCAGAGGGGCAAGGTCACAGATCTCTCATGGCCTTGTCCTCTACCCAAGGGGTTTTGAGGGCCTAAAACCTCTAAACAAAAACCTGGGCCTTCCTTGCTTCTCAGAAAGGAAAGAAACCAAAACCACTGAATCTTGAGCCTTTGCTTGCTCCGTCAGCATTGGCTGTTTACCTACTATGTGCAGAGCTTTGAGCATATATTCCCCAATTATGCCAGCATTTCTTGTGTACTTACTGTGTGCGTGTAGTTTTTGTAAAGCATTACAGACTCAGTAGGAAGTTGGACAGACTTGGATAAGACTGAGTCTTCATTCTGATGAGCCTGTCTGGCAAAAGATGGGTAAGAAGTAGTTCTGAGGGCCTTGATGTTGTGAGGACCAGGGAAGCTGTGTCTGAGGTCTTGGGGTGATGATGGCAAACAGACCATAGAAAGCCCACAGGAAAGGCTCTGTAGAGGGCTAGGGTGGATGATCATTACTGAAGGCAGGAATCCGAGGTGTTGGGTATTTATCCTGAGGGGACAGCGAGAGTAGTAATCATGGAGAAGTCACATCTACATGGAGAGACACTATGCCTGTGAAGGGCTTCCTTCCCTCTCAGTGCCCACACAAGTATTTTCTGTGATGATCCAAAGATGGGGGGCCCCAACCAAGGATCCTCTGCAGTGCACGTGAGAGATGCAGGAAATCAGCCTCGAGGGAGGGGATCTGGTATCAGTGGAAGGGTCGAATAGCCCTACAAGGTCAATGAAAGCAGGGGCTGAGAAGTCAGAGTTAATGCCCGGATTGGAAGGTTGCCTCCCTGAGGTGGGGGCACAGGTCAGGGAGCAGGCTTGACCAGAGCTGAGACTCAAACATCCCACAGTCGACATTTTGAACTCACAGCTGCTGAGGTAGGGAAACGGAGATGACATACGTCAGGAAGACATACGAGTTTGTAGCTAAAAATAAATCCAGGCAGACAGCCAAACAATGCACCCCTGTCTTTGAACGCAGCCCAGCAGAGGGTCCCAAAGGGGTGCTTCCCTAGACTTCTGGGGCTAGACTGGGCTAGACCATCTCTCTGTGACCTTCACAGTTCTTCCCACAATCCCCTCTCCTCAGCAGAAAGTGGCGACAGTTCTGTCTGCTTCAGTCTAGCCAGGATCCATTAAACTGAAAATAAAACATGTGGGTTCCTTGGAAATGAGAAGTATGTTAAAACAAGGAGTTATTAGACTTGTATGTGAGCCAATGAGGAGCAGAAATACAGCCCCAAGGCACAGTATTGATTTGGTCCTGGGTGCTTCTTACGGCCGAATAAATCTGACATCCCTCCCCAGGAGCGCTGGCTGAGCGGGTGGCAGGTACCCAGCTGCCACGCTCTTTACCCTACTACAAGGTTAAGTCCATTCTTGGCTCAGACCTGCTCTGACACCTGCCTCCAGTCAGTGCAGTGCTGGCTGTCCTTCCGACGAACGGTGGTTACAGGGACGATTCCAGTTGTGAAGCTTGGTGCCTGGCCAAGAGCAGATGCCCTCTAATTAAACCCGGGACAGGTCTTCCTAGAAAAAAAAAAGCCAGAGATTTGCTCTGGGGACCCACAGGTTGGAGATGAGGGATTTAAGACTCTGAGATGCATCAGGTTTATGGCATTTGCTCGTTCTGCCCATCGCTGGATTTATTGAGTGTTCAATGTCAAGTTCTGAGATTAGCCTGGAAATACAGGTGTGGAAAACGTATGCCCTGGGGGGGGGCACCCTGAAGATGTTGAGTGTGAAGCTGGGAATAGAGCGTGTGTGTGTGTGTGGGGGGGGGGAATAGCCCCTTTGTGGCCCGGGTTGACTTAAAGATTTCCATCAGGGGACCGCAAGGGATGCAGATGCCTAAGGAAAGAATGCTTAGGTGGGATAGTAAGGTGTAGCTGAGACTCTGGTACAGGAAGGTGACCTGTGACAATTAAAAAGCCAGGAGAAGCCATGCTTCAGGAGCTCATAGGAAGAGCCCAGGTTGAGCAGAGGCGGCGGCTGGTGTGTCAAACCAAAGGTAGGCTAAAAGGTAAATTAAGATGGCTTGTTGAAAGAACTGGCTATGAGGAGGCAAAGATGACATCGGGTGTGACTCTTCAGGGCTGCGGACAACATGGCTGAGGGATGATGAGGTAATGCTTGCCCAGGCCCGTATGTGCAGATAGCTGTGGGCTCACAAAGCGTCCAGACCATAGCGACAGTAGGCGCGCAGGAGAACGAACCAGACAGCAGCCTTCCTAGCCACCGGGGTACAGGGACCTCAGCAACTCGGAGCCGGGACTCTTGAGGGCTCCCAAGGTACGTGTCCGCAGAACACTGAGCCCCGTCTTGGCATGTAAGTTTTTCTTGAAATGTAAGACGCATTCCTCTCACTATCCGAAGCCTCTCTCGCTCCGGCCATGACATCGGGCGCTCAGTGTATTCATACCCGTGATAAGATAGTCTCTGGGCGAGGTGTTTTCCCAACATGAGAAAAGGACCCCGATTCTCTCTTCCTAAGGCTTCCCAGAGTGTACAAGAGCTGCAATCCAGCCTATGATTGAAATAAACCACAGTCCAACTTAAACCATGCCGTCTGTAGCTAAGTCATTACAGCACGGTTCACAACCGGTCACATCATTGTGGTGGCCTATTGAAAAGTGGGGCTCAGAACTCCTCTGATACTGTTAGTGATGCATCATGAAGGGTTCCGTGTGATGGAAGAGCAGCCGAGAGCAAGACAACTTCTGCTGTCACAGAGTTCCAGCCCATGGCAGGGTCACGCTCGGAAGAAGTGACCTCACGTGCAGTGAGCTTGCAGCCGGAGAAATACTGAGTTCCAGGGCAGCGTCACCGAGGTCCCAGCCTCAATTACAGGGACCACAGATCTCTGAACGAGTGGAGATGAAGCAGCTGCAGAGTACATTCCGAGGTTCTGATAGGTCAAGTTTGACCAAAGTGAGCCTGGTGCTGGGGTCTGAACCCGAGGCTAGCCTGCAAGGAAAACGAGGACGCGAGGACGGAGCAGAGCGAGACGGTAAGAGGGCAAGGACCAGCTGTGCAGGGGACTAGGGTTTTGGTGGGTGTTTGGTGTTTCTCAGAGAAGTATCATGAAGGGCTTTGAGTTTGTATTGTGTGCGTGCGAGAGTGCATGTGTGTGTGTGTGGGTGCATATGCGTGTGCATGCGTGTGGGTGTGGCCAGTTTGGCTCTAACAGTACTGGGCAATAGGCTACAGTTGTGCAAAGAAGCAGGCGGGGATGCACCTGCTTTAAGGCAGGGGCACCTGTTAAGTCCCTCCCAGCCCCCAGTGAACATGCTGAGTATTTGGAAAGGGAAGCGAGGGCTGGGGCAAGGCCAGCCTTCTCCCTTCTGTCTTGTGCTTGAAACTGGAGGATGGTTTCACAAGACTCCTAGAAGTGGCTCTGGGTGGGGACCAGACTTAGAGACGCTGGGTGTACCGCTTGCACCAGGGAATAGAGAAGTTCACTCAAATATTGTCTGCGCACAACACGCACCAGGGACTCATTTAAAGAGCCAATTCTTGGAGACAGCGTTAAGCAATGCTGACTCAGAAAGTTGAGAGGCTCTCTCCTCTCTCTTCAGCAGGGATTCTGAGCCGGGTGTTCTGACTGACTCACTGAGAGTCCCTCACACTGGACTTCTAACATCATCCCCCTTGGGCTTGAAGTCCGTGTGTCAGCCCTGCAGAGAGCTGCAAATGAATCACGCTCCCATGATGGGACCGCTCAACGCCTAGTAGCCGCCAGAGGGCGCCAGAGGCCTCGGCTAGGAGCTCGGGCTTCTCCGCCCGCGGACGCCGCGCCCGAGACGAGCCAGAGCGCTGCGGGCTCACAAAGCGGCCGGACGCACGGCGGCGGCAGGTGCGCAGGGGAACGAGCCGGGCAGCAGCCTTCCCAGCCACCGCGGTACAGGAACCCCAGCAACTCGGGCGCCGTGACTCGGGAGGGCTCCCAAGGTACGTGCCCGCAGAACACTGAGCCCCAACTTGGCATATTTGGCGTAGTTGGGACCTTCCCGAGGCCATCTCCGGGGCCGGCAGGGTCAGGGCCTGGGGGCATCTTTGCGTGTCCCTGTTGCGCAGAAGCCGCGGGCCGGGAGCAGGGAGATCTTTGCCTTAGCTGAGAATGGGAAGCCCCAGCTTGAGGGCACCCCGGAGCCCCCATCTGCCAGAGCCTGGGATGATTGCTCAGAGCGCCGTTATCCCCATTCCTGCCCCAGAGCTGTGGGGCCCCCGTCTGTGGGAGTGCGGCTGGCACATTGAGCATCCGGGTTTTGGGGAGATGTACTGGAGCCTCACATCCGAGAGCGGGGTGAGAGGGTCCTCTATACTTTGACAGTAGCCCGGAATCCGTGACCTAGGCTCTGCGTTTGTAGCTGTTTCCATTCATAAGGGCTCTCCAGGTGCAGCCTCCGTCCCAGGTGTGAGAGGGACCACCCTGTCCCCACTGTGATCCCAGGCGCTGCAGCTTGTGCGCGCCCCGAGGCGTCCAGACCCCCCGGCAGGAGTGAGGGGCATGAGGTAGCCCTGTTTGCCACCGGCTCACACCCGTGTGCCCTGCCCCCAGATGCCAGCGATCGCGGTGCTCGCGGCGGCCGCCGCGGCGTGGTGCTTCCTCCAAGTGGACAGCCGACACCTGGACGCGCTGGCCGGTGGCGCGGCCCTCAACAACGCCAATTTCCTAGACAATGACCAGTGGCTGAGCACGGTCTCCCAGTATGACCGTGACAAGTACTGGAACCGCTTCCGAGATGTGAGTACGGCTGCTACCCAGTCATGGGGTGGGGGTGTGTGTGGGGGAGAGTCAGAGGCTGGCGTAGGGGTGGGGGTGGTAGGCTTAAACCTCCCATGGAGGTCCACAGTGCATACATTTAGCCTGAAAGGAACTTTAAAGAGAACTTGGAAGGCTGGGTGCTCTTGCGTGCTACCTGTAGTCCAGGTGTGTGCACTTGTAGGATCGACGCAGCTGCCCAGACACAGGGAATGAATGCAAGCAGGGTGGGGAGAGGGGGCTCTCCAAGTGTCTGAGAGCTCCTGAGGGCAGACTGACTTTACCAAACCCTGGAGAGAAGCTCCCAGGAGCGGTAGGATTTGGACATCTTTAGGGTGCATCAGAAAAAAAAAAAATCCCTAGTGGATGAGCATAGATCATTTATTTATTAGGGAGCCCGATATGGCAGGCATGAGGGGAGATCTCCGGGTTTCTCCTGGCAGTGAGCTTGACGGGATGTCAGGGAACAGTGTGGTGGCTTGGAGTCTTCCAGACTTTAGTGGAAGGAAAAAGAGAGCAGGCGGCCGAGAGAATCAGGCCCCTTTCCCCATGAGAATGCTGGGCAGGATACAGGAGAAACTCCCCAGCATTGGGGCACATCTGCTGTTTTCTCTGCCATAGTCCTGGCTCCTATGTACCTCTGTGCCCCCAGAAGGTGGGGCAATAAGAACCCCCCAGTAGGAATGCTCCCAGTCCCTTCAAAGACTCCTCAGAGTGGCCGGGATTAAGGGGGCCATTAAGAATCCTTGTCCCCAAGACGCTTATAACATTGTAAAAATGTCCAAGACTTATGAGTAAGGCTTTTATGTTTGAATGTTGTTTTGTTTTTAATGCAGTAGTTTCTGTGTTAGAATAACATTTTAAAAAAGCAATATATATTATATATTAGTTATTATAAATGTAACATACATAATAAATATATATTAAATATATTATATATAAAGAGGTGACCTGAGCCATACCATATATATGTACATATATATATGTGCATATATATGTGTGTGTATGTATATATATTTAAGGGGACAACCACAGGGCATGGCTAATATGTAAGGGGTAGAGAAGGGTACCCCACACTTCTCTCTACTGTATTATGTTAGAGCCCATTCTCAGTATCTCCAGACCTTGCAGGGAGCTGGTCTCTGAGGAGCTGAATGGCTTCAGATACTTCCTGTGCTTTTAAAATAGCACCTGTCCAGGTCTCTCTCCCAGAAGAAGAAGCAACTTTGGTCTCGAGTGTGAATATCCTGCTGTGCTCTCCCAGCCCCTGTCCTCCCTGGAGGAGCTTCTGGGAAGAGCTGCTAAACATGCACTCTGAGTATCCTTGGTTATTTGGGGCTGTTTGCAACAGATCTGCTTGCTGGACCCAACATAAAGAGATTTTAGCTGCATCTCACAGTTCCTACCAAGTTAAGATCTTGAGGGCCAGATTGGGATGCTACCGCCCCTGGCCAGGTGTGTGGGGCATGGAGAATGGAGGGATAAAGACATAATTTTGTTTTTGCTTTAAATGATTGCATGTCAGTAAAGGTTGAGGAGCCAGGCACACGATGAACCCTTATGTACCTGGGCAAGTTGGGCTTGGTTTAGAGCAGTGGTTTTCAACCTATGGATCACAATTCCTTTGGGATACTGCATGTCAGATATTTACATGATGTTTTGTTTTTGGGTGGGGTTGCATATTGGGCAGCATGCATTTTAGATTTTACACTATGGTTCAGAACAGTAGAAAAATTACAGGTATGAAGTAGCAACAAAATAATTTTATGGCATGGGGACGGGGTTGTGAGAACATGAGGAACTGTATTTGAGGGTCGGGGATGGCTGGTTTAGAGTGGTGGTCCGCCATTTTTGGGTGACTTGGAACAGGGAATGGGTGGGTGAAAACACTTGTGCCTGTTGGATCTCTGGGTTTCGAGAAAGTCTGCATCTTCAGCGCACCTTAGGTTTAGGGTCCCGATTCCCATCTAGCTTTGCACTTTAGGAAAATGAACGGCTCATTTCTCACTTTTCCCTTTCTTGGTCTTGACTAAAAATAGTAGGGCAGTGTCTTTCCACCGAACCTCGGCTGATGGTGAGACTTGGGCTGCCGCTGAGCCACAGCATCAGGCTCTTCCTCTGCGGGTCTGGACCCTTTTAGGAGGTATGCTGTATGCTCCTGTTTGTTAGCACGATTTGTTTTTGAAGAAAGGCCCAAGGTTCATCCACAAAGCAGGAAGCCTCCAGAGTAGACTGAGCGCCAAGCTACTGCTTTTTAGCAGCGTACGGTTTGTGAAAATGACAATTTGGTTCAGCAAGCCATTAAAAACATCCGAAGAAGATGTTAAAATATTTGCAAACATCATCAATCACCGACCATTTTCTACGCTTCATGGAGTCATGTGATTCCCGCAGCGGCTCAGATATAATTGAATGTCATTAACCCCTTTAAAGTGGTGTGAACTCAGATCAGGGGTCCTTTTAGAGCAAGCCCAACCATTTTTAGTTGGGTCTTAAAAATGGCGAAGCCCTTGGGAACCAGGGAGGAGGAAGATCCTTTCTCAGGATACAGGTTACCCTAGGGATAAGAGAGAAAGTGTATGTCAGGTGGGAGGAGTCTGGCCAGCCTGACCAATTCCAGTGACCCAGGCCGTGTTCCAAGTTAACAAAACCTCAGCTTCTTGGCCTATTATTTTGGGGCTTCTTCTTTGTTTTGTTTTCTGAGATAGGGCTTCTATATCCTTGCTGCCCTGGAACTCACTCTATAGCTAGGCTGGCCTCAAACTCACACAGATCTCCTTGCCTCTGCCTCCCAAGTTCTGGGAATAAAGGAATGTGCCATCGTGCCTGGTTGGAGCTTTTGGGTTTGAAGTCTCTGATCACTTTAAAAGAAGATGGTGAAGATACACCTCAGGTTTTTGAAACTCACTGTGAAATAAACTTTCCATCTCTCATCACCAATTTATTACTTTGTTGGACTTGGGTGACAGACACTTAGAAGTGACATTTGATCTTGGGAAACTAAAAGCCAAGGGTCATCTTGCTTCATTTTTGTTTTATTTTGATGATTTGAGACAGTTTCCTCTAGTCTTGCCTGGCCTTGAACTTATTACGTAGCCAAGACTGATTGAATTCCTGACCCTTTGATGTAGTTAGTGCTGGGATCATTGGTGTAGAGCACCACACTTGGCTCTAAACAGTCTTTCAGAGAAGTGATCTACCAACTGGATCAACTTGGAATTGGACAAGATGGTGGGATGAGTTCCTTGCTTTCTTGACTGTTGAATGTGTTGTTACATTGCTGAAGGTGACCTGGCAGGCAGCTCCCAAACTGCCACTTTTAAATGTGCCTTGTCACTCTCAGCACATGAATATTCATGATCTTCAGTTGAACCATTAGAATGACCTCATATCTAGCTGCCTGGAGTTAGGGATCCTATAATGGCATAAAAACATTCAGATGGCAGATCCTTCATACAGTTTTGGTTCCTTCATGAGCTTGTGGTTGCTCCATGAGCTCATGGTTCCTCCATTTATAGTTCATCCATGGGCTTATGGGTCTACCATGAGCCTGTGGTTCATCCATGAGCTTGTGGTTACTTAGCTGATTACTTTATAAAGAAAAGAAATTGGGATGTCTTGGCCAGAGGGAGGCCTGGACTTTTTCACAAGTACAGTATCAAGAAGGAAGCTATAAGTAGGGCAGGGACCCATGTGAGCTCACAGTGGTTGTGACAGCAAACTCAAACCAGACCAAACACCAGCATGGAGAGAGGAACTGGGCATAAAATCTTATTCTGAGTCATGGAGTGACTATTGGCAATGGTCAGCTTCTGGGAGGAGGAGGAGTAAATTTTTTCTAAGATGGCAGTTGGTAAGTTGACCACACTCTCTGGTGGAAGATGACCTAGTCAAGAATATTTAGGCAGCACAAGTCAGTCTTGAAAACAAAGATAATGAGTTTGGTGGGCAGGGGACAAGGTGAGTCTATCACCACCACCATCGTCACCAGGAAGAGGTAGTACGGAAAGCTAGCATTTGTATTAAGCCACAAAGCAGTTTCCCATCTCTAGAGGTCACGTATCTGACTTCCCCATGGTCTGAGTTTGAGACATCAAAATGTCTCAAATCTGACTTGGCCTTGACCGAGTTTTCTCTCTATTCCTACCTTTTATTCATTCTTGTAAATATTTGACTACTTTCTAAGTAGAAGGCTCTGACCTATAAAGGGAGCAGGTTTAGTGTAATCCTTTGTCACCAATAACTTAGGTTATGGCCCAGCTCTTTCTTGCTCTGTGCTCTTTAAAAGAAAAAAAAAAAAAAAAAAAAAAAAAAAAAAACAAAAAAACGTTTCTTTTTTTTTCCCTCATGGGGAGAATGCCCACCGGCTGTAAGGAAATGATTTAACTTTACAGAAATAGATAATCGCAAACATTCATGGAGCCTGCGGCGCGTCAGGCATTGTTCAAGGCATTTCCTGTGTATTATTTAATACAACAACCCAATGAGAGAAGTAAAACTCTCCTTGCCTGTTTGTCAAGAGAGATGGGCTTCTTAGCCAGGATTCTAGAGCTGCCTGAATGGAGAGACCGGGGCCCATAACCAACAGGGCTGAACGGTTCTTGCTGTGTACCTTGTCATTACTCTACCCAAATCCCACGTCGTCCCCATGTCAGTCATCCCTGAACAGGGGGAAGCAAGGTAGACACAGCCTATTGTTGGGGTTGCATCAAGTTTTATCTTCTAATAATACGCTTCTGATTTGATTTGAGTAACAATGTTGCTTACTTACATTAAACGTGACATTTCCTTTCTTTTGCACCCACGAAACCAGCCTTGACATTTAACTCCGGGATAATTACTTCCATGTCAGCTGGAGGAGTCAGAAGCGCCACCTGTGTCGGCGTTTGTCTCACTCCTGAGTGACCTAGGCTTGTGACTCTAACGAGAGTGCATGGAGCATGCTCCGTGGGATGTGGCAGTCTCTGTGGCTGAAGTTGGTGGCATCGGCTCGCTGAGTTTAACATCTCACTTAAAATGGGTTTCAAGGGCAAGTCAGGCTCCCTCTGGGAGGGCGGGCGTTGACTTTGTCTGTGGAGCTGGCAACCAGAGAAGGGTGGGTCACTAATTTGTTACCACGTGAGGTGGGTTTGCGACGGAGTCATTTTGATTGAACAGGCTCAAGGAGACACAAACGAGCTGCCATCCTAACTCTTTAATGAACCCACTGTCTTAAATCCTCTGAACCACGCGGCCACTGAGAGAAATAATTACTTCCCTGGGACAGTTTCAGGGTTGACAGGCCTAAGAGCAGTCTGTCTTCTTTGGACTTCTTTTTGGTCTGCCCTTGGCAGAGAGAAGAGAGGGTTTCCCGGAAGATGGTGGTGGGGCTTCTTGTCTGAGCTGAGTTGCCCACCTCGCCTTGGTCTTTGCAGTCTCCTCTCCCCGCGCAGGGACAGGACTGGACTGGACTTCTGGGAGGCCAGGGACATTGGGACACTGCCGGCAAAGCTAATTTACAACCTAAGAAATGGCTCCAAATAGAGAACCTGACCCATGAGCGTCCCAGAGGGAAAAGACTTGACCAACCATTAGCTCAGCTGTTATTTTGCTTGAGGAGACAGGAAAATTAGTAATTAGGTATTTTGTAAAAATTACTTTTCTTTCTTCAGTATGATATTTCAAATCAAGCACTTAGTCAGTTTCTAAACTCACACACTTTTAGGAAGGCTGCGTTTACATTTTTAAAAAGCATATGTGTACAGGTGCCTAATGCACGTGGCACACACAAAGGAACCTGAGAAGCCAGAAGGGGGCACAAGTACCTTGGAGACTGGAGTTACAGGTGGTGGTGGTGCTTTGAGTCAAGGCTGGTTTTATGGGTGGAGAGATGATCCTGAGGGGTCCTGAGGCAGTTGGTCCAGCTAACCTGTGTGGGACATGTCTTTCTTAATCCCTCTGCACATCAGATACCTGCCATTTGATCTCAGTTCCTAGTAAGGCCATTCCTCTGGGGACAGGACCCACACAATCTAGTGATGACTCCCACAAGTTTCAAGTCTACCCCCAAGGTCTAGGTTTGGGTTTAGAACTAATGGGCAGCAGGCCTAGGATTGGCCAGACTGTTGCTCCCACTCTTCCAATAACCAGCTGTTTAGTTCCTGCTCATTAAAGGAAGTCAGGGGCCTATAGTTCAAAGTGGTCAGAGCACGCTGGCTAGGGCTTAGGGAACCTCAAGCAATGACAGTTTATCCAGAGATGGGTGTTTGGTTGGTGTAGAACTGATCTTCAAATGCTGGGCACATCAGGCCTTTGCTAGGTGCTGGGAACAGGGAACAGACACAGTCTGTACTGTTCTGGGGCTTTGATCTTCGGCGTGAGCCAGATCACCTTCACATAGCTACCAAGGTGCAGCTGGGAGGAGAGCCCAGAGGCAGAGGCATAGTTTTTTTTTTCTGAAGCCCAGATAGGGAGGAGGAGCTCTGGAAAGCTATGGGTGGTGAAAGCCTTCCTCTCTGGGGAAGGGACAGAGGCCAAGCCAAATGAAGGTCCGAGTTAGTTGGGGAGGAGAGGAGGCAGCTGTGTTCCAGGCAGGGGCACAGGCAGGGCTGAGGGCTCAGAGGTGAGAAATCCCGTAAGGTGTTTTTTATCAAGTGTGTTTATCCTCGGGTTCTCCCTCACCTATGTGTTTACACGTCTTCAGTTTATGATGCTACTGTTTTGGGAACTGAAGAGTCAATTATAGAACTTGGGGAACAAAGATGGCCCAAGCACTGGGGAGATCACCTACCCCTTCTCTCTTCCCACTCCACACCCTGTGTCTGTATTCCTTCCTTCCTTCCTTCCTTTCTTCCTTCCTTCCTTCCTTCCTTTCTTCCTTCCTTCCTTCCTTCCTTCCTTCCTTCCTTCTTCCCTCCTTCCTTCCTTCCTTCCTTCCTTTCTTCCTTCCTTCCTCCCTCCCCCCTCCCTCCCTCCCTCCCTCCCTCCCTCCCTCTCTCTCTCTCTCTTTCTCTTTCTTTCTTTCTTTCTTCAGTTTCCTTTATTCTTTATTGAGAGATATGAGGAGGGTGTTCTTTTATTGAAGTGTGCTGGGGTGGGTGGCATTCTGACAGATAGATGTTTGGGGCACATGATCCGTTTCCATATCACTACTGGGCTCATGAGACTCTAGCCAGGATGCTCAGGACAGCCTCCCAAACTATTTTTATCTTCACTTGGCCCAAATCATAGGGTACCCAGCCAGGGTCACAGGTGCATCAGGTGGTACATGGATGTGTGTCTCTAACTACGTCAAGCACACAGACAAGATGCTACAGACTACAGCGGAGACTTCTGGTGACAGCCTGGACCACCCCTATAATGGGGCCACAGCATTTCTGGGGGATCATATAATAGGGTATTGGCTCTACCCAGCCTCAGGTGCCTCCCTTCTCCTTATTCAAGGCAGACCTGCTCAGCTGAGATGAGGAAATCAAGGCTCAGAAGAATGGCTTGCCCAAGGTCTAGAAACCCAGGGTAGCATCCTGGGGCTGGGCTGCTTGGCTTGAGTCTAAGTCAAAATCCAAGCACTAGCCTGTGACCTACTCACTGTGCAAGGTGGATCCACAGGGCTGGGAGGGCCCTCATGCAGACAGCTCTTGAGAGGAGCCCCACATCTTTCTGTGTCATCCTCTGAAGCCTTTGGGCTGTGTGGATATGGACTTGCACCCAGCACTACCTCTTCAGTGTCTTTGTCTCCAGTCAAGAAAGCTTGGCTTTAGAGCTGCATCTCCCTGTTAGGATCCTTTTAGGGATGAGGTACCACAGGGTTTCCTGGATACTTTGTGAAGTCAGTATTTTAAAATATGACTGAAGTTCATGAGATGCTCCTTGCTCTCCTTTCTTCCTCCCATTGCTGAGAACAGGTGGAGCCCAGACATTGAGGTCACACATGAAAGGCTTTGCTCTCAGAGGTCAGGTAGAGTAGGGAGAGATAACTGTACCCCAGCACCGTAATGCCATGTTGTACCCAGGATATGTACTTTGGAGCCTTGGGTATGGGTCCTTCCCTGTGTCCCCGTGGCAGGCACAAGAGTAATGGGTTCTTAAGGGAGAGGAAGAATGGTGCACCTACGCATGTACAAATTAACTCGACTGGGCCACTTTTCTTACAATTTCTCTGTGAATGTGCCCCTCAGGACATTCATCTGATGCTTGAAAATAAACTCTGTGAGCCAGGAGGGATGGATGGTTTAGTGGTAGGAACACTTGTTGAGTACCTGGGTTCAGTTCCTAGCACCCACACCAAGAGAATTAAAACCCCCTCCAACTCCAGTTACAGGGACCTGATGCCTCCTTCTGACCATTGGGGGCACCACACATGCACATGGTGCAGAGACATAGATGTAGATACCATATGTATAAGATTTAAAAAAAAAGCCACTATTACAAAAAAGGTTATTATTTAGTGCAATATATTGAACTTATTATTATTTAGTGCTATATATGTATATATAATTCATTTAGTTATTTTATATGAATACACCATAGCTGTCTTCAGACAAACTAGAAGACGGCATCAGATTCCATTACAGATGGTTGTGAGCCACCATGTGGTTGCTGGGATTTGAACTCAGGACCTCTGGAAGAGCAGTCAGTGCTCTTAACCACTGAGCCATCTCTCCAGCCCTTAGTGTAATTTATTGGAGGAAAAGGGAGTATTATGCAACCATTCGTAATAACTTTAGGCTTTCCCAATGTGACGAATGGCTTATCAGCAACACTCCCCGGCAGGGGTTTTTGTTGGGGATGTGGTTTTCTATGCAGAGTGGAGCAATGCTTGTGTTTGAGGCCAGAGCAGTTATAAGCTGAGCTGCCACGTGGGTGTTAAGATTTGAATCTGGGTCCTCTGAGAGAAGGATAAGTGTGCTAACAGTTGAACCACCTGTCCAGGTCCTCACATGTAGTTTTGAATAGTTTTTCCCTATTGGTCATTCCAGACACTTGTTTTGCCTTCTGGAGACCAGACCCTGTTATACTGACTCAGCAGGCTGGCTAGTTTGCTTGTTTCTGTACTCTCTGCATAGAGGCTGATCAGCCAAGCTGTGCTTAGGTACAGTAGGGAGACAATCATGGCTCCTGCCTGACACAAGCAGAGAAGTGTGTAGTGGTTGGAGAAACCTGTTTGAAGTCATTCTGCAAAGAACATGCCTACAAATGCACCAGCAAGTCTATCCACTGGGCTCTCTGGCAGTCGTGATTCTGGACCATCTCTCTGGTGGACAGTCAATTAAACTTTCATACCTACACTTGTCAAGTTACCCAAGATTTATATTAAAATATGTGAACAATTGCCACCATATTGCCTGACTCTGGGGTCCTAAACACTGCCAAAGCATGCTCTCTCTTTGTATGTGTGTGTATGTATGTGCATGCTATATACCTCTGTTGTGTCTGCTATCCCTCTGTTATGTCTGGTATCCCTCTGTTGTGTCTGGTATCCCTCTGTTATGTCTGGTATCCCTCTGTTGTGTCTGGTATCACTCTGTTATGTCTGGTATCACTCTGTTATGTCTGGTATCACTCTGTTGTGTCTGGTATCTCTCTGTTGTGTCTGGTATCACTCTGTTGTGTCTGGTATCACTCTGTTGTGTCTGGTATCACTCTGTTGTGTCTGGTATCACTCTGTTATGTCTGGTATTACTCTGTTGTGTCTGGTATCACTCTGTTGTGTCTGCTATCCCTCTGTTATGTCTGGTATTACTCTGTTGTGTCTGGTATCACTCTGTTATGTCTGGTATCACTCTGTTCTGTCTGGTATCACTCTGTTGTGTCTGGTATCACTCTGTTGTGTCTGGTATCACTCTGTTATGTCTGGTATCACTCTGTTGTGTCTGGTATCACTCTGTTATGTCTGGTATCACTCTGTTGTGTCTGGTATCACTCTGTTATGTCTGGATTTTATTCACCAAAGCTTGAGTTTTGTTTTGGTAACTTTTCTTTTTTCCTTTTCATTGTGCTACAAATACCCCAAACACTCAAACATGGCTAACTTTTTATCAGGAGGTACTTAGGAGGTTATTGGGATTTATTACATAAGAACACTGTTGTGAACATGTTTTTGGGTGGGCCTAGGTTCCCAAGAACACCCCTAGCGAGGAATCCAGTGCTCCCCATAAGGCAAGTGAGCATTCAGCTTTAAGAGAAGTGGTTGGATCATTTCCCAAAGTGGTTAGGCCAATTTCTTTTGCTACTACTGAATCAAAACTCAGTGGTAGCAACACATGCAATTAAAAATAAAAACCAGAAGCAAACCTATAATCAAACCCACAGATCCAAGTAAAACCTATGCGGAGCACCCATTGTTCTCAGGCACGTGTGTGTGTGTGTGTGTGTGTGTGAAGGGGGAGGGAGAGAGGGAGAGAAGAGGAGGAGGAGAAGATGGAGGAGGAGATGGAGGAGGAGATGAAGGAGGAGATGGAGGAGGGGAGGGCCAAGCTCATGAATGAAAGCAGTTAAAAACACAGTACTGTTTTGAATGTTACAGGAAAAAAAGTAGGTAAGGGGACTATAGCAAGAAATGTATGGGGGTGGTTTTCTGTTATTCTGACTTTTTACTGTTCTTTTCCCAACTTAAAGGAATAGATAATTTTTAAAAAGTTTGATGGTACAGGGAAAAAGCAGTAAATCACTCACTTTTGTCCAATATGTAGGTGATGCTAACTCTTTGGGTCGCATCTCTGTGTGTTCAGTAGACTTCAACAGTTTTTTAAAAAAATCTTTATTTGTGGGGATTGACATGTTCACAGAGGCACATCTATAGAGGTCAGGGTACACCTTGCAGGAGTCAATTTTCTCTTTCTCTTGTGTGGGTCCTGGGGATTGAACTCATGTTACCAGCCTTGGCAGCAGGTACCTTTACATGATAAACCATCTCAAACCAGTTAGACGTTTTTTTCTAATTCTTTTTTAAAATTGGATATTCTTTGCATTTACATTTCAGATGTTATCCCCTTCCCCCAATCTTCTCCCCCTCCCCTTCCCATTGCCTCCACGAGGGTGCTCCCTCTCCCAGCAACCTTCTCCCACATCAGCACATTGGCATTCCCCTACACTGGGAAAATGAGCCTTCGATGGACCAAAGGCCTCTCCTCCCATTGCTGCTAGACAATGCTATTCTCTGCTTCATATGCACCTGGGGCCATGGGTCTTTCTGTGTGAACTCATTGGTTGGTATTTTAGTCCCTGGGAGCTGTGGTGTGTTTGGTTAGTTGATAATTTTGTTCTTCCCATGGGGTTGCAGACTCTTTCAGCTCCTTCCATCCTTTCTCTAGCTCCTTCATTGGGGTGCCTATGCTCAGTCTGATGGTTAGCTGCAAACATCCTCCTCTGTATCAGTGTGGCTCTGGCTGAGCCTCTGAAGAGGCATCATATCAGATTCCTGCCAGGAAGCACTACTTGACATCAGCAATAGTACTTGGGTTTAGTGGCTGCATATGGGGTTGATCCCCTGGTGAGGCAGTCTCTGGATGATCTTTTCTTCAATCCCTGTTCCTCTCTTCTACTCTTTATTTCCTCCCATGAGTGTTTTGTTCTCCCTTCTAAGAAGGACTGAGGCATCCACCTTCTGGCCTTCCTTCTCTTTGAGCTTCATAAGTTGTGTGAGTTGTTTCTTGGGTATTCAAGCTTTTTGGTATCTGCTTATAAGTAAGTACATATCATGAGTTTTCTTTTGTGACTAGATTACCTCACTCAGGATGATTGCTTCCAAGTTCCATCCATTTGCCTAGGAATTTCATGAAGTCATTGTTTTTAATAGCTGAGTAGTACTCCACTGTGTATATGTACCACAATTTCTATATCCATTCCTCTGTTAAAGGACATCTGGATTCTGTCCAGCTTCTGGCTATTATAAATAAGGCTGCTATGAACATGGTGGAGCATGTGTTCTTGTTAGATGTTGGAGCTTCTTTTGGGTACATGCCCAGGAGTGGTATAGCTGGGTCCTCAGGTAGTACTATGTCCAATTTTCTGAAGAACCGCCAGACTGATTTCCAGAGTGGTTGTACCAGTTTAAAATTCCACCAACAGTGGAGGAGGTACCTCTT
Organism: Micromys minutus; assembly: GCF_963924665.1. Classification (NCBI taxonomy): domain Eukaryota; kingdom Metazoa; phylum Chordata; class Mammalia; order Rodentia; family Muridae; genus Micromys; species Micromys minutus. The sequence goes on from NC_137969.1 coordinate 96,888,201, forward strand.
TCTCCACATCCTCACCAGCATCTGCTATCACCTGAGTTTTTGATCTTAGCCATTCTGACTGCTGTGAGGTAGAATCTCAGGGTTGTTTTGATTTGCATTTCCCTGATGACTAGGGATGTTGAGCATTTCTTTAGGTGCTTCTCAGCCATTTGGTATTCCTTAGTGACAATTCTTTGTTTTGCCCTGTACCCCATTTTTAAATAGGATTATTTGATTCTCTAGAGTTTATCTTCTTGAGTTCTTTGTATATGTTGGATACTAGCCCTCTGTCAGATGTAGGATTGATAAAGAGCTTTTCCCAGTCTATTGGTTGCTGATTTGTCCTTTTGACAGTGTCCTTTGCCTTACAGAAGCTTTGCAATTTCATGAGGTCCCATTTGTCAATTCTTGATCTTAGAGCATATGCCATTGGTGTTCTGTTCAGGAAAATTTCCCCTGTGCCTATGTGTTCTAAGCTCTTCTCTACTTTCTGTTCTATTAGACTTTTTAATGGCCAAGTTTTCTATAATTTATAAGCTGTTTCTATGGTTTAGCACACACATTCTTTCTCATTTATTTAGTAGCACAGTGTAGACACTTAAATGTGGCACCAGGCTTCAAAAAGGACATTCTGTTAGATCACGCCAGGGAATATATACATCCCATAATATGCCAAGCCAGGGTTCTGGTGATAGTCAAATATTTGTTTATTATTCTTCCTGATTTTGGAGCACACCAATCTTCCTGAACCTAAAAAAGATTCATTCTCACACTGTCAAGAAGGAGAGATCCTGGTGTCTTTACACACGAATCTGTGTTGAACAGGAACCTTTGAAATCTACGACCCTCACCTGTTCCGAGTGTTAGTGTTTCGTGGTAAAGACAGTAACCAGGTACGCCCACCAGGATACACAGGCAGTGGTTGTGCACGGGATAGTGCACGACAGTTCTCACTTCCCTCTGGTTCTGCCAGGGAGACAGCTTTAGAGGAGCCTCAGCTCACTTGAGTGTGGAAGAGAACCCCTTGCCCTTTCTCATATCTGTACCTGGCTTTGGAAATGTCTGCAGAGCCAGTTCTCCGAGGACGCCTCTGAAACTGCGGCGGTATTAATGAACCCCGGTCTCACTTATAATTGGGAGCAGATGCTCCAAGCCGGATTCTTAAGTGCAGTTGTGGCTGATGAATCCCTGGCTGCTGCTTCATCCTATGGATGCTTTAATGCCCTTGTGGTGGAAGAGGCTGAGGGAAGATCATTAAAAATCAAGTCCATCTTCACCACGGCAGCAAAATGGCTTCTTCTGTAGAATACAGACAAGGCCCGGGCCCCTGCTCAGTCTTCCTGTGTGTGTCTAGGACATCTGCTTGCTTTTCATTCCCCATATTTCTCTTGCCCACTGCTCTTGCCCGGTCTGCTGGGTGTACTTACTGAGGAGAGAGCAAAGGCAAGTTTCCCTTGGTTCTCGTTCTGCGTCCTCTGTGAGCTGGAAACATGAAGCCACCTCTCTGGGCCTGGTCAGGTCTTTGGAAGTGTTTTATAGGCCATTGATCCCAATCTGGAGAAGACTGTGAGTCCCTGAAGACTCTGACGATGTCTGACCACATTTTGAGTCACCATAGTGTGTAGGCAGGGATAAATGGTGCCTAGCAGGAAGGGTGTTGTGTAGGAAACCTTCTAGCCCCCTAAAGAAATCTACAGTCAGGCTAAGGTTATAAAAATGATAGCCTATGGGCAGATCATTACTCTTATGATACTTAATAAATTAACTTCCTTGAGAATTTTACATATGTATACAATGTACCCTATTTATTCATTCCAGGTCCTCCTTCCATATCCTCCTCCCAACTCCGTGTCCTCTCTCTTTTTTTATTCCTTTTTCATAACTCACTGATTCCAATTAGCGCTGTCATTGTGCACATGAATGTAGGGCTTGCCACTCACTGGGGCAGGGAGTCACCTACGGGGTCTATACCCCTGAGAGAGCCAACTCTCTCTTCCCTCTCTCAGTCAGCAACTGCCACAAGCTTCTCCACTAATGATTTTAAGTGCAAAGTATAGTGCCAGATCGGGAAGCCGAGGACACGGACATCTGCCTAACCACTCCCTCCATTGTCCACTTAAGAAATCAATGTGCAAACGGTTTCCTAGGTCACAGGGGTGGGGGATGGGGGACAGGGCATCTGGGAAACGGGGCAGTGATGTCCCTGTTCTCTGGGAGTTTAGGCTTTCTTGCAACATCTGACTTCTCTAAGATTAAAGTCAGGATTAATTGAATAAATATGTTTTGTTTCATATCCTTGGAGGGGATGTAGGAAGTTACTATAGACAACTGACTAGGATCCAGGCCGGACGGCTTTTTATTGTTTCTGTTGTGAGAAAGAGCGACTGGGAGTTGTTCAAGATGCTCAGCGCTTTCCAGTGAGTTATAGGAAACATCTTCACTGTGAATCAACCAGAGGCCTATTTAATTTTCTTACCTCAAAGAGTTGGGAAGTGCAGAATAAAACGTTGCCGTTCCCTCCAGAGTTGACGGTTCCCAGATGGACCGGCTAGGACCATTCCTTGCTGTTTGTCTCACCGTCATATGCTTTACTGTCAACAAGGAACAGTCCCTGCTCACACCTCATCTCTGTCCCTTATGCTGGACCGCAAGCTTTGAAGACCTGCGCTATGACCTCACAGCAGTGCCGCTTGTACCATGTGGTCCAGCATGCATCAAGCTTGGCCTGTTCCAGGGTTCCAGGCTCTGGCAAGAGCATTTCAGCCCCAACCTCCTGGTTTCTGCATGCCGAGGGTCTTTATCTGGGGCCAGCATAGTCCAGCATTCTTCCCGGAGACAGGAGAGGAATCCCAGCCCGTGACAAAGTCATCAAGCCCTGGAGCCTCACAGGTGACGTGGGATTCTGTCTTGGTTTTGGTGCAAATGGCCTACAAGTCTAGAAAGTACAAGTCTAAAAAGTTACCTCTGTTTGGATGCTTTGTTCTTCTTAATGGGTCTCAGGGTAATGGGAATATGGTGTGGTCTGCCCTAGGCTGGTGGCAGGACTTAGTGTCAGCTCATCTCTTCCTTCTGCCTCCTCCTCTCCCACTGACTGTCCTGACGTCCAGCTTGGCTGGTCTCAGGTGTGAACAGGTTGAATGCTATAGACATGGGATGAACTATGGATAGTGTGGACAGACACAATTAGTTCACATTTCCGGTCTAGCCTGAAAGGTTTTTTTTTTTTTTCTTCTTAAGTGTCTTCATCACTGAAGCTTTGTCACGCATGGCACACACTTGAGTGTGTGAGTTCAGGCTTAAATCCTGATTCCAAAGGCATCCACACTGCTCAACTAAATGAATAGACCATAGAAATGCACGGTGTTGGGGGTTGATTTAAAGAAGGTCATGCAGTCCTAGTGAAGAGGCTAGTTAAGCGTCCCGAGGAAGGTGCTGGCTCTGAATTACATGGTGGTTTTTGGAGGAGAGAGGGCAAGGTGGCAGGGAAGGGTGCTGATCAGAAGTGTGCCCGAGGAAGCATCTATACCCAGATGAGCCCTAGGACTCCACTCAGTCAAGACTTGGCCTAATGCTCCATCCACAGATGCACTGTCTAGCAGTCAGAGGAATTCAGAGAGAATTTTAGTTTCTTCATGTTGTCTTTCAAAGTGCTAGAGAGAAGCCCAAGTCACCACCAGAGCCATACTTCTTGACAGCTGGTGGCTCTCCTATGTTTTGCTCTGTTGGCACTGGGTGTTCTTCTATGACAAGACATAGCAGCCTCTCTTCTCCCTTCCCCCAAGGCTCTTGTTACTTAGTGTGATCTTGGTCTCTCCTGGCCCCCAATTCCACTTTCTGTGGAGTTCTTAGACATTCTCCTGTTCTACGTTTAGGCTGGAATACAGGCAGAGACATTCTTTAGAAGGGGTAGGGTAGGCATGAAGATTGGCAGTAAGCTGGGGTGCTCCACCATGTTAACACCCCCTTGGGCATATGTTGCTTTGCCATTCAGTGCTCACTCCGTCTGTACGGGGAGTTGGTGTAATCCTCTTCTCCGGGAATCTGTAATCTGTCTCTGCAGGGCACACCCCCTCTGTGCAGTGATACAACTCTATTTCTAAGGGAAGCAGGAAGGCACATAATGGGATTAGTGTACTGCACTTGCTGGGGCTGATTAAAACCGATTGTCTTAGGGCACTATTGATTGTCTTTTGAAAATTAGTGCATTACATGCATGCACTTCTGTGTGTGCGCACACGTGTGCTTTAAGGTCTGCAGAGGCGAGCGGCTCTCTGAGGCCAGTTGCCAGCACTTGCCCGTGATCTTGGCTGTTTGAGGGATCTCAGTCTGGGGGATGAACACGAGGCAGTTTTATTTACGTTTGTGTCCTGCTTTCTCTTAATGACTTGGATTCATCTTCTATCGCTTTAGGATTTAAAGCCAAGTCCAGTTGGGTTTGGAGCCTCCATCTGCTATTAGATTTGAGTCCTGTTTTCCATTGCTCCACATGGTCTAGACTTGTCTATTTAACCCCCTTTCTCCCAGGCTAGAGGTCAAGACAGGTCCACGGAGGACCACTTTGTTGATTTGGTGATTCACTCAGGGTCAGCCTCTTCCTCTGGTTCTCCTTTGTCACATAGTGGGAATAACTTCAAAAATCACATTTTTGCCTAAAACCTTAAAAGCTCATTTCTACACCACACTGCTCATCTCTGATAGGCAAAAGGCTCCAGTACTTTATTCAGGGCAGTGGCTGCCGAGGGCTCTAAGGCCTGTGGTTCCAGACACAGTGGCAGGATTGCAGAGCCACCAGTGCCTCCCGGGATGCCAGTTTTGCAAGCATCCATGGAGTGATTAAGGATAATCCTACCATGTACTCAGAAAGCAGAGAAGTTATATACATGGCCAGTAGTGTTAAATACAATTTCAAGAGCATCCTCCCTGGTGGGCATGCCCCACCCCCATCTTCTGTGATGGTCTTCAGGGAGGGGTGCATTTGATAGACTCCCGGGCTTTCTGAGAGTTGTTCCTTTGCTTCAATTCTCTTTTCTTCTTCCTCTTCCTCTCCTCCTCCTTCTACTGTTTCTCCTTCTTTTTTAAAAAAAGATTTATTTATTTATTATATGTAAGTACAATGTTGCTGTCTTCAGACACCAGAAGAGGGCATCTGATCCCATTACAGATGGTTGTGAGCCACCATGTGGTTGCTGGGATTTGAATTCAGGACCTGTGGAAGAGCAGTCAGTGCTCTTGACCACTGAGCCATCTCTCCAGCCTTCTTTTCTTCTTCTTACCAAAAAGGGTGGAGGTACATGCTTCCCCAAGGCCGTTCTTTACCTAGTCCCCTTTAAGACTATCTCTTGTTTGGTTAGTCATAGCACATATGAGCAAGCTAAGAAAATATCTGAATTAGGAATCTTTCTCAGCTGTAGATACTTTTATATCTTTAATAAAGCACTTATAATGACTCTTGGTGGCATCCAAAGGGAGATGCATTTCCCTGAGGAACCTGGCCAATCTCACATGGCCCCCAGGGCTGGCGGCTGTCACCCCACTTCTCCTAGTCATCCACTCATGCAGATTGGAGCGGCATCTTCACCTCAGAAAGAGGCTTCTCCCCGAGACTTGTTCTGTACCTTGCTACCAGTGCCCTCTTCCTGATGTGTAAGAACGTGTAGGTTTGGTGCTGGGCGTTGGTCATAGTGAGAATGTGGGGAAGGGGGAGGTAAAAATCCCCCTTGTTTAACATGCTTATGAAATAAGGACCCCGTCCTTCTGCTTGGCAGCCTAGAAATTCCTTGTGAATATGAAAATGTATATAGCCTGAGCGCTGTCCGTCTGTCCTGCTTCACATGTGCATGCCTGACCCTGAATTTGTGTCCTGGGTACTCTATGAAGCTCATTTAGGAGGCCCCCAGGTGGGTAAGTGGGAGGGAGGGAGGCTTCAAAGCTGATGTCCCTCCAGTCCTCCAACCCCAACCATGAAGTAAACGCTGTTCGATTTGACAGGAGCCAGACTCACTCAGATATGTTTTGTGCCTCCCCCTTCTCAGAGTCTCACAGATATTCTGAAGTGGGAGGGTCCTCTGACAGCTTTTAACAACAGTCCTTAGTGCCCTGTGCTGTCTGGGGTGACACATGGAGCTTAATGGGGGGCTATCGCTCCGTTGAAAGCAGGCTGTCTCTCTTCAGATGCAATCCTTCCCCAGAGAGCAGGCAGGGGGAATGTTGTCATGGTCCGGTGGATACTGACCTGTCCCTATACTGAAGTGCTTTTAGGGCCTGCTGGCAGCTGAAGGGTTTGCTTTGACATCTGGCTCCTCCCTTCCTCCCTGTGAGCCACACTTGGCCGTGTTTCCTGGGTCAGGCGAAGGGGGGGGGGGCGGGGCATTGAGAGAGATTCCCATCTCAGCATGATCCTCCTGACTTTGAAATGTTGGTGAGAAGCTTGTCTGTATCACACACCCCCCCCCCCAGCTTTCTGTACATAGTTTTCCCAGCCCAACCTGTAAAAATAGAATCACTACTTATAAAGAAACTATAAAATCTCCCGTTCTTTAGAAAACAAAAGAAATAAACAAAAGAAAAGAACATCTATGTGCTATCCCACCAAGAGAGTTGCGTTGCTTTTCCGTCTTTATGTGTACGAGCTTTCGAAAGACATGGAGTGTTTTATATGTCTCTTCCATGTAAAAAGCTACAGAAACACCTTTCTAGGTAGTCCTAGAAATTGGTGGATAGTTCAATAATTTATTTTAAAAGGTTTTTGTCTTGGGTATGGGGGGAGGGGAAGAAACATTTTTGGTTACACATTTGTGTTACTTCCCACTTTATCCTGTTGTGAAGAACATAATAGGGGGTTGGTTCATCGGCCATCTCTAGAATGATTTCTTTAGGAAACACTTCTTAGAATTTTTTTTAAAGGAAAATTGCCAGTGAAATAAAAATATGGAAAAAAAAAGAGAAAAGTCTTGAAGTGTTGTGTGAGGGTTTGATCCCAGGGCCTCTCACAAGCTGGGTGAATGTTCTTCTGCTGAGCTGAGCTGTACCCTAGCCATGGGACTTTCCTAAGGATGTCATCGATACCTCTAGAAGCCTCCAAGATCACTTCCCCAGGGCTTAGATCTTTACTTTTGAGGCCTTTATATTTCTGTGTTATAGAAATAATTTCCTCTGGTGTTTTTGAATCAGTATCCGAGTATAGGTCATACTATTATTCTCCATATATATAATACTATAATAATATATAATACTCTCTCTCTCTCTCTCTCTCTCTCTCTCTCTCTCTCTCTCTCTGTGTGTGTGTGTGTGTGTGTGTGTGTGTGAAGTGCACTTGTTCCTGATCCAGTGAGAAGGCTCATTGGGTAAAATGTTTGCTGCATAAGCCTAGTGGTCTGAGTGTGAGCCCTGAACCCCACAGAGGAAGGAGAGAACTGAGTCTTGGAGTTGTTATCTGACCTCTGTGTGCATGCTGTGACAGTGTGGATGACAGTGACTACCACCACCACCACCACCAATGTGTTTGCTCTCACCTCTAATCTACACTCTTGTTCTTTTATCCTCTTTGTCACCTAGGCAGCCACTTATATTATCACATTTATATATCCGTTTGTAAGTTACATTTGTACAATAAAATAAAATTATATAATGTATCTGAAATATTTTCAACTTTTTAGATTAAGGTGTCCGGTCCAAGGGCATTTTGGTACCAGATGGATGAGCTGAAGTGTGACGGCTCCAAAGTGTGGTTGAGGGGACGTTTTATTGTAGATACGAGGGAGAGAAGAGCCAGAGGCCTCTGGAAGAGTCTAGAGCAGGGAGAGAAAGCAGACTGAACGGCCAGCAGACTAGACCAGGCCATGAGCAGAGGGGGTGGTGCCGGGAAAGTGAGGGAGAAAGAAAAAGGGATGACAGAGAGGGGACCATGCGAGGGAGACAGAGACAGGACTGAGGGAACACAGGGACAAAATGGCACGGTTATACAGGACCAAGAAGCTTAGAAGGAAAGCTCAGTTGAAGTTTAGGGTTGGGGGAAGACTGAGAAGAGCTAAGAAAAGCTAGGAGGCCAGTGTGGACACCAACAGGTATTTGCAACACTGATAGAGTCCAGAGACCAGCGTGTGTTTTGGCACACAAATACGCATTGCTGGTAACCATTTGTCAAGTTTCTTTTGAACCCGACACAAGGTAGGATTCTCTGAATATTGCTTGTATGTTAATTTTTTAATATATATATATATATATCAGACATACCGACAAGACACTTTAACACCAGAAGCAGAGAAAATTTTGTCCCTTATGTTTAAAGGCATTCTTGGTGGACATATTTTCTGAGATGCCTACCTACATTTTCAATAATTAACAGATCTAAGAAATTGAGCATGAACACAGTAATGATATTTGGTCTATAGCAACATTCCCATTTTCCCACAGGGTTGTCAGTAGCTGCTTCTTGCGTCAGGAGCTGGTTGGATGTTGAAGGTTGACTCTGGTTCTCATGACTTTTTTTTTTTTTTTTTTTTTTAAATCTGGAAAAGGAAGACACATGTCAGCTTCTTTTGGGAGAGAGGCGTCTTTTGGGACATGGGAATCTTTGGAGCACGAGACCCATTGTTCCACTGGATGTCACCCAGCCCCCATAGTTGGTCCTTTCTTCATAGTGAGATCCTATAGACTTTTTGGCAAGTCCAAACTTTTGAGTGATGTATTCCCACTGTATCACATGAGGGCTCTAATGCCAGTTAGTCACAATGTTGGGCCTGCTCAGTTTGGTTACACAATTAATGTGGTGCCTGCTACATCTCCCCATTGGGAGCACCTTAGCTTCTTTATATGTATTTGATAAATCTGTGTGAGAAGACTCTGAGACCCTGTGATTGTCCTGTTTTTCAAAAACCTCTTACCCAATGATTTTAGCATCCTTTGAAGATTTTGCTTACCACCTCCCAGACATCACTGGGGGCTGTGACGTGATCATATATAGTCCTACTGTTCTTCCTATTTTCAGAACATAACATTTTTAAAGGAATGAAGAGAGTTGCTTCTCCCCTTTTGGGAGCGTTAGCATCCTTCCTGTGATAATTGCTGTCATTGTTCCCTGGATGCTGTGGTTGTTTGACTTGGGGACCCTCTCAAGCTTGTTTTTATGTTCATTTGGACAATCTTGTTCCTTGGCTTAGGACGGTATATCTCAGCATATCTTTTAAGACCTTCATTCAGAAAGTTGTAGGTCCTTCTAATGAGAGCTGATGTCTTTAACTGGGTGTGGGTACTGGGTGCACTCATTGTGGCTAGGACTTGTGAGTACACTTTGGTGCACTAAATGCACAGGAGTATAGAAACCATCAACTCATTCTGACATTTTCAATGTAACCTCAACATTACACTGATAGCTCACGTAAATTTTTACTTTTCCCAGAATGAGATAATTGATTTCCAATAACATCAGTAACTGTACTTAACATGCTTTAGTCTATGGGAATTATATACCAGCACTCCCGAAACAAACCCTCCAAAGCTCCAGAGCACACAGCAGCCCCTTCTGTTCAGACACCATATACTATCTTGTCTAATAGAGAAGGGTGTTCTGCTCTGCTAAGCGAAGTGATGCTGTTAAAACCTTAATTCATGCTGAGACTTACTGCTGCTTATATCCAACTTAGTTTATTGTCATTTAAAAATATTTCTTAAACATTTGCATGGTCATAAAAGACAATGTGCAGATATAAGCTTAGACACCATACTTTGATTTCTTAAGTCATTTGGAACACCCTGCTCTATTAACTTTGGATGCCAGAAGATGTTAAGCAACCAACCAAAATGTCCATCAATAGGAGTGACCAGCTGGACAAACCACTTAGATCTACACAGAAAAAACACTTCAAAGAGGGAGCAAAGCCTCATCGAGCTGCTATAGAAAGGCCCTATAAATTTTTAAATGAAGAAAGCAAGTTATATATAGAGAAATGAGACACATACAAACATGCACAATCACCCACATGTGTGTGCAAACATGCACCCACAGGATGCAGAGATAGAAACAAGACACTCACATATATGCAGACATGCACAGGCACCGATGCCCACACACCCCTGCCCATTCATGAGCCATGTAACATTTTGATCAGTGAAGAGCCACATATGTGACATGAGATTATATCACTTGGTAACATGTTAACGTTCTTAGTTTATATCACACGATGATGTTTGCATGGCTAAGGAAAAGCACACATCTCATATGCTTCCATCATGGAGTAACAGATGACTGTATGCACATGGGTCAAACAGGAGGAGACAAAGACATGGCTGTACACGTCACGGGACAGCTGAGGTAGTGAATGGTCTGCTGGAGACTTCATTTGCTATACCGCTAAGGGTTGAGGTTCCTGCTTGGTCAAAAAGTGTACGTGTTAGTTACGTTAACGAGTTGTACCAAATCCTAGCCTCTCCTGACTCGTCCAGTTAGCACCTGCCCAGCGGTAAACAGGAGTTTACTCTGTTTCCTCTAAGCCCTAGAGAGCTAACTGGGTTTTATTTGTTTGCCTGCATGGTTATTTTTAGAGCCAGCATAAGAAGCGATGGGTTTGTTAAGACTATTTCTTGTGTGCTTGTTGGCATATTTTCACGTTTATTAAATTTTTTTTATTTTTAAAAAATCTCCTACACGAGAACTATGTTTACATCATTTCCACCTCTGATGCCCTACCCAGGTCCTCTAGAGCCCCACTCTCTCCATCCTTCCCTCCCTCCAAATCCATGGCCCCTTCCTCTGTAATTATTATTATTAAAATGCATGCTGCTTCTTAATTCTTTATCCTACGCGGGCCTCCCTAGCTCTTCCCCCCTCCCCTCTTGTTGGTCTCCATTATCTCCTGATTAGTCTGCACTTCTGTGTTCCTGCTTATATATTCCTTCGCCTCTCTCCTCCTGTTTCCCTTTCCATTTTTATGTCATAGACACACGCACACACACTTACACTCACACACACCCCTTTTTTAGGCTGCCTTATTTCTCATAGCACAATGATCATTGACCCATGGCAGACACCTTGGCTGCTTCCCTCACTTGGCTGTTTTGGGAAGTGCAGCAGTGGTCATGGAAGTGGGGACCCCTCAGACGCAGGAGCCCAGGAGGCTGTGCCTAGGCTACATGCCAGTTCCAACGTCAGATTCCCAAGGAGCCTCCCCAGGCCTTCCATACTGGTGCGTCCTCACAGAGCTAGTGGTCCTCTTGTCCCTCCTCAGCAGTTGTCAGTCTCCCTTTTGCCAACATCTTCCCAGATGGGGGTTCACACCCATTTTTTCCTGAGTAGAGAAATAGGGGCATTCACTGATACGTACGTGTGCCTCGAGTACCCTATGTGCACCTGTTGTTTGAATTTCTTCCCTTCCTTTATCACTCCTATGGGTTTTGGCTTTTTGCTTGTTTCATGTCTAGGCCTGCTGTTCCCTGGCAACCCCTCTTCTTTTTCTAGATGAGGTAGTAAGGGGACATCCAAGGAAAGATAGCATGGGAAGGCTCTCTGTACCAAGGACCTCAGCCTCTGGGGCATTAGAGTTATGGGCCATTACAACACCCTTCCCAGAGTCCTTGTTGGTGTCTCTCCAGGAGCTCAGTTCATGATGCTGGGGCCTTATGAGCTGTCCTGCAGATGACTTTTGTAGCAGAGGGGGCTTGACTTGAGGCCCAGCTGTGACTAGAGGGATGCTGTCACCTGTCGCATTTCTTCTGTTCTTAGCTGCTCCCTGTCTCTTTCCTGCCCAATCTGCTGAACTAAATCACTCTGCCCTGTTATTCCCCTGCCCGCAGCCCCTGTGGCAGGTGATTACTTCTCCACTGATTGCAAGCTGCAGCCTCCTTGATCACCCAGCTCTCAGCCTCTCCTTTCTCTGTTGGGAGGCGGAGGGAGCACCATCTTTCTAAGGGATATGCTCCTTTGCATGCTGTTGGTTCATGGCTTCCCAGACAAAAACTGGGCTGAGCTGCAGTTTTCCACAGGCCCGATCTTCTGGCTTCTGCACACCCCCAAATAGAGGACCACATCTGGGTAATGCTAGAACCACATCAGAGCCACGCCAGAGCATGGGCACACCCTTCTTTTTATTCTGTGCCCATATTTATTTATGGGCTGCCCCACTCATACCGTGACCGAGGCTACTCCAATCAGGAGGAGCTCACCATGTGCTGAGGGCTTAGGCCATTTCTGCTGAGCCTTTGCAAGAGTAAAGAAGGTTGCATCATTATCTGTTCTGTTCTAGTGAGGAAGCCAGTGAAGTGTTTTGGGAGGCACAGCAAGAACACACATATACATACAGCACATAAAATACACACACACTCTACACATACACTCACAGACACATCATACCATACACACAGACAGGCACATACATATCATACCATGCACTTGAACACACACTAAACACACACAGATACACAATTATGTAGGAAAGTAGCAATCGCCTTTTTTTTTTTTTTTGAACATGTATCTTCTGAATAGATTATTCTGAGATCATCCCATTTGCGGGCCCCACAGAACAGATTGTGGTTAATTAAGATCAAACGATTGTCGAATGGTGCCAGTGTTTCGTGAGCACTTACTCTGTGCTCTGGTCTGGTCTGAGGACTCTGTCTAGCAGTCCATCTGCCTCTCAGTAGTCCAATGAAAAATAGCTGCTTTCATCCCTGTTTTCACTCATGCATGGGGAGGCTCAGATGCCCCAGGACAGAGGCCCATTACCAGAGAGCCCGAGTTGAGGCATGGCTGTCTTGCCTCCTGATACCCATGCCCTCATTAGCCAGCTGCATGGCCCATCATGAGGAAAGCTTCTGTGTAACCTACGCTGTGCTTTCACTTACAGTTTTTGGCAAGCTGCACATATTTGGGAGTCTATGCGTCCAGTGCCACAGGGAGTTTGTGGAGCTTGGCTCTGTATCTGGGACTTGCTCATCTGCCCATTCACAAGGCGTTCCTACAAAGACATGGAAGGTGTTATAGACTATGTCTGGACAGCTGTCAAGTAGGAGGCATGACTCTCTGTGCCCTGTGTGGGTGGAAGTCCTGAGGGCAGAAGTACATCTAAGGGACCAGGAGCTCACAGAGTAGGGAAACCCATTAAGCAGCCTTAAGATGCTAAACTGGGGGGGGGGGGGGAGGGAGGGGAGGGGAGATGCTTTCTGCACAGCAGCCCATCAGGGTGACTAAAGCCCCCAGAATACTACACTGGGCCAGCAGAGCACTAACAGAGAGGAATAAACAGTGTGCTCCTTCCCCAGTGCCCATGTAGAGCCTCTGTCCCATGAGCTGACGCCCTGGAGAATGTCCCAAGCCCCTGAATGGACTTACCAAGCGTTTGTTTTCGAAGGCACAGAAAAGCCCTAGTGGTAGTGAGTTATTTAGGACCACCCCCCATGTGTTTGGCTGTGTTACCACTCTGCTTTTTTCGTACACAACTTAACACATACCCAGTATTCACACTTGGGCAGAAAACCGTGGATAGCCCATTTCTTCTGAACACTTTCTACTTTAAAAGTACTTTACTGCTTGAAAGTCTTAGTCTCTGCCTCCCAGGACTATCCTGAAGGTTCTGGAAAGCAGCCTCGCCCCCCCTGCCCCCCCCCAGCCTTTCCAGCTACAATGTTAAGTTCCCGGAGGGTAAGCCATGCATCCTGGACCTCCTTTGTGCCAGCATGAGAAGATTTTCTGGGGAGCTAGATGAATAATAGATACTCAATAATCACTTGCTAATTAATTGACTGAAGATGTTTGTTAAAGGCTAGAAAGTTAATTAGTGGAGGGGGGGTGGTCTGGTTCTTTTAACCTGTAGCCAGAGTGTTGCTTTGTCAGGCAACAAGCTCCGAGTTTTAGGTCCTGCCTGTTTCCCAGGTTGACATTAAAAGCATTAACAAACTCCTCGGTTGAGTACCTTTCTTTGAGCACTCCATTCTTGCCCTCCCTGCCTCCACATTATTTTGGACCTTAGCTATGCTACAAGTAGGCGGGTGTGACAGTCTTAGGGAAGGTGTTTTGCATGTGTGTGGGAAGCCCTTCTCCCTCAGCTTTCTCGACTGCAGCTTCTTGCCCCAGGAAAGCATGCAACTTTGATTGCTCCTGCTTTGTTCTGTCTGTAGGTTTTTACCTGGGGGATCCATCCTGGGCTAGGAATAAGAGTGGTGGGGCTGGAGGGATGCTGTCTAGAGCTGGCTTGTGGTTGAAGCACAGTTTTTGAGCTCAGTAAACGGGCATTACCTTAGAGTCCTAATTGCATTATTATGTAGGTGTTCACCCCTAACAGAGCAGCTGAAGCGTCTCTAGGAAGCATGTCACTTGTTGATAGGATTACAGGGTGAGCCATGGGTCACAGGTGTGTCAGTCCCCGCTAATAAGGATGCATTGGTTTCTCCCTTGTAGGCTGTAATAAACTTCCATTGTGTTGAAATGTGTCCTTTTGTTGTTGTTGGACAGTGGACCCTGCGGCTTGCTGCAGAGCAGAAGAGCAGTGGCAAGACTTGAAAGCCTTGAAAGCCTCCAGGGAAGCTCTTCATTTAAGGACCCATTGGGCTGAGTCTTCTGAGTCTAAACCGTGGGGATCAAAAGGAAAGCATCTTTATCTTGGATGGTTCTGTCTCGTTCCTGCCATGGATCTGTACTCTCCGGGAGTCAGTGACTGGCATTATTTATGTAAAAAAGATTGAGCTTATGGAATGGGATTAGGTTGGAGTCTTTCCTAAGAGAGAGCGCCTTTCACCAAGCAACAACCACTGGGGTGAGATCTGACTTTGGTTGAGGCAGTGCATCCTATAATTTAATAATGCCATCATGGACAAGTGTGTGTGTGTGTGTGTGTGTGTGTGTGTGTGTATGTGTGTAATAAAATTAGGTACATCTGTGGACAGATAGAAGAGTCTTTTCAGCCAGCTCCTGGACCCAGTGACTAAACATGTCATCTCTAGGTGACAGCACCGCTTATGCGTCTGTCACCATGGCACCTGCCACACATCCCTTTGCGCATGCCTCATATGCATTATGGTCAGGATAAATGACTCATTCCAAGACGCCACAGTTCTCTCTCATTCTTCCTTCTCATTCCCTCTTAGAGGCTACTTATGCCAACAAAATCTCCCATGTGAGACCTGCATCTTGGTGTTATTTCTTGGGGATTGCACCACCTAGTCTAAATCTAACACACACACACATACACACACCCCCCACACCAGAAAAAAACAAACAAATAAAAAGATAAAACAACTAGTTTAAGTCTAACATACACTCTCTCTCTCACACACACACACACCAAAAAAACTAAAAAAAAAAAAAAAAAAAAAAACCAACCCAAACCCCACATTGCTGGACAAGTTGTGAGCATTAAGACCAAAGTGGAGTGTCTTAACTTAATTTGAGAGTGTGTGCCCAAACCATGGAGAACTTATCAGATCTACATAGGATCTACAAGGAGGTAACCAACTTCCTACCTCCTTGCTAAATAGCAACCCTCTGCTTGCCCAGAGTCCTGCACCCCTCTGAATTTAGAGCCATTGCCAGGTTTCAGATGCCTCTCCTCTCCTAGTTTTTTGTGAACTTAGACTCTTCTGTATATGAACCTCTGCCCTCTCTCCTGGTCCTGGTCTGTCTCGGATTAAGTCTTCCTTGTCCTTTGATTTCAGATGGATTTCTTCTGTGGGGGGAATCATTTTGTAGTTCTAATTTTATAATGTGTTTTTTTTCTCACCGCCACTTTTATTAAATGGCTTAATTAAATAACATGTCTTATTTCTTTACTATCTATCTCTCTTACTAGATTAGAGGCTTCATCTGAGCAGGAGCTTGGCTGTGTTTCTCCCAGTTTACTGTGCCCTTGGTGTGGTGTTTGGCAGCTTAGATGTGGGAGGGAGAATAGTCAAAAGGAAAAGGAACAGAAATGTGAGATGCTCCCTAAAAAGATGTTGCTTTTCCAGATTGAAAAGATGGCCTTCTAGGAGTTATACCTCCTGGGGTCCATGTTCTCTAGTGTCACCCTCCCTTCCAGCCCCCACAGGGCCAGCTGAACTGACTTGGCTCCTCGTGAACTGATTGCAGCAGAAATACAAGATGCTGCTTCTGCAGTCAGATGCATCAGAAGTCATACCATCCTCCTTCCTTGCTGGTTCCTGTGTCTGTTTGCTGGGAGGAAAGCCAGTTGATAAAATGCAGTGCTCAGAAGAGACTCATAAAGTACAGTCAGAGCAGGAGAGGTTTGGTTGCTAGGCAGGAGGCACCTGAAGCCTAGGCCTAGTTCTTCCAAGTGGCTGAGTCCTGCCTGTGATCATGGGGGTGAACGTTGAATCACATCCAACCTGTTTAGCTTCAGGTAGGACCCTACAGAGGCTTTGCCTGCAGCCTTTGAGAACCCTCAAAGCAGAGGCTTAGAGTTGAAATGCGCTTGGATTCTTGATCAGCCAGAAGTCGGATAATGCATGCTTATTTGTTTAAAACCATTAAGTTTGGGGGGATAATTTGTTCTCTCCTTTGCATTAATAGGTATCATAGTGGTGATCATGGAAAGTTAATTTATATCAAATCTCATGCTGATCACTTGGCACTCACACACTTGCCTACTGCTGACTTGATCTCTTTGTAGTTTGGATTGTGTTCCTAGGTCCACTTTGATGTGTTTATAAAACGATAAGGGAGGGGTATGTTCTATGGAGGTGTGGTGAGGTATGGGGGAAGGGGGTGCCTCAGTGAGCCCATACTGAGGCATCCCTTCCCCCTGAGGGACCAGCCACATGATGATGGTATAGTATAGAACAGAGTTTATTCAGGGAATGGGAATTAAGAGGGTAATATAGGACAGAGAGAGAGAGAGAGAAAGAGAGAGAGAGAGAAGAAGGAGGAGGAGGAGGAGGAAGAGGAGGAGGAGAATGAGGAGGAGAGGAGTGGAGAGAGAATAGGGAAGGGAAGGCAAGAATGAGAGGGGGGTGGGAAGCAGCCCCTTTTATAGGGTCAGGCTTACCTGGCTGTTGCCAGGTAACTGTGGGGGTGGAGCTTAGACAGAATGCTAACACACTCAGCAGTTGAGGCTTATGGGTCTAAGAGCGGTGTGAGCCTGCTCAGTGTGATCCCGGATCATTGTGCCACTCTGAAACAAGACTGTAGTGGGAAATTGTGCTCAGCTTCTTCCTTAAAGTCCCTGCATACTGACCTGTAGATGACTCAGGGCAGTGCCATGTAGAAGGGGTTATCTTGAGCATTTGGGCAAAGGCTTAGCTTGGACCTTTAGGAGCGATCCAGCCATTGTCTTATTTGAGTGTGAGCCTCTCAATGTACTGAATTAGTATGCTTAGCTTAGGGCCCCTGGAGAAACTCCAAGTCAGCTGATAACTCTTGTGGTCAAGAATAAAAGGCAATCAGGAACATGAAAGACAGTGGTTTTGGGAGTACAATGGGCAGCATCTGCCGTGATTGCGGCTTGTTTTCCACCTCTCTAGGAAGAAATTAAATTAGTCATTGTTTGCTCATTTGACCACATGACTCTGATTTCTTCAAGACAGACTATGCTATGGCTGAGTGTTTAAGCCAGTGCCAGCGCATGTTAAGCACGCTTTCCTTTAAAAAATTTTGTTTATTTGTAGATGTAAAAATGGAACTCAATGGAATGTAGATGACTTGTGGGACAGGCTGAACGTTGGGTATGGATGGCAATGTGGTGGGGGAGGGGGGATTATGCAGTTCCGAGATCTGGTGTGGGGAAGTTCTTTTGTATGCACTCTGACCTTTGGTTGTGGGGAACACACTTCAAGTTGTGTTGCATGGTTTGTTTGACTGGCGCTCTTGCCTGGCTCTTGCCTTGAAATTGATCATTGCTTGTTTCTTGAGCCTTATGGAGTTGTATCACAATGGCTTGCTGAAACGGATTGATCTGGAGGGATGGTCAGCCAGCCAGGTGGGGTTCAGATTACAAATGAGCATTGGCCCATGAGACGTACGAGTGTGTAACTACATGGAGTGTTGCTTCAGGTGTGACCTCATGTTCTGGAACCGAGTGTCACAGGAAAAAATCCTTTCTAGCTCAACAGAACTTTCTCAGGTAAAAAGAATCTAATCTGGACCCCCTAGGAAAAGACCAGAATGATAGGACTGCACAGGAGTGTCTGTGTTGTTGAGAAGGCATTTGGATATGACTTGGATTTTAACTTCCCAGGCTCCGTGCAGTCCGTCCTGCTTAGCCACCGTGACACTTTCTCAGTCGTTAGATTTCAGGTGGAGTGTTCTAGCCCCAGTGGGACTCGTAAGTCATAACACACATAAATGTGTTAGGTTTGTGTTCATTTCATCAAGGTGAATTTGGAGAAGTGGGAGAGCATGTATTCATGCCTGATTTTTCTTGTGTTATGAGCATGGCCTGGTCTGGTCTTGTTATCTGCCTTCTACTTACTCTCGAGTCTCCGATTCTTGTGGCCCCTAAACCCAGGTCAGCTTTCCCCATCCCATCCCTTAAATATTAGTGATTCCCTAGAATACTGTTCTCAGACCTCTTTCTAGTCTTTTGTCTGTTTTTATTTTATGTGTATGAATATTTTGCCTGTATGTATGTATGTCTGTATGTACATATGTGTACCATATATATGTGGCCAGTGCCTGTGGAGGTCAGAAGAGGGCACTGGGTACCCCGGAGCTGCAGTTAGGGTGGTTGTGAGCCACCTTGTGGGTGATGGGAACTAAACCAGGTTCTTCGCAAGAACCACAAATGTTCCTAGACACAGACATTTCTCTAGCTCTTTCTTCTTACTTTGTAAATCTTCTGGGGTAATTGAATCCATTATAGAACAATTTAAATTTTAATTAATTTGTGAATTAACGAACCTTTTAAATACACCAACTCCAGTTAGTACTGTCCATGTGTATATGGGAGTGGGGCCTTCTACCAGGGCAGAGAGAGGGTTCAGCACTTTATCTATGGCGTGTTCTTGGGACATTTCTGTAGCTCCATTGATCACCTAGGTGCTACACAAAGTCTGTTCAGTTTCTCCTCCTGTCACTGTCTCTGTTTGTGACCCTGGTTGACATCACTGGAGACACTCTGGAGGCCTGCCCATGGTGACTCCTTAGTCTCTCTCTCAGATATACCTTGCCTCCTCCTTGTTGTCACTTAGATCCTCACCACACATTGACATTGCAGCTCAGGCCACCTTCCAGACAGATCTTGCTTCCTGCTCCATGTTTCTAGAACCTAATCTTATGACACCACAGTGGTCAGTGTCAGTGATACCCCATGATGGACTGTCACATGTCTTACTTTGAACTCTGAGGTTCCTGTGTGACTCAGTGACTCTGTTACCCCTGTTTCTTGTCATTCTCGGAATTATCCCTGAGGCCTCAGTGACATCAAGTCTTGTTTTCCCTTTTACATTCCATCTCCTGTCAGGGCACCTCCATCATATTTTGCAGCTGCTGTCCCCTGGAGGAGACTTCCTCTCCAGCAGACATTTGGAAAAGAAACAAGCTGTTTCTGTCTGTCAGTGCAGGGATAAAGAGGGGGAGGGGCTGCTGCTAGTATCATGTGAGGAGAGCCAGGACTGACAGTAACCTTGCTACAGAGTCCTGGGCAGACCTCACTGTAAAGATGCACCAGGCACAAATACCCAGTGGTGCTGAGGTGCACAGTGACTACCATTTTGCTTGCCAAAATTTTTCCAGGTACCAGGCTAAGCCCAGTCCTGGACAAAACAGTTCATGAACTTGGCATCTCCAGGCAGGGGACAGAACTCTTATACCTCTCTGTTTACTCAGCTGAGAAATGCGGGTAATAAGGACACTATGTCCTGTGCTTGCATGGACAGGACTGCAGTGAGTGCTCAGACATGTTGCTGTGGCCACCATTTTAATCACTGCCATGTGACCAGATGGTTATTCTTTGACACATTTTCTTCCCATTCTCTAAGGGGCACCAATTGGATTGTCTCCTCTTGCACCACATACAGACTGTGAGGAAGTACCTTTAGGAAATGGGTGATTTCATTTTCCTGTGTGTGTATGTGTATGTATGTATGTATGTATGTATATATATATATGTATATATACATATATATTCATATATAAACACACATATATACATACACACATACATATAATATACATACATACATATATACACATACATACTCACATACATATACATATATACATACATATATACACATACATACACACACACACATATATATATAGCTTAAGGGTTGGTCACTGATGCTAAGTCAACCAAAATTCTATAGCATATTCTATATTAATTTTTAAACTTTTCCTCACTGAGATATTTGGATGTCAAACCTTTTGGCACAAGTGAATTTTTCTCATGAACTTAGGGCTCCTGAAAAGATCCTACGGCACACTTTGGGGTCTTGGGAGTCCTTGTGGACAATGCTGGGTTTGATGAGGTGGACAAATGTACATGACACTCTTCCTTAGGGTAGTAGACGAAGGCAGGGTTCTACACCTGTCACAGCAGGTAGCCACTGGGTGGCAGAGAAGTCCCCATGTCTGCCGTGGTGTGGTATTCAGTAATATCATGGCAGAAGCTGTAAATGCCTGGCTGAACTGTGGAAATGCTTGACTAGAAAAGTTAAGTGTGGGGTCAGGGCCTTAGGCACTCTGCCACATAATGAAGTCTCTGTCATAGGAGATGCCAGTTTAGCCACAGGAAGAACTTTAGGTCAGACACATACTTGCATGCCTAGTTCTTTACTTGTGTCTTTTTTTCCATCCAGAAAGTTCTCACTTAATTCTTCATGACTCAGTTAACATTCCTGGAGTTATGAAGGGGAAGAGGTGGGGTTGTGTGTTGGGGGGAGGCTCAACCCTGCCAGGATGACCTGAATCTGAGCCTTACCCAGTAGATCTTCCACCCTCCATGATAGGGCTTGCAGAAGTAGGTCTGACCTGAGGAGTCCCATTCAGCTTGAGGAAGAGCCTTGTCTACATCTGGCCATGGTACATGGCTGACCAGAGTGCTTAGACTCTCTTGAAATACTACACTCTAGTTGTTGTCCAAGGAATAGTTACAGCTGACTCCATTCAAGTTCGGTTCTTCAGTGAAGCCGTTCCTGTGCAGGCACACTTTGGGGGCCTTTCTGAATGATGTTTGTTAAAGAGAACTGTGTGTTCAGGGGATGCTTGGAAGAACCCATGCTTATGACCTTGGATTTATGTTGCAGTAAAAATAAAAGATTCTGCTCTGTTGATATCGATAGGTCCAGTGGAGTGACACTCCAGTGGGAACCACTCCAATACGGAGCCGCCACAGTCCCCTAAGGCAGTTAGTTACTAAGCCTGGTACCCACATATCTCATCCCACAGGCCCACGCACCCTCACCTCAAGTGGGAAGCAGAGCTGGAACTAGCAGTCTATATCTCAGCCATTGCTTTCACACACTGTTCTCCACAGCCTGGTAAAGTCACAACTCAACAATCAACAATTTATCAAACAGGTTTATGTGTTAAATTCTCAATCTACCATTCCTCTACCCAATAAGCTTACAACCAGTTGTGAACAGGCTGGGAGTTGGGCCTCCATGGTGAAAGATCCTGGTTGTGTTTTTCTTAGGGCTTCAGCTTAGATTGGGGCTGAGGCCCTGGTCTCTATGGAATGCAGGATCTCCATCTGCAAAATGCCAATGTTGCTGACTAACACGGGCCTCCCAGGAGCTTGTGAGGTGACAGGATGTGCAAACCTGCAAGTGATCAAATGCTGTAGAAGTGCAGAGAGTTGTTATTAGATCACAGAGAGATTGGCTATGAGATGGTTTTTGCATTATCAGAGGGGCCTTCAGTTCCTGTGTCTCCTCATTAGTGTCAGTGAATGATACTTGGCTGAAGTTTGCAGAAGGTTTCCTTCCCAGGCAGGTCTGCTTTTCACAACACCTCATTAGAGCCAAGGAAAGGGAAGAACACAGACAGAGACCCAGAGTGTGCCATGACTTATAGCCTGGGTCCTCTAGGAAACTTAATAGTGATGGGAGGCTGGCAGCTTTAGCCCTCTCTTGCCCTTAAATTCATAGTTAGAAGGGCTTTTTTGTTGTTGTTGTTGGTGGTTTGTTTTTTTTTGTTTTTTGTTTTGTTTTTTTTTTTGTTTTTTGCCTATATTGACAACATTTCAAGGGGTTTCCACAAAAGCTGCTTCATTAGTGACGACATTTCTAGAAGTTTCTTTTCCCATGGCCTGCATTCAGTTAGCTCCCTGCTGCTTCCCTCGGCTTGATGTGAACACACCCAACGCCCAGCTGTCAGTGTTTTGGGTGCAGATATTTTAAAAGAAGCTAGAAATTCTTTTGTTGCAGTCCCTGTAAGATTGGCCCAAGTATCACATATTTCTAAGCTCATGCACCAAAGTTCATGCATTTTTCTAAGACATGGATCGATCAGACAACCATTCCAATACTTAGCAAATATTTATTGAGTAACCCTAACTATCTTAGGGACATAAGAATCTATGAACAACCTGGAATACATCCCCTCCCCTACGATGTGGCCAGGTTGGAAAGATGGTGCATCACTTCAGTCTCTAGCCCTGTGCCTTAGATAATGCCACAGAGGATTAAATAACACCCTGAAATAATTGTGTATATGCATGGGTATGCTGGGGCTTGAACCCATGGCATACACATTAATCTTTAGGGTTTGAATCATACCATGCACACTAATTTCCAAGGCTTGAACATATGCCACACACACTAATCTCTAGGCTTGAACCCATACCACACATGCTAATCTTGGCCTGTGTTACACATGGCTGAGCTATGCTGAGGAGGATTTCACATCTTAAATGTAAGTTTTGAATTAGTCACAATTCCTTTGCTCTTGGATCAACCTCTCATTGAAGGTAAATCCCCAAAGCTCTGGAGTCGGGAGGTGCCTTTGTGTCTCGGGAGGAATGCTGGTTCTTGAGATGACTGGCTTTGGCCACAGGGCCCTTGTGTGCTTCTGTATTAGTTGGATAAATGTTCATGTCTCAACCTTCAAGGATCTCTCTTACCCTTAATTCAGTATTGAGCCTTGCTTTTGATTCCCAAGAGACTGCGTGTTTCCTGCACCCACACCCACACATGGGCAACAGGAAGAAGCCCTTGTGTGGGTGAGTATGCAGTCACCAAGAAACTCACTTGGTAGCAAATATTTTATCAGGGCTGATTCACAGTGCTGCTCAGTCCACAGAGCTGCATGTACAACCTCATTCAGGAACATCAAGGTGAAACCAGAATATGAGGTACGCATTTTAGATTCTCCTTGGCATATTGGCCATTTTTCTGACATTCACACCATGTACAATAATCACAACCAAGTTAGCAGTCCATTTTCATGGACTTAGAATATACCCAATCTGTCAGTCCCAGCCACTGCTAAAGTTCACTTTAATATATGTTTCTGCAACATTTTAAAATTAGCTGGAAGCTGGTCTGTGTGTCTTTGCCTGATGCTCACATCTCCCAGATACCCACAGGCCATCTGTGATTCCTCAAAGGGACAATATGACACACACATGAATCTTAAATGTGTTCTTGTCTTTGCTGGGGAAAGTCACCAATACTAGAAATGAAAAGCATTTTCCCAGAAGGGATTTGGATGTTAAGAAAATGAGATAACTGAAAAAAAAATCAAAATTTCCTAAAATGCGAAAATTGAGTTCTTACTTTGTGTTAGAAAACTTGACCAGGAGCCAAGCTTCACTCATGTTCACAAGAACAGTGGATAATTCCTTCAAGATGGAGGCACCCAGGATTGAATGGTGCTGCCCCAAGCAACACTTAGAATTTTTTATTTAAAATTTACTTAACTTTTTATACACACACACACACACACACACACACAGCCTCTCTCTCTCTCTCTCTCTCTCTCTCTCTCACTCACACACACACACACACACACACACACACACACACACACACTCATTGCAGAACATTCAGAAAATAGAGTTAACTCTTTTATGTGCAGCACTCTTCTGGTTTGGTCAAGAAAGCCTGGCCATAAAGCCATTTTTAGAAACGAAAGATAAAGCTTGTAGCATCTCCATGAATTCAGGCTTTGAACCTTAAAAGTTAATGACACTGCGTGTCTTCATGTAAGTTACTTGTCTAGTCCTTTCTTCACGGCTCTTTTCTTTGACCTCAAAGAGAGCTCAGTCTGATTTTAGAACAAGGAGCAATGATGCTGTGTGTTGCCTGCAGAGGAGTAAGCTCTATCTAGGAGACACCTCCACTTTCTTTGAGGTTTCTGCTTGCATTTCTTGGCAGCATCTGGCTTCACTCTTCTCTTTCTTTTTAGTAACCACCAAACTAGATTGAGTCACTTTCTTTGGATTTTTCTCATTTTGTGCCATTTTCTTATTTCCCCCATATTTAAAACTGAAAGAGATCAATCTCATTTTGGGGACAGATTCCTCTTCTCATTTCTCTGAGATAATTTGCAAAGACTACAGGTCCTTGTAGATGGTGATGCTGTTAGCATGGGCCATAGCCATTTGAGCAGTTGCATTTCTGATGACTTATGTACTCTTTAGCACACAGTAGGTACTCAAAAAACTTACTAAGTTAAACAGGGCTGCACCCTTCTCTGACTTTCTTCTCAAGGAGTGTGACTCTAGGACCCCTTTTCCATGAGCCATCCCTCTGTGAGTCTGAACATAGTCGTCTGTCTAGAAGTGAAAGTCAATCTATAGAACATGGTTTGAATCATCCCTTGACTCTGCTATGCCTAAAAGTGCCTCTAATGTCACTGAGTTAGGAAGGCTGGGAATGTCCTGTCCTATGCTCTCCTGCTGTCCCCCATGGAGAGAAACCTTTTATCTCAAGTTCAGACATATCCTATTCTTCTCAAGGGCACCCCGCCCAAGCAGACCATCTAAATTCTAATCCAGCTCCACTTTTCCTTCATATCATTCGGCTCCAACCCGTTCATGTCTACTTTCCCTTTGATCTTCTCTTAAAAAATTCATAAGGACCTCTTCAGGTGGCTGCTTCTGTGTGAGCTTCCGCTCAGAAGTAGCCTTGCGAAGCCTCGCCACAGTTAATTTCCCCCTCAGATGGATCGTTCTCAAACTTAAAGTTAGGTCCTCGTGGACATTCAGTTAAAGTGAGAAGCTCCGGATTTGTTAAACGGAGGAGTATTTTGGCAGAATTATTGCAGTCTCTTCAGTATTATTGAAGTAGATGGGCATCAGTTAGTATTATATGCTGACAATGAATTTCCTGTGTTGGGGTCAGGGTTGCTCGTGTTTGAAGCATGTCATTACAGCACTTCTGTAGATAAAAGAATATTCCTACAAACTTCTCAGTAGCTTGAGGTGATTAACTCTTGCTTGGGACTACTGTGGTCTCATTGCAGGCTTGCTGTGTGTTCATTATGGGCCCGTGACACCACCATTTACTATTTATTCTTAGAGGACAAAGACTTCCCCTTTCTGTAAATATTCCTGGTGGCGGTATTTGTGGTGCAACCATAATACTATTTAGTCAGAATAGATAAGTCAGAAATTTTAATTGAGTTAGTGGGTCAGAAACACATTTTTTTTTTATATGAATATACCATCTGGGGTTGGAAGTTAATCTATATTTATAGCATATAATACAGTTTGAGAATCATAGAGAAGGCAAAGTGAGTGTGATTACTAGATTTGCCAACAGAAAAATAATTGTGTCTGTCAGGATAGAAGTATGTCCATGCTGATGCACAGCGTATCAGCTAGGCTTGTCCTGTGGCACTGTAGTTTTGGTTGTAAGCCTAGCTTTTAATGCCTGAACCATCTCTCCAGGCTCCTATGGAATATAAAACCACATGTTCTGTGCTACTGGGATGAGAACAGCGAGTTTTGGGCATGGTAAGAACCTCCTGGGTAGGGGCAGTCTTCAAGGAAGCGTTGATGTCTAAGTACCACGGACAGCTCCCAGGAGCCTTCAGTTCCGAGAACATGGCCGGTCTTGCACCCACTCCTGCTTATTCAAGTGGACTGAGGAAGTAAATTAGTCTCTAACTCCTAAGCTACAAAGAAAGCAGCTGTTTGCAGGACAGAACCATTTGATTTGAAGAGATCTACTGTATATCTAAGTAGATTGAGGGTCTCAAATTTCTGAAGAAGCTACTGGTTATCGTGAGGTATGTCAGCACTGAAATTCATGGTGAATAGCTGTCATTGTTCCAGAACATCTCAAGGCCATGCCTCTGACTGGCCACTATCTACTTAGTGCTTCTGTATTTATTTATTTTAGCTTCTAGGATATAGCTTTTCCTCTTACATACTATAGTAGGCCATCAAGAGCCTTGTAACCTAGGAAACCTGTACAATATCCAAAGGTTGATTCAAGTGTTCCAGTGTTTACAGTGTCTCCCTGGAAACAATCCACCAAGAAGGCATGGTTCTTCTTGCTGAGTGACCCTGGCAACCTGGTGAGTCCCATTGACTTTTCCAGATAGATACATGTACTTCTCATTTGGAGAGGATTGTTCTCCTTGGTTTATATGGTCAGATGGCCTGCGTGATCAGACCCCCATCCTTCAAGAAAAGATTCTGTGGATGAGATGCAGGAAATGTTGCTATAGTTGATGAATAGGTGAATTCTTGTGTGTAAGGTAGTCTGTTAAATGTCCAACCTTGGCTTTCTTGCTTCGTAGTTTCTTGCCCAGTGAGCTCATTGTACAGAGGTCAAAGAAGAGAACAGGTATGCATTTGAAGACTCATCCTCTTTAAAGAAGGAAAATGTGTTTTGCTGGTGTGTTTAACTTAGAAAGCAGAGGTCATTATTTTCTTCTGTGTTTTTGTTTGTTCGTTAGGGTAGAAAAACAATGGAACGGATAGATCGGCGCTTTGCTTCAAGTGTTCCAAATTATGTGTGCCAGCTTTTCAAAAAGCTGTTATCTAAAGGCAAAAGTCCATTGTTTAGCTGTGATGGGGCAGCATTGGTGGCCTGGGATTGTAAACCCACCATTTAACACATGATTCAGGAATTGTAATTTTAGTTGGTCAAGGGCCTTAGTTGTCCTTGGCCAAAACAAAATGAAGATAAAACAATATTCTCATATAGAAAATCACGTGACCTTCATGTTTAGCAAGCCTTCTGCAGAGAAATCAATATCCACTTTTGAATCAGAGTACTAATTGCGGTCCCTCAGTCACTGCTGGGAAAGCCCACTTCTGAGTTTTCTGGCAAGTATCCCTGTGTGCTGCCATGCCTCTCTAGCTCAGCAGAGTTTTCCCCAGCATTTTTTTTTTTCAGTAGGCTTTGGACAGATCTTTCAGAAACTCAGCATTTGCTTCAAGGTCAGTGCTGTGAATGAGAGTTTTAAATGTTTCTACATGTGGTTCCTAAGAGAAGCCCAGGGATGCTCTGATAATTACTTCCATTCTTAGGGGTATTTGAGAACATGGTGGAAAGGAATCTCTGCAGTTGGCCTGAATCTCATGAGAATGCTGCCCTCGTTGGGTCAGATGGGTCTTGTTAAGCTTGGCTTCCTGTCTCTTGCTCATCCTGTATCCCTGATGGGGCTTGGTTGTCACGTAAGACACACAGTTTGCATAGGCTGAGCGGCACCAAGACACAAAATGATGATTTTAATTTGTCCTGTAAAGATGCATTTCCACCTTCTCTGTCCTCGAATACAATGGGTGGATGCTGTGATCTTTGTTCCCTTATAGGACATTTTTTATCCCTGATAACTGGTCTTTTATTTTTGTTCATGGTATCCTTATGAGCTGTAATATCTGTTATTCACTTGCCTGGTGGATGTCTGCATGCATCTATGCACAAGCGGCTTAAATTAGCTCAGAAGAGCAAAACCCAGGGGATGTGGAGTCTACTAGCATGAGTCTAGTAGTCAGAGAAGAGTTTGAGGCAGTGATTTTCACTTCAACGCTTTTTATGAGCCCCTTGCTCTGAAATAATATAAAACAGCATTTCAGCCCTTTCTATTTCTTATACTGCACCAGCAATGTAATCCGGATACTTTCAAAGCCATGATGACATCTCCAAAAATAATCCTCGCTTGATCTGCCCACGGTCCTGATTGGCTTACAAGGAAAAAAAAGTTTTTTTTGAAGCCACATGGTATTGGATGGATGAAAACCTTTTTCTGCTGGTACTTACAGCTTTACCATGTGAAGATTTTATAATGGTGAGGAACATAGAAAATAGGGGACGATTGTTTTCCTGGTTTGAGCAAAAATGGTTGCAGCTTTCAGTGCCTTGATATTTTGAAATTAAGCTCTCTCGGTCTTTATATGGAGAGAATTTCTCACCCATGGGCTGTTTATGAGAAAGAAAGCTTGTTTTTGTTTTTTACTTTCTTGTAGCTACCCATGAGAATCATGCTGAGCACACAGGGAATTGACAGTTATTTTTAATGAGAGGGGTGTAGGTGAGGCAGCTACACACGACAAGCTCTCTGAATTACTCTTCAGAGGACTCAGAAAGGGTGGGTGTATCTTGTGGTTGTTTGCATTGACAATGGATCCATAATCTCTGGAAGGATGAAATGGGTTCTGGTCCTGGACTTTATTTAGAAGCTTGCCTGTTTTGCTTAGCAAACCTGTTCTTTGTGATATGTAAGAAAATAGCTTCTAGCTCTCTAAAATTTGTCTTTGCTTTGAATGAAAATACAGAACATACATCCTGGTGAAAGACTTCTAAATTTGACTTTTAAAAATCACCTGACCTCTACCCTCCTTGTCCTCTAGAGTTTAGACCTGTGGGCCTTCACCCAGATTTTTATTGCAACCTGGACATTTTCAGGAAACAAGGAAGGGTTTGCTTTTGGGCTCTCGTAGGCACTTTCACTAAGACAAAAGTGCCAAGAACAGAAGTGGTGTTCAGGTTAGTGCGTGTCAGTTGAGGATATGCACTGGGCTTCTGTAGATGACAGTGCTGTTGGAGAAAACACACCCAGGATTAATGTTTGCTTTTGTGCACGAGGTCATGTGAGCAGAGGGAAGCCTGTGCTTGCATCTGAAATACAGGCAATAAAAACAAGACCACCATTTCAGGTCAGAGCCACATCCTAGACATTTGTCATTGCTGGTTCTTATGGGAAAGTCTTCCAGAGGTTATTGTATGGGACAGGCCATCTATAATCATTACAGTTCAACCAGCAGGATGCCAGTTGGGCGTATAACAAATTAAAGATGGTAGTTCTTGGGCTGGAGAGGTGGCTCAGTGGTTTAAGACCACTTGCTATTCTTACAGCAGACCTGGGTTCCATTCTTAGCACTTATGTGGTGGCTCCCAACCATCTGTAACTTCTGTTCCAGGGGTTCTAATGCTGTCTTCCTGGCCTCTATGAACACCAGACACATATGTGGTGTGTATACATATATGTAGGTAAAACACCCATAAACATATGATAAAAGTCAATAAAATACATCTTACAAAATGGTTGATGTGGTTGCTGGTATAAAGCACAGATCGTAAAGTTTTCCTATAGGGTTCCTATAGAACCAGAAAATACAGACATACTTAGCTAGAAGGTTACAGTGCTCGCTGAAGTTAACTAACATGAGCAACTGGGGCCAATCAGTGAAGTCTGGCAGCCGAGTTACATCAGCATCAGAATTAATGTGCCACAGCAGGATTAAGATTTCAAAAGGAGGCATAAAATGCCTGTGTGGGACTAAATACAGTCTGGATGAGCTAAATCCCTTATTATTTCTATATAGATCAAGGGGGAAGATGTTTACTAAGATGAAATTTGTTAAATATTCAGATGGAAAATGGATGGATGTGGGGCGTTGAAAGGAGTGCACGTTATCCAGATTAGCTCAGCTCTTCCTCGCTGTCTAGATGGGAGTAGATTACAGGAATCTGTTTATACTTTGTGTAATTCTGCTTGCGGTATTGTCTCAAAACACAATGAAAGAGCACGGGAGATGATTGTGCCCCGAAAAACTCAACATGTAGCAGAAAGCACTGTGAGTGTTGAGTTCACTCTGGCGAGACTGAGATGTGAGCTTGGGGCAACACTGAGCCTTTCTGTGACAACTCACTTCTAACGCTTTACAGTGTGCAGGAATGCTTCAGGTAAGCAGAGACAGAGTGACCAAGCATGAGTTTCTGACCTCGGGCGGGGGTGGGTGGAATGTGTAGCATTTAACGAGAGTGCTGTATAAATCAGAAATATTTAAGTGTAGGTTGGAGGATGCTTTTGTGTCTTAGATCAAGGATCAAGGAGGAGATCAGTCATAGCTCTTGAGGAGTCTAGGCAGTGTGCTCTCTCCCGAGGCCAGCAGGATCAGGAATCAGTGGCTTCAGAATATGAGAGTGCTACACAGGGGCTGGGGAGCTTTGAGAGGAAGAGTCCTCTCATTGCTTTTTGCTTTGGCAAAATTACTCGGACGTGGTTGAGCAAGATTGATGGACACCAGAGGTGCTGTGGGAAGGAAAGACCAGTGCAGACAGAGTTAGCAAGATGGGAGAGTAGGAGCTTAAGCAAGTATAATGGGGATAGATAGGAAGACATAGCTGCCAGACACAAATAGGATTGATAGCACCTCACAGCTTTCAGATATAAAGCATTAATGGGGAGAGGATCTATGCTTTTAAGCCCAGGGAGATAGTGGTGCCATTATCAAGAAGAAAGGGAGAGAAGACTGGAGAAAAGTTAGATATTATATGTGAAACAAAGGAGTTACCTGAGTTATTGGTGGGGCCTAGCATAAGATTAAAGACCTCCTGGTTTTTTTTTAAATTTTTTTTTCTTTAGAAAATTATATTCCCTTTCCTCTTTCAATAGATGTACTCAACAATGTTCTAAGAATTAACTCAGGTGAAGTCAAGGTATTCTTTCACTACATGGAATTGATATTTATAGACCAATGGTATATCTCTTATATTCTTCTGAGGGTCAGATTCTGTCCTTGGGCCAATATTGTCAGCCTGCCTGGGTCTGAAGCTTGTGCGGGGAGGTATGTACACCTTGTGTGGCTGAGGACCTTATTCTGGCTCAGATCCAGTCTTGATCTTGGGCCCACAGCTTCCACTGATATATGCTGTAAAACTATGTGCACCTATGTGCACTCCCCTGCTTGATGCAGGCCTTCTGCCAACATCTGAAACCTGTGGGAGGACCTGTAGAATCCTATGTGTGCCTTTAGACCTTTCCCTTGGTCAGACCTGTATTACCCTGCTTCCAGAGCCCAACAATACTCAAACACCCAACAAAAAGACATAGACTAGCAGATTGGATTAGAAAACAGGATCCATCTTTTTCACACCCTCCCCCCCGCCAGACAAGCATCATTGTGGGGTCAAAGGATTGAAAAAAAGGCATTCCCCCAAAATGGATCCAAGAAACAAGCAATTGAAGCCACTCTAATATCTGATAAAATAGATTTCTAACCAAAAATAGAAGAGAAAAGAAAGAAGGTCACTTCATACTCATCAAAGGTCAATGACACCAAGATGACATTATAATTGTAAAACATATATGTACCAACACAAGTGCATCCAATTCAATGGAAGAAATGCTGTGAGACTCCCCCAGCCCCAGCCACAGATTAACTTCAACCCAATGATGCTGGGTGACCTCGGTCCCTCACTTACACCACAGACAACTCACAGACAGGAACAAACAGAGAGACCTTGGATTTAAATGACATCATGAGCTGTATTACATCTATAGACTACTTCAGACACCAAAAAATATACATTTTTCTCAGCAGCCTGTGGAACTTTCTCCAAAACTAATCTCATATTATGATACAAAGCAACTTTGAAGAGATATAAAGAGTTTCAAGTAACATCCTACAGACTATCAGACCACAGTGGAAGAAAGCCAGATACCAATACCAATAGAGACTACACCACTAAATGATATGTGGTTTGTTGAAGAACTTATGTAGGAAAAATTTTAAAAACTTGGAGAACTGACTGAAAATGAGCACACAGTGTATCAAAACTGAATAATGGAGGTAGACCTAAGAGGAAACTTTATAAAATGACTATATAAAAGAGCCAGGAGACCCCAAATAAAGAAATCGATGCTTCATTTTAAAGTCTGAGAAACAAGAACAAGCCAACCCACGAAGATGATATTGTAAGTAATCAAAATCAGGGCAGAAATTAGTAAAATGAAATTTTAAAAACTGCAAGGAATTAGATGAAGAATTAGTTCATTGAAAAATCAAGCAAATTTAACAAACCTTTAGCATATTAACAAAAAGAAGGAAAGAGAAGACCCGAAGTAGTATAATTGGATACGAAAAGGGAGATATTACAATAAATACTAATAAAATTCAGAAAATCATCCGGGCTTCCCTTAAAAACATATATCCCATTAAATTAGAAAATGTAAAAGAAACAGCAAGTTTCTAGATATGCATGACATACCATCTTTAATAATCAAGATGAGATAAATAATTTATAAATACATATAACTAGCAATGAGATTGAAACATTAATAAAAAAAATTCCCAGATCAAAAAGCCCAGGCCTAGATGGATTCATGGAAGAATTCTACCAGAACTTCAAAGAAGAGCTCACACTCATAATCCATATTACCCTGATACCCAATCAAAAAAAGACACCACAAAAAGGAAAATTATGTACCAATAATTCTGAGGAACATAGATGTGAAAATTCTCAATGAAATACTTGCAAACCTAATTTAATATCCCATCAGAAAGGCTCATCATGACCGAAGTAACTTCATTCCATCAATGCTCAATACACATACATCAATAAATGTAACTTTTTCTTTCTTTTCTTTAATCCCCTTTCTTCCCCTCTCATATCTCTCCTCCCCTTGTTTCCATGAAGATGTTCTTTTGAGACTGGGTTACCCCACTCAGGATGATATTTTCTAATTTTATCCATTTTCCTAAGAATTTCATGAAGTCATTGTTTTTAATAGCTGAGTAGTAATCTATTGCGTTAATGTACCACATATTTTGTATCCTTTCTTCTGTTGAAGGGCATCTGGGTTCTTTCAAGCTTCTGGCTATTATAAATAAGGCTGTTGTGAATATAGTAGAGTGTGTGTCATTGTTATATGTTAAGAGAATCTTTTGGGTATATGCCCAGAAGTAGCTGGGTCCTCAAGTAGTACTATGTCCTACCTGAGTACAATTTTCTGAGGAACTGCTAGACTAATTTCCAGAGTGGTCATATCAGCTTGCAATCCCACCAACAATGGAGGAGTGTTCCTCTTTCTCCACATCCTTGCCAGCATCTGCTGTCACCTGAGTTTTTGATCTTAACTATTCTGACTGATATGAGGTGGAATCTTAGGGTGGTTTTGATTTCCCTGATGACTAGAGAGGTTGAGCATTTCTTTAGGTGCTTCTCAGCCATTTGATAATCTTCAGTTGAGAATTCTTTGTTTAGCTCTGTACTCAAATTTTTAATAGGGTTATTTGATTCTCTGGATTACAACTTTTTGAATTCTTTGTATATATTGAATATTAGCTCTTTGTCAGATTGTAAAGATCTTTTTCTAACCTGCTAGTTGCCGTTTTTTGTCCCGTTAACAGTGTCTTTTGCCTTACAGAAGCTTTGCAATTTTATGAGGTCCCATTTGTTGATTCTTGATCTTAGGGCATAAGCCATTGGTATTCTGTTCAGGAAAATTTCCCCTGTGCCTATGTGTTCTAAGCTCTTCCCCTCTTTCTCTTCTATTAGTTTGAGTGTACCTGATTTTATGTGCAGGTCTTTGATCCACTTGGACTTGAGCTTTGTACAAGGAGATAAGAGTGGATCAATTTGCACCATTTGTTGAAGATGATTTTTCCATTGAATGTTTTTAGCTCCTTTGACAAAGATCAAGTGACCAGAGGTGTGTGGGTTCATTCTGGGTCTTCTATTTTGTTGATCTACCTGCATGTTTCTGTACCAAACCATGTAGTGTTTTTTTTTTTTTTTTTTTTTTTTTTTTTTTTTTTTTTTTTTTTTTTTTTTTATCATGATTGATTTGTAATACAGCTTGAGGTCAGTGATTCCCCTAGAAGTTCATTTATTTGTTAAGAATAGTTTTCTCTGTCATGAGTTTTTTGTTATTCCAAATGAATTTGCAATTGTTCTTTCTAACTCTGAAGAATTGAGTTGGAATTTTGATGGGGATTGCATTGAATCTGTAGATTGCTTTTGGCAAGATGGCTAATTTTACTATGTTAATCTGCCAATCCATGAATTGGGAGATCTTCTGAGATCTTCTTCAATTTCTTTCTTCAGAGACTTGAAGTTCTTGTCATACAGATATTTCACTTGTTTGGTTAGTCACATGAAGGTATTTTATATTATTTGTGACTATTGTGAAGGGTGTCATTTCTCTAATTTCTTTCTCAGCCTGTTTATCCTTTTAGTAGAGGAAGGCTATTGATTTGTTTGAGTTAATTTTATATCCAGTCACTTTATTGAAGTTGTTTGTCAGGATTAGGAGTTTTGTGGTAGAATTTTTGGTGTCACTTAAGTATACTATCATATCATCTGCAAATAGTGATATTTTGACTTCTTCCTTTCCAATTTGCATCTCTTTGATATAACTTTTGTTGTCTAATTGCTCTGGCTATAACTTACAGTACTATATTGAATAGGTAGGGGGAGAGTAGGCAGCCTTGTCTAGTCCCTGATTTTAGTGGGATTGCTTCAAGTTTCTCACCATTTAGTTTAATTTTGGCTACTTGTTTGCTGTATATTGCTTTTACTATGTTAGGTATGGGCCTTGAATTCCTGATCTTTCTAAGACCTTTATCATGAAGGGGTGTTGAATTTATTTTGTCAAATGCTTTCTCAGCATATAATGAGATGATCATGTGATTTTTATCTTTAGTTTGTTTATATGGTGGATTACATTGATGGATTTTTATATATTGAACCATCCTCATATCCCTGGGATAAAGGCTGCTTGATCATGGTGAATTATCATTTTGACATATATTAGATTCAATTTGCAAGAATTTTATTGAGTATTTTTGCATCAATGTTCATGAGGAAAATTGGTCTGAAGTTCTCTCTCTTTGTAGGGTTATTATGTGGTTTAGCATGATTGTGGCTTTGAAGAATGAATTGTGCAATGTTCCTTCTGTTTCTATTTTATGAAATAGTTTGGAGAGTATTGATATTAGGTTTTATATGAAGGTCTGATAGAATTCTTCACTAAACCCATCTAGTCCTGGGCTTTTTCTTTGGTTGGGAGACTTTTGATGACTGCTTTAGGGGTTATGGGACTGTTTAGATGGTTTATCTGATTCTGATTTAACTTTGGTATCTGGTATCTG
The DNA here is from genome assembly GCF_963924665.1 of Micromys minutus. Taxonomy (NCBI): domain Eukaryota; kingdom Metazoa; phylum Chordata; class Mammalia; order Rodentia; family Muridae; genus Micromys; species Micromys minutus. The sequence goes on from NC_137969.1 coordinate 96,923,378, forward strand.
TCTAGAAAATGGTCTAGTTCTTCCATATTTTCCAGCCCTTAAATAAATACAGAAGCAGGTAAACAAGTAGAAGTCCTTAAAGAGGAAACACAAAAATCCCTTAAAGAGCTACAGGAAAACACAACCAAACAGGTGAAGGAATTGAACAAAATTATCCAGGATCTAAAAACAGAAATAGAAATAATAAAGGAATCACAAAAAGAGACAATCCTGGGAATAGAATACTTAGGAAAGAGATCAGAAGTCATAGACACAAGCATCACCAACAGAATACAAGAGATAGAAGAGAAAATATCAGGTGCAGAAGATACCATAGAAAACATTGACACAAAAGTCAAAGAAAACACAAAAAGGAAAAAGCTCCTAACTCAAAATATCCAGAAAATCCAGGAAACAATGACAAGATGAAATCTAAGGATAATAGGTGTAGAAGAGAGTGTAGATTCCCAACTTAAAGGCCCAGTAAACATCTTCAACAAAATTATGGAAGAAAACTTCCCTAATCTAATGAAAGAGATGCCCATGAACATACAAGAAAGTCTACAGAATTTCAAACAGATTGGACCAGATAAACATACTTCCTGTCATGTAACAGTCAAAACACCAAATGCACAAAGAAGGAATATTAAAAGCAGTAAGGAAAAAGGGTCAAGTAACCTATAAAGGCAGACCTATCAGAATCACACCAGACTTTTCAACAGAGAGTATGAAAGCTAGAAAATCCTTTACAGATGTCATACAGAACCCAAGAGAACACAAATTCCAGCCCAGGCTACTGTATCCCGCAAAAGTCTCAATTACTGTAGATGGAGAAACCAAGAGATTCTATTACAAAACCAAATTTACACAATATCTGTCCACAAATCCAGCCCTACAAAGGATACTAGATAGAAAACTCCAACACTAGGAGGAAAACTATATCCTAGGAAAAGCAAGAAAGTAATCTTGCAACAAACTTAAAAGAAGATATCCACAGAAACAAAAATTCTACCTCTAACAACAAAAATAACAGGAAACAACAATCACTAATTCTTAATATCACTTAACATCAGTGGACTCAATTCTCCAATAAAAATTATAGACTAACAGACTGGATACATAAACAGGATCCAGCCTTTTGCTGCATACAAGAAACTCATCTCAGTGACAAAGACAAACACTACCTCAGAGTAAAAGGCTGGGAAAAAACTTTCCAAGCAAATGGTCCTAAGAAACAAGCTGAAGTAGCCATTCTAATATTGAATAAAATTGATTTTCAACCTAAAGTTATCAAAAAAAGATAAGGAAGGTCACTTCATACTCATCAAAGGAAAAATCTATGAAGATGAACTCTCAATTCTTAACATCTATGTTCCAAATGCAAGGGCACCCACATTCTTAAAGGAAACTTTACTAAAGCTCAAAGCATATATTGTACCACACACAATAATAGTGGGAGACTTCAACACCCCATTCTCATCAATGGACAGATCATGGAAACAGAAGCTTGAACAGAGACACAGTGAAAATAAATGTAATTTATAATGTAGGTAGACTAAAAATCAGAAATCACATGATAATCTCAATAGGTGAATAGAATGCCTTTGACAAAAATCCAACATCTCTTTGATGAAAATCATGGAGGTATTACGGGTAGTTGGAGCATACTTAGATATAATGAATGTCATATATGACAAACCGAGGCTCTAGATGTCCCTCTATTTCCAAGGGACAGTCTTTCAAACATGTCGATTTTCTCATACCTCAGACCTATAATGACTAAGGTTTGGTCAATTTCTGTGATGCCCACCGCAAAGTACTTGATTACTTTTTAGTGGTTCTAATTTTTTAAATAACTACTCCATGCTCAGTCCCATTTTGAAGCTTGACCCTTCTAACTGGACAGCACACTTTTCAAACCTCCCTACTTCCCCCCGATCTAACATTGGCTTTGAGAAGCCTGCAGTAACCATGACACAGCAGAAATGCTATGACATAGCAAAATGCTAAGCTCCTTTGAAACTGTGTAACAGCTTCATCACTCCATCATCTTTAAAGCTGTTCTCTCACAAAGTCCCAGAACATGGAGACAATTCAGGTAAGTTCTTTCTCATAGTGTAACATGAATACCCTCATGTTCCCAGATAGTCTTCATCCTATCCAAAACCTCATGGGCAGTGTTGCTCCCTGCATCTCTGTCAGTATTCTGGTCTTCCTAGCTCCCATCAGAACCGAGACAAAATTACATGCTTCTCTAATTTACAGCTTCAAAACTTTCCTTGTCTCACTCCTAGTCTAGTCCCCTAACACCTTTGTACCATGTAGTTGGCAGAAGTTACAGCAGTAACCTACTCTTAGTACTGATTTTCTTAAAGGGATTTCTTAAAGATTAATTTTATTTTATGTGGATGAGTGTTTTCTTGCATGTATCTATGTGCACCGCACTCAGGCCTGGTTGCTCACGGAGACTAGAAGAGAGTGTCAGAGATGCTGGACCAGATAAACCATTATAAGTGCTTGTGAGACACCATGTGGGTGCTGAGCACTGAACCTTGGTCTGTTGCAAGAGCAGCCAGTGCTCTAAACCACTGAGCAATTTCTCTAACCCTGCTTAGTAACTGTATGTGTGTATCTGTTAGGTTTTTATGTTATTATGACAGAATACCTGATATATAAACAACTAGAGAGAAAAGATGTCTTCCTCCAACCTGGCTTTAGAGGCTTGTTGATTGTGGAAGAAACAGGGACCAGTGTAACTTGGATGCCCCTGTTGATCTACTTGGTTCTACATCTTAAAGCTTTGTTCATCCCTCAGAATAGTGCTACCAGCTGGTGACAGGAAGGGTCATCACATGAGTGGTGACATTTTATACTCAAACCATAGCAGATCCCTGTGACTGCACTGATGACATACTTAGCCTTGACTAGTCAGGATGTCCTGAAATGTGCATGCTTGCCACAGCTTTCCTTGTGCCTCAGTTCTCAGGTAACAATGCAGAACAGCATTACATGCAGCCACTCAGGCTGCTGCAGAATCCAGAACAAAGCTGAAAGGAGCAGCTCCTCTCCCTGCAGTGGCCTCTCCTGGGATCCAAAGCCTATTCTGTCCCAGGTGTTGGTGATTGGCTTATTGTCTCCTATGATCTGTTCCTAAGCACACTTGGGGACAGCAGAGATCCTCTGACCTCACTGGTCCTCTCTTGGCATTGCGAAGGGAATCACAAATCCAAGAAAGAGTCTCAGTCTTCAGGCCTGTTCTCTGCTCCGAATTCCACTCCATAAGGAGTAGCCATTTTTTTAATTGAGAGAAAAAGATACAGTTTGCAGGGCAGAGAATTGTGTGTGTGTTTGTGTGTGTGTTCATGTGTGTATTTGCGAATGTGCACCTATAGTAGTCAGAGGGCAACTTGCAGGAGTCAGTTTTCTCCCTCCACCATAAGGTCCCAGAGTCTGAACTCAGCATCACCAGGCTTGGATAACCACCTATACTGGCTGAGCTTTCTATCAGCCCTTCCAGAAAATTTTAGAGAATTCTAGGTTATTGAAGTGTTAGATGAACTACCTTAATGTACAATGTTTCGACAGGGCTGAGATAGCCAGAGACTAATTCCTCATGGCCAGCAGCTGAAAAGTCTCCCTGAGTTGCTGCTTCCTTTGTTGGCAATGAAACACACACACACACACACACACACACACACACACAAGGACACACACAGACAAGGACACACACATGCATACACATACACACACATACTACACATATACACATATATACACTCCACACACTCCACACATGCACACATATATATACACATATACACACTATATACACATACTCATACATGCTCACATGCACACATACACTACATATACATATATACTACATACACTATACATGCACACACAAATACACACATACATACACACACATGTGCATACACATTGCATAGAACACTACACATAAACACACTACCCACATACTCAAACATTACACACACTACACATAAACACACATGCCCCCATACATACACATACACACATATATACATTATACATGCTAGACTTACACACACACACACACACACACACACACACACACACACACATTTGAGATAGAATTAAAGTTAAAACTGGCTATTTGAAAATTTAAGTTCATGATCCTCTTGCTATAAAATTATTTTCAAAAATTGTCAACTTTTTACATACATTTCCATTTAGATCTTGTGTAGTGACTATTCACCATGGGGAGAAAACAGGCATCTACTGAGGCCTATTCCCCAGAGCTGAGGTAGATGGGAGGGCAGGTGGCAGCCATAGGCAATTAGAAGTCTCCTGGGGTACTTCTCACAGTAGGATTTTCCCATTCAACCCTCCTAGCCCTAGGGGACCATAGAAGAAGCTTCTAGATTCCTAATCAAGGGAGGTTTGTGAGAAGGGGGACAGGCGCAGCCTCAGAGCCTGTCTCTCTGAAGGAGGATATCAGACATGGTTTTCAGTGCAGGCCCAGTAAGTCTGTGCTGGCTTCTGAATAGTGCATAATGGTCTGCATCTGCCTGACATCTCAGGGTGAATGTCACTGAGATGCAGACCCAGACCGAGGATGAATGGACGGAACCAGATCACCACAGAGACAGATGATCTAAGATCCCTTGGGGTCATTCTTGTTTCCAACTGGGTGCATAGAGATGGGCGATTCTTATGAAAATCTTTGTTGTGTTTGTACCCCTAGCTTGAGAAGTAACTGCTTCTCATATTTATAAGTGGAAACAAAAATGTGGCACATACGTACAATGATATACTACTTAGTCTCTAGCAAAGGTCCTGCATGCTGTTATATATGACACAGATGATGGCGGCCATGAAGGATGCTATTCCCCTTCATTTGTCCCTTCCACAGCGCTGGTATATTCCCAGTCTTTGCCTTGCACCTCACATAACCTCCCTCCTGGGGGATTCTCTCAGACTCCAGCTTAGACTTGTTCCTGGGATCTCTTGTCTGTGGGATCCTGCAGAGACCAAAGGGAGACTGTCTTCACTCCAGGCCCTGCTGAGGGAAGCTTCTTCTGTGGCTTCTCCTTCTGTCTGGGCGACATCGAGGGTTTGTTTCTTTCTGGTCCAACTGCTCTCTTGAGATCCTAATGTGGCGTCATTTTCTGCAGCTGCCTTGATTAGTTGCATCATTAGGTCTGGTTTGATTGCAGCGCTTCCGCCGATAACGGGTTTGCACCAGGAAAGCAAAAGGCTGTGGGTGCTTCCAGCTCCCCAAAAAGATGAAGCGTAACCATTCTTAAGCATCATTTAAATTTTTACTGCTAGTAAATTCCTGGCACTGCTTTTTGATGTGGTATTTAAGTCCAGAGGGAGATTGCCGGCCCCGCATATACATAATTTAATGAGGAACATAGAATTTTCATGTTGGAAAGGATTTTTGAGAGATTTTTTTTCAATACCCCCCTTTTTAATGGGCAAATAACTTAAGAGTCTTGACTAGGAGCTTACCTAACAGTGGAGACAAAACTAGGTGTGGATTCCAGTTGGAGCTGAGTACCTTTTATTTTCTGATATACTTTCTTGGAGTTTATTAATTTCCATTTACTGCCATGGGCCTGAATGGCATTTATGTCCACAAGTAATCTGCCATTAGCATGAAGAAGCTGGGCGCTGTATATCATATGCCGTGGCCTCTCACTGTATCCAAAGTCCTGTGTGGGTGCCCTCTCTGAAAATTCCATTCCGGATGCTGGTGCAAAATCCAGCTGCTGGACTCTGTGCTTGCAAGGAGCTGGTTTGGTCTCCTAAGCTTGCCTGCTGAGTGTGTGATGGCTCTTGGACTCAAGAGCTGCTTCAGATGGAACATGGGAGTCAGTGCCAGGGGTTTAATTGCACCGTAAATTGTGGCCAGAAAATAACCCAACAAACTTATTTTCTGTTGGGCATAAGACACAGAGGATTAGCCACAATTAGTTCTGGCTTTGTCCTCCTTGGCAAAAGCCCATTTTTCTTGTTTTTCACCAAGGTCGGCTCTATGCTGGTGGTATTTGAGGAGTTTGTCAGGGTCCTCGGTGCGTTAGAGTTTGGGCACATACTGCATCTAACATTTATTGAGCACCTACCATATGCAGGGTACACACTTGAACACCTACTGTAACGCAAGTTAACACACCTGAGCGTCCTACAGGTGTTATCTTGGTACAGACGTGTGGGTCTTAGGATTCTTTTTCCCAATGTGACTTTCTTACTAATTGGGAAAGTTAAGTATCCAAAGATCCCATGGCCAACAATCAGACTGAATCTTAAACCCAGTCCTCTCCAATCTTCCCAGCTCTCCCCTGCACCTTTCAGGACGTCTTAGTCTCTTTGGCCTTAGTCTCTTTGGATTTCTATTTTATTTATTTTTTATTGTTTTGCCCCAAGCTGTAGTTGGCATTTAATAGATAGGTCTAATGGGTGACCACCTGAATGCTCCCAAAAGAGTAGAAAGAACTCATGCAGAGAGAGGCTTGGGATACAGCTAGGTCCCTGAGGTCTGGGATCTGGCTGAAGCCTTTGAGCAGCAAGTTAGGATCTGTAGGAATGGGGTGGAGGGCAGCTCAGTGGGAAGGACCTGTCAAACACCTCATGACCTTGAAGAGCAGCCCCGAAAGCCCTTCATTCTCGGGCTGTTCATGCTGTCCTGCTCTGCACCCACCCAGCTGTGGATACCTAACTGCTCAGCCTCTGGGAGCAGATGCAAGCATCTGTCTGTCCAGAAGCCTGTGTGGCAGCACATCTAGCGTGGTCCCTTTGTTTGAGGCTTCTGGCTTCCCTTGGTCCTTGCAGTAGCTCGTGCACCTTTTCGAATGAATCACCTAGAAGGCAGTGAATGGATGGCATTCGTACAACAGGAGACACAGCTGCCAGCCCCCAAGTGACCAGACCCTCGGGTCAGAGCTCTAAAGTGATTACAAAGCTGGGCCATTAGCCATGTTCTGACTCCGTTCCTATAAACCAGGCAGGGCAGGTCTGCAAATACTCATTTGCTCGCCGGCTGTGGGCTGCGCTTGGCAGGAGGCAAAAGCCACTGATTTGATTGATCTTACTAAGTAGTATGTTTTTTTTTTTTTTTTTTTTTTTTTTTACTGAAATAGAAAAAATTTCCATATGGTATCTTCTGATTATGCCCCCCCCCCCCCCAACTGCTCCCAGTTCCTTCTCCACCTTCCTCCCACCTGGACCTACATCCTTTCTGACTCTTAGGGAACAAACAGGTATCTAAGGAATAATAGCAAAATGAAATCTATTAAGATAAACCAAAAACAAGCAAATCGGAACTGGACAAAACAAGCCAACATCAAAAAGAGCTGAAGTACACATTCAGACCCAGAGACACATGTGTTTACAAACACAGGACTTCCATTAAAACTCCAAACTGGGAGCCATAGTTGGTATACAAAGAAGCTCCAAAGATAACACTGAATTTGGTTTATATCTACTGCTGGGCCTACCCTTAAGAGTGGTTTGTTTCCCCAGTGAGACTCCCTTGGAGAAAACTATTTTTTTTTCTTTGCAACTGGCTATCAGTTAGATGCAGCTCTGGGTTAGGGATGAGGACATATATCCAGTTTTTAAAAATCTGAAACCCCATCTGGTACAGATCTATGCAGGTCCTGTGTGCGCTGTCACAGTCTCTGTGAGTTCATTCGTGTGCACGGGCCTTTTTGTGTCTAAAACACCCTGATTCCTTGGTGTCCTCTGTCTCCTCTAGTTCTTAGGCTCTTTCTACCTCCTCTTCCACAGAACTACCCGAACCCTGAAGGTAGGGATTTGATAGAGACATCCCACTCATAGCTGAGTGTTCCAAAGTCTCACACTCTGCATGTTGTCTGGCCGTGGGCCTCTGCGTTCCCGTCTGCTGCAGGAGGAAGCTTCTCTGATGATGACAGAGCAGGGCTCTAACCTATGAGCATAACAGAACACCATTCAGAGTCATTTTATTACTGCGTCTTTTAAGAAAGAACAGTGGGGTTTGGGTTTACCCTATGTCTCTGTGTTACCTAGTCTCAGGGTCCTGGTCATCCAGGTGGTCTTGGCTACGGGTCCCATCTTATGGAGCTGGCCTTAAATCAAATGTTAGTTGGTTACATTGACAAGCTTGGTGACATTGTTGTACCAGTGTGTCTTGAGGGCAGGCTACCATTGTAGATTTAATGGTTTGTAGTGGGTGTTTACCTTTCTCCCTTGGTGGCACACAGAGTGTCATGAATACTTACCCATAGGGGCAATGGCTCTAGCTAGGGACCAGCTTGACTGTTCAGTGACATGTATAGTTGTCTCCAGCAATAGGGCCTTACCGTTTGTTTGTAGATGGCCATCAGTAGTCCCAAAAGCTGGCTGTTTGGGAGTTCCCATAGGACCCTTTAATCAAGAACTTGATATGATGTAATCAATTCTCAGTACTAGAAGCTTCATTTAGTGATCAGAGAGATTTGGGTGGGGCTGTATTCCCTGTTACTTGGAGATTTCATTTAGATCACCTTTATAGATGTATATATTGTAGGAAGCTTCTGCTGTATTAATTTCAATAAGGTCCTTCAAATGGCCCTTAGTTTTAGCCATCTTTCCCCATATTCCCTTCCTCCCTTACCACCTTCATCCCTTGTCCTTCCCCATACTCCCTCCCTCTACACCTTCATCCCTTCCCCTCCTCCATACTCCCTCCATAATCGCCTTCATCCCTTGCCCTCCCCCATACTCCATATCTCATCACCTTCATCTCTTCCCCTCCTTTATACTCCCTCCATAATCACCCTCATCCCTTACCCTCCCTTTTGGATCTTTCCATTCTAACCTCCACCCAATCAGTGACAGCCTCTTCTATTTCCCTTTCCTAGGAAGATCCATTCTTCTTGCAACCAGTTCTTTACTCTCTACTTGACTTGTACGGCACTATGGATTGTAGCTCGCTGTGCCATTGCCATAACAGCTAACATCTACCTGGAAGCAGATACACATCCTATTTATCCTTCCTGGTGAGAGTTACTTCATTCAGGATGATTTTTTTTTCTAGCTCCATCCATTTACCTGTAAATCTCATGATTTATTACTCCCCCTTTTAAATGGAGGAGCAGCATTTCTCTGTGTAAGTGTAGCATGTTTCCTTTAGCCTTTCATCTGCTGATGAACATCTTGGGTTGTGATCTGATAAGAGTCAGAAACCCAGCCCATAGGAGCTGGAAGGACTCTCAGTTCATTCCCTTTATCCTGCAGATGGAGAAAACAGTGGGAGAAGAAGGCAAGTGTTCTTAGTTAGGTCCCAAGAAGAACAGGGCAGAGCTGTCCAGCCCTCTCCCGTGCCTTTGTGAGCATCCTATAACATAGACATAGGGGCCAGGAGAAGACCAAGCTAAAGTGGCCATTTGCCATGGTTTGGGGTCCTTTTAGACACACCAAAGCTTCCTTTGTGGAGAATCCTTTTGATCCAGCCGTATACTGATGGTAGTGATGAGCACCAGGCACTTTTAGACATTTGAGCAAGGATCAGTTGTCATGTGAGCAAACTGCATTGCTCTTTAGGTTATTAAAAGCCCATTAGTGCCCTCCTGATAGCCACAAAACTAATGAAGTCTCCGGAGGCTGAATAGCTTCAGTAAAGAAGGACCCTCAAATTTTCTTGCTCACTCAGTAGGGTCTGGGTCAGTAGACATCATTCTTCGAAGACATTTATCTTCCTCTCCTCCTATGAGACAGGCTTAAAATACAGCTATAAAACTAAAAGCTTGAATCCAACTTAGGTATAAAATGTAATTTGCAGGGAACTAGGTATCAACACCTTCTTCATTTCTAGCAACAATTCCCTATAATGTGACTTAGACAGAGAATTCACTTCTGAGTTCTGTTAGGATGACTGCACACAGCCAAGGTGCAGCGTCATCTGCGAGGAGATTCTTGGGCAAGCTGAAATGTCCTTAAAGAAGGTTGCCTCACTCTTTTGCATGCAGCAAAGTCAACATCCAGCAGAGATGGCTGCAGGCCCATTTTATGGCAGCATTGTTCACCATGACTGGGTTAGACCTTGACACTAGGTACCCATAAGCAGATGGACAGAAAAAGAAAATGTGGCATACACACACTATAGAGTAATACTCAGCCATAAAGAAGAACAAAATCCTCTCATTGATAGGAAAAGGGTAGATCAGGATCTATGTGTCACATGGGGAAGACAGCCCCGGGCAGATATTACTGAATGTTGTTTCCTGCACCTGTGAATGGGTGGGAGAAAAAGGAGAGGGGGCACCATGGATGAATGATTTAAGTGGAAATGATCAGAATTAGTTATAGGCACATGAGGGTGTGTCCTGGCTAGACTTGTTATTCTGGGTAACTAATATGCCTTAAGTTAAAAGAGTGTGACAGGAAGTGTCAAGGCTTACAAAAAGAATCAGAGAATTCTCTTTATGAGAGCCATTCATGTGACCATCCTGTCATGTGACCATCCTGTCATATGACTATTCTTGCCAAGGTGACCTTTTCGGTAGGTCTTGCTTTTATTCTTTAGTGGGTATCATTACATCTGTGCACATTCCTGCTCAGGAGATTCTTCTTGGGTGTGAAGAGCTCCCTTGTCCCCTTTCTCGCTTCCTTATCCATTTTTTACTCTGTGTCTTTGCCTCCTTCTTGACTCTTCATGAGGATTCCCTAGAAACTACATGAAAATTTCTATTTCTGTGAACAAATGCAAACATATAGTTTTCACTTTCTAATTTTGCTTTTAGAGGGGGGTTATTCATTCTATATTTCTTGTATATATACTATTCTTATTCCATAATTTTGGTATCTTTTGCTATTTCTGTATTGTTTTCTTACTCTCCTTCCTCCTCTGAGTCAGATTGTTTTTCTGTGGAGAGCTTTGCTTAAGTGTCTGGTAATATCCAGCATGGGTGTGTAGTTAAGGGGACTTAAAAGTCATCCAAAGGCTTCAGCATGCAGGTGGTATTGTGTACTCCCAGCCTCACTGAAGGGTCTCCTGGCTGGTTTCTTCTTGGACTCATTCACAGAGAATGGGTTAAGGGTGTAGTGCCAGAGGTGCTGGAAGCCAGTGGGTATGGGAGGCTCCATACCCCGTGGTGTGGAGCAGTGACTACAGCTTCTCTGTTTGCTTGGTTATTCTGCCCTATATCTAAGTTCCCTTGGTTGGGAGACCATCTGCTCTAGACCTGTTCATAAACCTGGGTTTTAGAGAAGGAGCAAGCAGTTTAGCTACAGGACACAGTAGGTCCATGTGACACAGTAGGGATGGTTAAGGACCTAAATGCTTCTTGTTCAGAAGTTGAATGAGCCCCTCTTATCTTAGCTCCCACACCCCATATCCCAGGAAGAGCCTGAGCGCTTGCATTCTGGCCTCCTTCAGATTTGTAGTTGGCTGTCTCTTAACTGCCTGTTGGTAGTTGACAGTTCAGTTCAGCTTTACTGAGTGAGGAAGCCTAGATCAAGAGAAGAGATATGGTCTGTCTATCACACAGTTAGAATCCAGATCTTCTGACTCTTGCTTCAGCATGAAAACTACCCAGAGTGCTTTGTCCCACCCCCTCCCCAACTTAGTCTTGTTTCTTATTTCTTCTCTATCTTCCCTCCCTGTTTCCCTGTTTCATGTGGCACTTATTTCCCGGATCTATGAATTAAGATTCTCTTAATTTTACAAATAAGAAAACAAAAACCCCATTGGAAAAGGTGGTCCCTACTATAGAGCAGCCTGGTGATAGAGACACTGGCTAACTTTCCATCAGTCCTCTTAAGCCTCCTAAGGTATGTGTTGGGCCCTACCTTCATGCTTACTGTGTGTTACACAGGCTGTTTTGAGGTGCGTTGACTCAGGAGACCTGAGTAGTGGCCATTTTTCCTGTTACTGGAGGACTATCTGGTCATCCCCTTAACTGCTCTGGGAAACACAGCCATTTGCCTCTTAGCCTCCTTCTCTGGGAGAGTTTAACTTTTTTTTTTTGTTGTTGTTCTTATAATCTATTGGTGAGAATTCAGACATCAGTCAGAGCCAGCTTTGTGGCTTTTATCTTTGTGTGTGCACACATATAAACATCTGAAAATATGATTTGGAATGAAGTTTTTCTCATAAAAACAAAGGACACAAAGCTGGTGCACACATCCAAAAGTGAGCAAGTGCCCATGGATGCTCTTGCTGTTGTGGCTGGCTTCTCTTTCTTTGAATTACTTCAGGGGCCTGCTGAGGTCTCGCTTTGGTCTTTGGTTAGCATGCATTCACTGTATAAAGTGAGGGACTTGGTTCTGACATTGCCATGTGTTTTCCATGTCATTGGCTCATCTCTACCTTCCATTATGGTCTCTTATCCCTGGTTTTCTCATGTTGGTCCCTTCTTCCTGCTAGTCTTCTTCATCTGCCTACATATTCTCTGTAATCCTGTGTCTGTGACAGCCAAGATGTTGTCCCTTATTCTATGGTCAAGTCTGTCAGCAGGTCTTGTCACTCTCTCTTTCATGATTCTTCTTCACAGTGAAAATCGCTAGAAGGCATCTATGATTGTTTCTTTACTTCCTTTTTATCTGCCCTATTTCTTCTTCTGTCCCTGTCCCTCTTCTCTGGGTAAAAGCTTGCAGTGTTTTTTGCTGTTAAAGTGAGGGATACAGTGGCATGTGTGAAAATGTGGCTGGGTCTCGGGTCTTTGCAGTCTCTCTGACACACAGATAACCGCTAGATGGTCTTATTTACACAATGTACTTAGAAAAGTGGGGTGGGGTGGGTCACAGAGACAGTGTAATGGTGGATGTCAGGCTATGGAAGGGGTAGATGGGATCCTGATGTTTAATAGATACAGTGTTGTGTACCTGGGAGGTTGGCTTATAAAATTATGTGAACAGACCACTCCTAAACTAGTATATGTATGTGTATATTGTGGTTGTTTGGCCCAGGGATTAGCACTATTGAGGAGGCCTGGCCTTGTTGCAGTGGGTGTGGCTTTGTTGAAGGAAGAGTATAGCTGTGGGGGTGGGTGATGAGACCCTCAACCCAACCACATGGGATCTAGTCTTCTCCTGTTTGCCTTTGGATGAAGATATAGAACTTGCAGCTCCTCCAGCCCCACATCTGCCTGGATGCTTCATGTTCTGACCTTGATGGTAATCAAGTGAACATTTGAACCTGTAAGCTATCCTCAGTGATGAGTTGTCCTTTGTAAGAGTTGCCTTGGTCATGGTGTCTATTCATAGCAGTAAAACCCTAAGATGTATAAATGTGTGTAGGTGTGTGTGTGTGTGTGTGTAGTGAATATAAAATTTCATCTGTGTGTGATAAAAGTGTTCTCAGATTGTTAAACAATTTTGCTCTAAGAGGCAGTGAACTGTCCACTTCAAAGGTGTGAATTGTGTTATATATGGATGGTGTTCCAGCAAAATATGGACACTCTTAACTGTAAATTCTCCCTTTAGTGCTCCAATTCTCCTGTGCACTTGGCAGGGACTCTGAGGTGACTTTCACAGGGAGAGGTCTGGCGCAACCCCAAAGCCAGTGTCAGCCTCTTCAAAACGGAATCTCCCTGGAAAGACATGGGCCTGCTTGCACCCTGCCACCCATCCGTCTAGAGCAGAAGATTAGGAAGGGTAAAGAGTGTTCTCAGATGTCAGAACTATCAGAGAGTGTCATGTCACTATTTGCACATCATTTGTGTGTGTGTGTGTGTGTGTGTGTGTGTGTTTTAATATCATGTTAGCACTGGGCATGAGAGAACAGCCAAGGCCACCTCATGGTCTAGAAAACTGTGTTCTACATGGATGCAGGGCTTTGAGGTCTGTAGTCATCCAGGTGATCACTCGGTCTTTCTCCCAGGCCTGGAGAGTAAAGCTGTCATTGATGATGTAGCATTGACATATGGACATACCATCTTAGGTCTTCTGTGCATCGGCTAGTTTCCTTAGGAGGGAAATATACACAAAACGGACAGAAATAGAAGATAGCAAGGATATGGCTGAATCCGTATGAGGCAGATCACACAAAGTTACCGACTGACAGAAGGGAAGACGGAAATGAACGGAGACTCATGTTGCCGATTTCTCAGCGAGCGATGAAGATGTCAGTTCTCACTGAGGAAATGTGTCGTGTCACCCCTTCCTAACCAACATCCCGGCCAGGGTGTTCTCTCTTCCTCCTCCTTTTGGAAGGTGTCAAGTTGTTCTCAAATACTTGAAGAATAAACTGGCTGAAATTGCCAAGAAAAAATTTTTGAAAATTATGTATAATGAGAGGAGATTTGCATTTCCAGATATAAATGTCCTCAGACGATGCTAATTGGGACCACGTGGTTTTCATTTTAGGAGCATCACCACACATAGAACAGATCAGTCCATAGCAGCCTAGCATAAGCTAGGGGAAGGGGCAAATTACTAAATGTATTCTAAATTACCCACTTGGGAAAATATGGCCAAACCCTTCCCCTATGAAATATACCAGAAAAAAAATTTTTGTTTGGGTCTGTGTAAATCCAAAAGTTATTTTTGTTGCAGGTAAAATCTGTAGTGTAGTGGTATAAAATCGAGTCATCTCTCTCTGGTCCCTGCACGTTTAATAATAGTGTTAGAAAGAAAAATTTCAAAATGTGCCTCCCAGTTTGGCTGTTCATGCTACTGTTGGTAGGAACATAACCTGTTACAACTTCGGGTTTAAGCAGCTTGGAAGATGTTTCTGAGAAACTTAGCAAATGAGTCAGCACAGTCCTGGGAACATCTGTCTAAGGGCCCAATCAGCTCAGTGGCAGTGATAGGTTTGCTATTGGACAGGGGTCATTGTTTTTGGAGAAAGCACAAAAACTGGAAACATAGTATTAGGATAGCACTAGAGGGCCATTTAAAGAAAACATTTTAAATGTGATTGATTGAATATATGTTATACAATTTAAATGAGACAATAAAAGAAAATTATAAACATGGTGTGTCCACATTGTGATGAAATGATTTATTCTTAGAACTACTTTGGAAGGATAGAAGCCATATGTATTTTGGGGGCTCCCCATTGTTGTCGAGGCTATAAGTAATCTTTATTTTTTCATACTTTAATGATTTTCTGTATTTTTTTTATCTTTGAGCGTTTCCTCCCTTTCATAACCAGAATCTTGTTTATGGGTTTTTATTAATATTTAATTAAAAAAATTCACTGCGACTTTGGGAATTACACAGCTTCCCTAGCTATTGATGATTAGCAGCTAACATTATAGAAATATTTATTCTATGCATGAGTGTTTCACCTGCTCATATGGAGGGCACCATGTGAGTGCAGTACCACTGAAAGGCAGGAGAGGACGCTGTAGTTATGGAGGCCTGTGAGTTACCCTGTGGATGCTGGGAACCAGAACCTGGGCTATCAAGAGCATCCAGAGCTCTTAGACACCTAACTGTCTCTCCCACCCCAACGGTTCTTTCGTAAGTGACACAATCTTATGCTACCATTCTCCAGGTCCAGTGTGTCTGGATGGGAGACGTGGGTGGCGAACAGTAGGGGAGTGTGCATCTGTCTTGGAATTGGAATGCACTAAAGATCATTACGAGGGAAGATGTGATTTGCAGTTGAAGTTGACTCCATTGTGAGGAGCTGAGGATCAGGAGCTGAGGATCAGTACTGGGATGTCTCTTCTTTTTTTTGTTTTCTCCAAATGACAGTTGAGAAGGCTGCCAGTTTGGAGGCCATTCATGAACTGCTTTGAAAAGCAGCGCCTGGCTCAGCCGGACCGCCATTTCTTCAGCTGGCCACTTCTTTTGGATCTATTTAATTAGATTTCAACCCAGCATCTGTAGCCCCAGTAAATTTAAATAATTAAGCTTCATGATTTCTTGCACGTTATAAATGTCACTAAAGTTGTTGTTGCAGAGCTGATCATTTCTTTGGTAATTGCAATTTCTGCCATGAATTGTTTCCTCTCTCAGAGCAATTAGAACTTTGAAATAATTTCTTAAGATTGGTCTCGGCTGAATACATTTTTTTAGGGGAGGATTTGGTCTCCGTGTGCCTATTTTTTTCCTCAATTATTTGTACTGTTAGCTTGTCCTGCATGTTGGGGACACAAGTGTGCACTCCAAAAGGTGTTTGATGTTGAGTTTTGAACATGGGCCCAGTGTTCCTGTCCATTACACTCATGCAGGAGCATGTGTGAAGAAGGCTTTCTGGGTAATTAGGACTTGTATGTATGTGTGCATGTGCATGTATGTGTGTTCATCAATTCCCTGAGACCTTTTGAGCTGTTTATGCATTTGCTGAGGTTGTCTGCATTCTTAGAAGAGGTATAGGTGACTAGTGGCCTTTATGCTCCTCATCTCCAGATATCTGTTTCAGGCTGGAGGAAGTGACACTTTGTGAGAATCTTGGATGTGCTTAGAAGAGTCTCAGTTGCTGTTGATGGCAACATGTGTGGTCCTTCTCGCTCTGTGATTAGGACGCAGCTCCTTTGCCCACTGTATGCCACTTTACCTGTCCAATCTGCTCCATCATTTTTTTTCAATCCAGTACATGTGTGCTCGAGCATGCATATGTATGCACTTGTGCGCACTCACACACACACACACACACACACACACACACACACACACACGCAGATGCGAATGCATTCTTACTGTTTTCTGTAGTGTCTGCACTGTTTTATGTTTCTGGTAGAACAGCAGGACTCTGGTTCTCCAGATCTTCGCAATGTTTATTCTCCTTTGCTTTTTTAATGGCCGTCCTAATAGGTGGCATCTTGTTCCTGATTGTACATGATGCTGAGCCTCCTCCATGGGCTCACTGGTCACAGATTGTCCCTGGAGTCATCAAACAGAGCCACAAATGCTCTTTGCCCATTCACATCACTTCCTTCTGACCACAGTCTATAACTTGGACTTTATCTGTATTTTCATTGCGTGGGAGACGTAACTGGAACTTGGAGGAGTCCGGTGTCCCTTTCAGGTGCAAGCACCTAGTTAATGACCAAGGATACCAACCTGGTGGGTGTGTCCTGTTTAAAGGCTACACCCACCTAATCATCCCATTTCAGTCATTTGGGTAACAAAGGCCTTTCACTTTTTAAAGAGCCAGGGATGGATTTTCTTACTGAAGTGTCCTTAAGCAGTGACCTACTGTTAGCCACTCACTGGCTCAATAACATTAGTGCTAGCTGGCTTCTTCCAGTCTGAGAAAATTTCCCTATGTCTTTGCTGTGGCTTCTTGTCTGCGAGATGACTGTTCTAGCTCCAGACATCACGTGTCTGGTAAAAACAGGAAGAAGGGCCAAGCCATGTTGGTTTTCTTTTCTCAAAATCAAAGTAAAGACTCACTTGGAAATCTAGGAAAGATCCCTACAGATGTCCCAGTCATTGGAAGTGGATTATGTTATGACTTGATTTGGTGTCTGACTTCTCAAGCTCTGGAGCAAACAGCCTCAAGGGAGAAGGGGCTTTTAAAGGCTTTGGGGTGTCCACACAGGAGTCTGCCATGGTGTGTATTTCTAGAAGAACCCTTGATACATTCTTTTCATTTGAATTCTGAACAAAAAATAGGACACAGTAAGGTTTTGTCTCTCTCCAATTCTAACCAGGTACCAATTTCATGTAACATCCTTCTTAGGCCTGAAAAAGTATAAATAGTAATAACAAAGATAACCTGAAAATATGGTTAAAAAATCTAAAATAAAAACCTCTCAGTAGATTGTAAGGGTCTGTGCAAATGTAATTTGTCTGACTGGAAGCCTCCTGGGGACATGCTATCTGATCATTGCTAAAATCATACAGTCCAGCACTGGATCTGTACAGAATTGGCTGGAGCATCAATTTAATATTCCAATGTGGGGGGACTGTTCTAGAATATCCGACCTTGAATTGGGCAGGAAGGAGCTGTCTGTGGATTGATAGAGATGTGAGCTGGAATGATCGATTATCTTCTTGCCCACATGTGAATGGAGCATTTGGTATATTCAATAATAATTCTAAAGGTACATTTAAATCAAATTTTAATCCTAGCAAATACACTTCTGGCAGAAATCAGTTAGCCAGCCACGCTATCTATTTAAGATGGATCACCTGCCACTTGGCTCTGTGTGCCGGGATGTTGAACACAGCTCTGTGCGGTACGATCAGTATCATGTGTTTATCGTCCTTATCAAACACTGTTTCCTGGCAGCCTGGGGAAATGGTGACTTCCTACTACAAAATGCTTTCCTGCCTTCCTAACAACTTGGCTGTTTTAGTGTGGTTGGAAGCAGGCACACAAGGCACTAAATGGAGAAGGGCTCAGGAGTGGACAGAGGATGTGGGAAAAGAACAATGTGGGGGAAACCAGGGCCCTGCTGTACTTCAGGAGTGAAGCAGAGGGATCTGGGGGAGTCAAAATGGAAGAAAGGCAGAGATGGGAGAAAGGTCGGGGCCACACCATTATAGTACTGCAGAAATTATGGGGCATGGGGCACATGGAAGGGCATGGAGGGAAGGGGAAACTGATATAATAATAATATAATACTATATATTATAATACTATAATAAATTATATATAAGTATATATATGTAAGTATATATAAAACATAAATAAAACATATATAAAATCATTGGTCCTGAGACTAAAGGAAGACCACTCCCAGGAAGGCAGAGAAAACCAATTAGATGCAAGCCTGTAGAGATGGCTTTGGTTCTTTAGGAAGGCACTCTAGGAGGCATCATGGAAGGCTGTCTGGCAAGGGGGTGTGTCAAAGACCCATCTGAGGACTGGAGATGAGGGCAACCATGGAGATTGGACAGAAAGAAGTAGAAGACCATGGGAGAGGTTCTAGAGGGGGCATTGGTAGGATGTGTTGCCTCTCAGTGAGGGGACTCAGGTAGAGGAATCAGTACAGGTAACTCACGCCACTTTGGTCTCTGTCTTTGGGGGTTAGGTGTGCCACAGGCCAGTGAGGAATTAACAAGATAACCAGAGTATGGCACCAACATATGGACTCAGTATCTGTTAATTACTGGTGTGTTGCTCTGGCAGCTGTCAGGGAGGGGCTGTTTTGTGGTTGGCTATAGAGGGTTCAGTCCATGATCACTTGGCTCTGTGGGTTTAGGCTCACGGTGGGGCATCATGTAGTGGGCATTGCATTGTGGGATTCACTTTCACAGGTTCATATCTTGTCCTCTCAGAGGCAGCCTGTAGAGAGCCTTACTCTGTCACACATGGCCATGCCTGGTCTCCTGGGTTCTCCTTCAAATCCAGATGGATATTGCCATGGCCCTGTGGCTCTGACCTTCTGCATGTCAGCAAAATTGACATAGTGGATGGCTCTCAGCTCTGTCAAGAGCTTGAACAATGGATGGGTTCGGAAGAAGCCTCAGACTGCTCACATCCCCAGGTATCTGTGTGGATGTATGTGGTGCCCTAGAGTCCTTTTCTCAAAGCAAGGACTTCTGGGTGAGTTTAAAACCTTTCTACCTTTATTCTGAGGTAGGCATGGGCCAGCCAAATCCGGAGATACTCTCAGACTTAGCAGTGCTAATACTGAAACAACCATCTACTCTTTGTCCATGACTTGAAAGGGCTTCATTTCTGGCCCAATTATCCATGTTCATATCTTAGAGCCTTGCTCCTAATCCTTTTTACAAACCTGCTAAAAGCAGCCAGAGACATCGACTTCCAACACTAGGCTGTCTTGAAATCTCCTCTGCCAAACTAATTAGCGTATTGCTTTAAAATTCAGCTCCACTCACAGTGCCAGAATGAGAGGAAATGCTTTCTCATTATTTAACAGGAATGGCCCCTTAGTCTTTGTGTCCCCCCTCCTCTAGTTCTCAGTTTGATATCTATTAGCACTCTGGTCTTCTGGGACTCCACCAGGATAGGATCACCATGAAGCTCTGGTTGCAGCATCTCAGGGGGTTCCTTCGTTCTCCACACTTTTCAAATCCCTCCCACACACCCCTTTCAAAAGCCTTCATTGTCCTGTAGCCACAGAAGCAGCTCTTTTTCTCTTTGTTTTGGTACCAGTTTTCGTTCTTAGTTGTTTTTGTGTCACTGTGACAAGTAACCCGAAAAAAAAAAAAAAAACAACCAAGTGTTTATGAGAGGAAAGATGAATTTATGTTTGTTTGAAATTTTAGAGGGTTCCTAGGCTCCAGGCTTCAAGGCATACACACTGCTGGTACAACCATGTGGACCAGGTGACTGGTTGTCATGGAGGATGGGAATGAGGAAGCCAGACAAGGATGGAAGGTGTCACCTTCCAAGGTGCAGTCCTGGTAACTGACTCTCTCCAGCTAAAGTCCTGCCCGCCAACCTTTACGGAACCATCCAATGATCAGCACATTTTGTGCTCACACCATAACACTGTTGTTATTGGGAGGAGAAAGTCCTTGGTAAAACTCACCCGAGGGAGAACACAGGATTTCTGCCCAGTGATGCACTAGCTGAGCCTTCAGATTTTTCCAGAAAGATGGAGGTGTGGATGAATGAGCGATCTGTTGAGGAAATTGACATTCTGTGGTATCCTGGAATTCATTAGTAAATCCAGAAGGCACCCGGGGAGCAACTTCCCCAGAGAGCAATGGCACTGAATCTCTATGGCTACTTCTGAAGGTTACTCTTCTGGGATGGCCTCCTGCTGGCTTTCTTGGAGTTCAGTGTCCCTTACGGGACTCTGGTAGTGACACTTCCCTGTGTAAAGCAACCCTAAGCTACCCTTCATTGCTTTTCCATCACCAATACTACTGGACTTTTAATTTATGTAAGCTAACCCATCTGTAAGCTGAACCCCAAGGTTGATACATCCACACTGTCATTTAATCATTATGTGTCCCTTACAAGTTCATCTGTTTGAACACTTGGCCCATATCTAGTGGTGCTGTTTGAGAAGCCTTAGGAGATGGAACCTCAGTGGGAGAGGTAGAGCACTAGAGGTGGGTCTTCACATCTTAGAACTAGGCCCCACTTCCTGTTAGCTGTCTGCTTCCTGACTTGCAGATGCAATGTGATTGACACCATCTCCTGAAGCCATATCTTCTGCTGCCTGATAGGCTGTGTCACCCCAAGCTATAAGTCAAAATATCCTCTTCCCCAAATTGCTTCTACTTCCGAAAAGAGAGAACTAACCAACATAATGTTATGCTAATATCACATTATGTTAGCAGGTGTCCCTGATGTGGCTTGTGGTAAGTTATGTCTTAGCTTATGTCTTGCTCAGGAATGGACAGTAATAAGAAGTCTATGCCCTACTGTGCAGGCATAGGTAAGGTGGATCTGCCACTCAGAAAGCAAGAACTGAAACCTTTGGACCTGGTTATTGTCTTATCTGTGGGCTAAGTTGTTTCTGGGTTATGACAGGAGAGGTTGAAGCCAGGTCACAGGTCTGAGATCCTTTCTGGTGGCAGGCATCATTCTGAGGCACTTTGTGGTCACCAGGCTCTGAAGATACTTTCAGGGTGAAGCACTGACTGTCACCTGGATCTGTGGCTTCTTATAGCTGAGGTAGGTGGGATCCAAGTGTTAAAGTATCAGGAGGCGTTGGACTAGGATCTATCGTCTCTGACATGCATCGCTGGCAGATGCAGGAAGAGACAGCAGGGAGAGGACACACACACACACACACTGCTTGCCCATTTGATCTGAAAGTGACACACATTATTCTCAATCATCCTCCTACTGGGGATGAGTCCCACCCTGCCACCTAGATATGAACAGGGCTAGAAATGAAGATCTGGGCTCCACAGCTGCTTCTCAGCAGCCCCTGTGCACTGTGGGAGGGGAACCTGAATCTTTGACAAGCGAGTCACTCTTTTCTGCTCACAGCTATGTTGTGGATGCCTCCAGGGAGATCTGTGGAGACTGCACCCTTGGCAGAGATGTCAGCATGCTCCTGGTGTTGCTTGGGTAGAATATAGCTGCCAGGGGTAGTCATACTTGGAAGGTTCTTTTTTTTTGTTAGCTCATGCATTTCCTTTCCAGGGACTTCTAGAAATAACAGGATGGGATTTCTGGAAGCAGGAGATCATACATAAACCTGGGCTCTGTGTAGTAAGTGGTTCTCAGTATTTTTGTTTGGGAAGACAATTCAAATTCTTCTAATATCAAAATATCAATAGTCTTGAAATATGTCTGAGAGTAGCTCCCTGGGTTGCCATTGTTATTTAGAAATGTTCTTGTGGTACATGTCTTGGCTACTGTTCTGGATTCCTAGACATACCTTCAAGGCCAACACAAAGGCACTTGACTGGGTGACTTCTGGCTCAAGATTTTACATTCTCCTTTTGTGTATTAAGAAGAGGAACTAGCCTGAAGTTCATGTGGGCCTTATATTGGTTTGGTAAGAATGAGTTTGTTCTTCAGCCCACCCCCACTTCAAAGCTGAACAGCTTGCTTCAGGTTACTTTTTGAAGCTTGGCCACAAGAATCCTTATTTTGCCAATGCCAGCCAACAGCCAACAAGTATAATATGTTTAAATAGGAGTTCCAGAGAAACTGTGCATTTGCTTTGAGTATTCAGAGTTGATTCTGGCCTCTGTATTTGAGAACCAGTGGCCAATGATCTGATGGCTGGCTGGCTGTTGTTATGTTTTAAGGTCAAGGAAGTGTTCATATGGAGTAGAAACACCAAGCATTAGTGACAATGTTAAGTCTGGGTGGTGTATTAGAGTTCTCTAGACTCACAGAATTTGTGGAATGTCTCTCTATATTGAAGGAATTTATTGTGATGACTAACAGTCTGTAGTCCAACTAACCCAACAATGATCAGGTGTGGATGGGAAGTCCAAGGATCTAGTAATTGCTCAGTCCCATGAGGCTACTTGTTTCAGCTGGTCTTCTGTAGAAGTAGATTCCAACAGATGTGCTGACAAGTAAGGGCAAGCAGGCAAAGAAGAGTGAGTCTTCCTTCTCCCAAAGGCCTTATGTAGGCTTCCAGCAGAAGGTGTGGCCCAGGCTTGCTTTGTCCCAGGCTGACCTTGAACTCAGAGATCCTCCTTGACTTAGTCTCCTGGGATTAAAGGCATGTACTACTTTGCCTGGGCCTAAGCTTTCCATGGCCACTATACCTCAAGATCTGGATCACAGGTGAGCTCTCCAGTTCTCGATTGTAGTTCATTCCAGATATAGTCAAGTTGACAACCAGGAGCAGCCATTACAAGCAGCATGCGCTCCATAATCTGGGACTCTATTATCTGTTCTATGCTCTATGGCATCTCCATTCTATGAATGCAGAAGGTATGGCTGTTCTTTCAGTTCTGAGATACTGCAGAAATATGGGTCAGCCATGTTTGGAGTGCTGGATCAATCGAACCCTTCGTGATATGTAGAGGGAGCATTCATCCCAAAGTTCAAGAGCATTTTAGGTTGTTAAAAGTGAAACATCTGTTGGAGGTAGGATCTGTCCAAACAATTATGTGAGTTTTGCTTTGTAGTCTGTGTGCCCAATCTCTACCCTGTAGCATGTAGTTTCTACTACCCTGATTTAAGCTTCGGGCTGACCTTGTGACCAGCCCCCACGGAGGTTCCCTTGGATTTGCAGATGAAAGACATGCATACACAGACACACACACACACAGACACACACAGACACATACACGCACATACACACACACACACTAACTCATTTTAAACCTGTCTTATGGCTCAGTGCCTGGGCTGCTCTTCTAAGCCTCCCTTGGCTAGCATGCCTTTCCCTTTACTCCTTGCTCAACACCTCTGAATCTGCCCTCAACTTAGTTGCCTGGTCACCTTCTTCTTGTTCAGCACCCTAAATCTGCTCTCAGGTCAGTTGCATTGCTAATCTCCGTCCTACTACCCCAGGTCCTTTTGGGAAATAGCCAATGGCAACTTCACCCAAGATCTTACATGGCTGGTGGCTCTCTTTCCCTCTGAAGTATGGTGAATTCCCATTCCTTCTCCTGCCTCTCCAGTCTGCCTGCAGGAACCTGGAAGTCCCACCTCTTCTGCCCAGTCATTGGCTGCTAGCATCTTTATTGACCAATAAAGAACCATTTGAAGAACAGGACCTTCAGCGTTCATGTGCAGATTCCCAATCAAAGCACCAGAACCCCCCCCCCCCCCACACTTCCCTTTTAACTTCATTTAAAACTGGTGCTCTAGGGTGACATGACAGTATTTTAGGATTGGCTTTACTCTTGGGTACACAGTCAGGGTGCTTGTTGGGGTGAGCAGGTGGAGTTTTACTGTGTTAGAGGTTCTAGGTATTTTTCCATGTCCCCCAAACCCAGATGCAAATGCAGCTGTGGGTATGAGCCTCAGTTTTCCCCTGGGTGCATGGTTTTGTTACCTGCTGATGTTGCTGGACCGACTTCACAATTACTTACATACATTCCTTTGTTGGAGGTGAACTTGGCATCAGCTTCGAAGGTCATGGTCCTTTGGAGGGAAGTTTGCAGAAACTATGTGGCAGCACAGGTGGACGGATCCACAAGTGGGCAGAGGCATGTGCCAGGTGAGCCGGCCTCACATTCCACTGCTTTTAGCCCCACAGACCTGATGGGAGTCAAGAAAACAAACAGCCGGGAGACATCAATAAGCATGTTAGCAATAAATGTGCACACAAGGCAGCCCATCCATCCCATTAGATCTAATCTCAAGTGTTGGTTTAAAATAATAGCTTTGTGAAAACATCTTAGAAATAGTCAATAGGAACAAGGGGCAGCCTGACATTTTTATATCCAAAGTGTGTTTTCTTATACTTATCAATGTGGACAGAACCTTTGGTAGATTTTTTTTCTTTTTTCCTTTTTTTTTAAATTAAAAGCCCAAAATAAGAACTCAGGGAGATTTTTCTTTTAAAACCCAGCTTCATTGAGAAATGATTTATATGCACTAAAACCCACCTATTTAAAGTGTGCGGTTTGAGATTCATCAAATGTATGCGGCGTGTAAATCCTGCCATAATCAAGACTGAGAACGTATCCACTGCCATCAAGCTCCCTCGTGTCCCTTTGCAATCAGTCCCTCAGCCCCAGGAGACTCGCCGCTCATCACCTTTTTGACAGAGCAAGTTATACATATAAATAGGCGCGTATGTGTATGATCTTTAGTGTCTGGATTCTTCTTTTTATCATGATCATTCTTTAGATCTTTCTGTGATTCTGTGTGTATATATAAATAAAATTATTGACTGCTTTCAACAGAATTTATTTTCAATTCATCTTTTAATGGCCATTAGGGTTGGTTCTAGCTTGAGACCATCAGAAACAGGGTAGAAAAAATTTCTATTGGGCAAATAAGAAGGAATGAAATTGTAGAATTCCATTTGTAGATCCATTGAATAAAGGAGAGTCTCTAAAAAGTTCTATACATTTATGAACTGTTGAGTTCTTTTTAACAAAGATGTCAAGATAATTCACTCGAGGAAGGTTGTTCTTCAAAAATCAGTACTATAATAACCATATGTATATCTCCATATATATGTATACTGTCATATATACATGTATACATATACCTATACATACACACATATATGTATGTGTGAGTAAATATATGTATAGATAGAAGACATTTATATTACATAAAGAAATAATATAATTTATAATCTGATTTAATAAGTAAATGAATAAGATATTTGAACAAATACTTTGTTAAAAATGGGTAGGTGACTCCTTAGCACATGAAAAAGCATTCAAAACTTTTTAGTCTTCAGGGAAATGCAAATTTTAACTATTATGAGATACTGCTAACACCTCTCTGAAAGTGGATAACAAAAAAAAAAATACAGTGTCAGTGTAGATAAGAACATTTGAAACTTGGCTTGATAAACCCACTGTAGAATTTGGACATTTCCCCTTAACATTGGAGATGGAATTCAAGGCAGTGTATGTGTTAGGCAAGTGTTCTACCCCTAAGCTACACTCCCAACCATGTGCTTTCTTAAAATTCTGATTTTTTAAAATCATTGTTTGTATTAGTTAGTGTTCTGTTGCTGTGATAAAACACCATAATCAAGGCAACTTATAGAAGGAAAGGTTTCTTTAGGCGTGTGGTTCCAGTTGGATGAGAGTCCACCACCATCACAGCAGGCAGGTGTAGCAGTTGGAACAGGAAGCTGAGGGCCCATATTCTTTTCCCTAAGAACAAAGCAGAGAAGACATCATGGAAATAGTGTGGAGTCTAAATTCTCAGAGCCTGCCTTCAGTGACATAATTCTTCCAACATGGAAATTTCCCCAAACAGTGCCACCTATTGGGGACTAAGTGTTCCAACATCTGAGTGTGTGGGGGACATTCTCATTCAAACTGCCACACTGAATTACTTCTTGATTTCTCTGTTGTGTCTTTCATTTTCCCAAGATTATACCTCTTTTGGGAGAGTAACATTGTCTCAGATTTTGCTATCTTTAAGTAGATTAGATTAAGCTAACACATGTTTCTGTTTTTTTAACTCAGGCAATATTAAAGAAAGCAATAAGCATAATTTGACAATACAATTAGTACAAGGAAATCTATTATCTATCTATCTATCTATCTATCTATCTATCTATCTATCTATCTATCTATCTACCTTCCTTCCTTTTTTCCTTCCTTCCTTCCTTCCTTCCTTCCTACCTACCTACCTACCTACTTACCTACCTACCTACCTACCCATCTATCTATCTATCTATCTATCTATCTATCTATCTATCTATCTACCTATCTTTACATACCTATTATCCAACTACCTATCTATATCTATCTAAAACAGATGGTGATTTTGTAAGCCTGGGTAACCAACAAGCTTTCCATATCTTGTATAGATCCATATTTTATATAGATCTAAGTCTCTGTCTGAAACCAACTATTCTAATGTATGTTTGCCATGGTCATTTACTTAATGGTTGTGTAAGCCTGAGAGAGTCTTTCTACAAACTACATTTCCAGAAGACATTTTTGCTAGGTATAGAATTTTAGGTTAGGTTGACACTTTTTTTTTTTTTTTTTTTTTTTTTTTTTTTTTGTATTTTAAAGATATCACTCTTCTGTCTTCTTGCTCATGTTGTTTTGTCAAAAGATTTGTTCCTTCTCTTTTCAGTGCTCCCTCAGAGACAAGCCTACAGCTGCTGTTGATCATTTTCTCATTAACACTGAATTTAGAAGTTTGATTGTGATATGTTCAGTTTTGTTCATGTTTCTTGTAGTTGAGGTTCAGTTCTTGGATTTGTGGGTTTGAAGTTTTTGTATGTTTATGTTTCTGATTAATAAGATAACATGTGAGATTTGGGGATATTGAGGCTTACACGAGAATGCTGGCTGATGGATTCTTGAGCAGCTGAGTTAGGCTGGTATCTAAGTGAGTGCAGTTCTGCAAGAGGTTTTCCTCATCCAAAAGCTGTGAGTGGTTTGCTGCAAGACTCTCAATTAAGAGCACAAAGTCCTTCATTCTAATTTTGATTAATCGGGTTAAATAACTGGTTAGAGATTTCTCACTGTTCTTTCTTTCTCAGTGCCCATTACGAATAAGCTTCTGCTGTGAGTGGAGGGATAACTTGGACCACAAACCTCCAAGAATAATGGTCTGTTGATACATTGTGAGAATCCAGGCAGCTACCACTGCTGTTTACCTGAGGGGAGAAGAGCAGTCCTGGATTTTATTCTGAACCCACACGTGCCCTGCACATATGTCTCTTAGCTGAGGCCTTTGACAGGTTTGAAGTACCTGTTCTGGATTTACTCTCCATCCACATCAATCCTACTTAAAGGTTAGCTCAGAGCACTAAAGGCAGAATTGATTCCACTATGTCTGCTCGTGAGAGGCAGTGAATGACTGTTCTAACAAGAACCTTTCCTGGCCTCTTTGCTTCCTTCCCTAGTTCAGGAAGTATTTGCAAACCTCTGTTTACATTTTATCCCCAAATAATAGCTTATTTTCCTGTGTACTCTCTGTGGCTTATATCCTTTGGGTAGGGCTCAGAGCTGCATTCTCTCTTCCTGCCCCAATTTGCTTGTAATTGCTCTAGTCTGCAGAACTTGAATGCCTCCCTGATTCTGAGTAAGTGCTCATTTGTTGATTCAGGCCAGACTCAGAATCAAGGTCATCTGTGATTTTTAGTCTGGCAAGCTAGGCAAGAGCACAGTAAGAACAAGACAAGATATTTCTTGTTAGTGTGGGAAAGTGAGGGTGTACTGGGGATTGCTGACAGCCTAACACCAGAACATGCAGCCTTTTGGAGCCAAGCATTATGGGTGAAATAGTCAGTCTTGGAAATGTATTTTTAATACTTCTCATCTGGTGGTTCCCCACCCCGTTTCTGCTGTGATGTAACTGATAGGTGAACACATGGTCACATCCCAATTTGCTACAATTTCCTTTGGTGATAAATCATAGCCAGAAGGAAGTTTTCAATGTTTTGCCATCAGCAAGCAAATGTCTTCCGCTTAATATAGGGAAGTGTAAACAGAGCAAGCATTCCCTTTTCTTCGGGCTTTAAAATCATTAATAAAGATGTCTGTACTCTCGGAGGGAAGGGGGACGAGCAGTCACAGTTTTATTATTCTACTGAATGAGTGAATTTATCCAGCATATAAATTAGCAAATGCGTGTTCTGCCCACAGCACATGTTGACATTTTCCTGCAGATGGTTTGGCAGACGGGGAAGCTTGGAAAGGTGGTTCAGTGACAAAGGACAGACATGTGTGGTCACTGTCTCCCACCACCCAGAGGCACTGGCCTGCTGGTC
This sequence comes from Micromys minutus, assembly GCF_963924665.1. Lineage (NCBI taxonomy): Eukaryota > Metazoa > Chordata > Mammalia > Rodentia > Muridae > Micromys > Micromys minutus. Next base: position 96,951,982 of record NC_137969.1, read on the forward strand.
TCTGTCACTAAGGCATGGCTTTGTGCATGCAGGTGCTGCTGCCGATGGCAAGAGGGGAGCTGGTTAGAGGTCACATCTGTCTGACCCGAACAGTCACGGTTTGCCCTTTGTGTTCATTTTGTTTATGTTACTCTAACCCGGACAAGCTTTTTTCTTTTTGTCTTTTCTTTTCCAGTTATAATTTATGATCATCTATAAAAATATACTTTAAAGTCTCTTTTCTGGCCGGTTTGTCAAGAGATGTGCTTTCTTGGGCAGTTAGTGGAGGGCAAGGTGACCCACCTGACAGTTCTGGAAGTTTGGTTTCTTCCAAGTTGGAAGCAGGCTTTTGGAGAATGGAAGGAAATGGTCTCCGAAGAAGAGGGAGTTGTGGAGACGAATGCAGAACCCTGTCTCCTTTGCCAAGCCCTGCCAATTCCTGTGATCACAAGTTGTCAAGGAAACAGGGAGGGGCTTAGTATGAACTGTTGGATGTCTCAGAGTGGTGGATGAGGAAGAGAGGTCTGGAGGTCTATGTACAGGTCAGATTTGAGCTTAGATTATGGCCTCGGGGGATGGGCACCTCCCACGGGGGTCTGGCTTCACAGAAACCTGGCATGTGACTCTGGTGGGAGGGCTGTGGCCCCTGATATGGCAGGTGGAGCTCTTACTAGCCCTACAAGGGAGTGAGCACAGCCTAGGAAATCCTTTTGTAGGCAGGACAAGATCAGCTAGAAACTACCCAGGTGAGTGAACAGATACCCTGCCATCTTTCTCTTCTTCCCATCTCTTTCAAACTCTTCAACATCAAGGAGAACTTCGAAGAGGAAGTGAGTGGCGTCTCAGATGGCGGACCTATGAGTGTGTGGTGATTGCTTTTGCTTGTGATTTATTTCCTTGTCGCCAGCAGAAGTTTCCGGGGTTATCTCTACATGGTGATTCTTTTCTGATTTGATATTTGGTATACAGCACAATGCCAGAGAAACAGAACTCGAGGTAAACTGACAGTGTTTGCCCTGGTTATCGAAAAGCTAAAGGTGGTCATACCCTTAACGAAGCCAGAGAAGAAGAAAATCTTGAGCTATCAACTTCATTTATATCATGAGGTAACAGTAGTGCTTGTCCCAGGAGGATCTGGTGACATGGTGACCGTGCCTTCCCCTCACCACATCTCTAACATTTACTTGTAAGACTTTTTATGAAGGTATCATTACAGTCTACATATTGTTTATTACTACACAACCCCCACCCCACTTAACTCTAGGTTCCAGGCAGAGTTTAAGGTTAGAGCATGCACAACTCAGAGTAGTCTTAAATTCCAAGTCTCCAGTAGAGGGATTTAGAACCCCCTGCCCTTGTACTTCTTCACACTCTGGAGAGCACCCCTACGCTATGCTCTAAGAAACACAGCTTCTTTACTGTGTGTGTCTGACACCCACAAAGGGTGGTGCACATTGCCTGCCTGGGTCATACACACTGCTACTATGTTGAGGTTCTAGGGCCTCCCCTGCTCTTGGAAATTAGGCTCCACAATGCTCTCTCTCTCTGTCCTGAGGACTGTTCTTTCCTGAGCTTCACAAATTGCAAGTCAACATTATTCCTTTAGGTGTCTAGGAACCGTTCTGAGACAGACACTTTGTGCTTCCCACGTCTCACCCTAAGACAAAGTAGATAGAACCCCGTAAATGTTTCTCTCCTCTTCGTGCTGATGGAGAGATCTGACTTGGGAAACATCTTTTTATCTTTAATTGTCCTCTGGGCTCAACCTGTTCGGATAATTGGCTCAGCTATATGTAGAAGTCTGGCTAAGATTGTTTGTTTGTTTGTTTTAATCTTCTGTAGAGGTGTCTTACTCTCAGCTTGGCTCAAGGGAACCTTGCCTAACAAATCTGGTGACAACATCAGCACTCCATGACCCTAGAGGGTCTAAATCTGAGAGGGCCTCCAGGATGCAAACCTAGGCTCTGAACGTGAATGTCTTGCTTGTGTTGTGGGATTTCCTGTGCTAGTGGCCCGGAGAGACAGGAGGTCTGTTCCACTGGGCTTATGTGCTCCACCTTCAGCACACGTGTGCTTAACAGTGAGGTAGACTGTTCATTCCGGGGCTCCTGAGGAATCTAAGGCTCCACAGCACAGAGCTCTGGAGGAACTTGTTCGTCATCCGACTTTGTTCATGGCCGCCGTAGTAGCCACTCAAGTCTTTAACTTCTTGTGGAAGAGAGGGCTGGAGAGGATAATTGGAAACATATGTTCTATCTTGTCTTTAGAGCCAAATAGAATGTTCTTCTCTGGAATAAGTTAGAACTATGGAGAAAAGTGAGATTTGGGTATTGTGGGGGTTCCCATAATTCTAATGCATATGGTAAGGCAGAGGAGAATCGTGGCTGTTATTTCTCCTCAGGTATTTGCCCACCTTACAGGATAGGGTGTCTCACTACCCTGGGACTTGCTGATTTGGGATCTGCCTTTCTCTACCCTCCTAGCCTTGGGATTACAAACTCACTGCCACACCTGGCTTCTGAATGTGACTTCCAAGGGTTCAACTCAAATTCTAATGTTTATGAAGAAAGTGCTGTGCAGACTGAGCCTAGCCCCAAGTTTTGTGGAACTTTGTGGCATTTCTGTTTCCATGATTGGGGGTTTCCAATGCCCTGGCTAGACCAATTGTGTCTGCACTGGGCTAGCCCCATATTGCATACGACAAAGTTGGGGCTCTTTATCGAAGTGATACATCTAAAGACATACAGTTAGGAAATGGTAAGAGTGGAGAAAGGCCTGCTTCTCTTAGCTCTGAGTCCAGGGCACATTCTAGAATATCATGTTGGTTACTCATAAGACAAATCGTTAAGTACCTGCCATGCATTTCCTGTGTCTGCAACCTTCTTGGGTTCCTGCTGCCTTCAGTGCAATACTCATAATCTAGGTCTGATCTTGGGCACCTTTCTCTTTCTTCTCACAGCATTTCTGTGCTCTCTGGATTGTGTTCTGCCTTCCCCTCACTCTGTGCGAGCATCTCTTCTGTGCAAACATCTCTTTCTATCCATTACAGCTACCTCCCAGCCTGGCTCTGGGCTCTCTTGGACCATGTTGGTCCTAATCCAAATTAAATGGTTGATCCAGTGGCTCATGAAGCGCCCTCTCTGCTGTGTCCTGATTGGCCCAGTGGCTCACACAGTGTTTTCTTCTACTGTGTTCTGATGCCTATACTTGTGAATAGCCCTGGGTGATGAGGGTGGAGGTTTCATTTGTTCTGTTCTCTGCTGTCTTCAGTAGGACCCAGTGTTCATGCAACCCATATAGAGATGCTGGGATTAAGGATCTAATGGGCACCCCTGCTGCCTGCACCAAAGGGCTTATGACTGGGATCAGGATTTAATCAATGCAGAGATGCTAGGAAGTACAGAACATCTCTACCTGTACTTCCAGTGGTGCATACAACAGAGCTGTGTGGAACATCCATTTATTTACGAAGCAGATACTTGGAAGGGTGAGCCCCAGTGCCTATACCCACCTTGCTTGCCTGTTCTTTGTGATGAGCCCTATGTATGAGAGCTGCCCAGATGCAGGTGAGGTCTCCATTTAATACTTGTTGACTCCATTAAAATGCAAAGATGTCTTTGGGGCCAATTATCCACTGGTCACAAAATAGAACTCATTTGGAATAATGAAACTAACAACAGAAACCGGTGCTGATGATCCCCGCAGCCACCTTGATGGTTATCGCAAGACAGCCCATCCCCGGCTGCTCAGAACATCCTTTAAAAGGCCCCGTTGTCAGGTTGTACTGACATGGCCATCAGTTTCCAGAGGCTGGTCCCCCTCTAACATCTTGATCAGTTCTTAAAATTAATTACCGTTGGCAACAAGTGAAATGATACCTGGGAAGGATTTTAAGCACCGGCACTCGCAGTAGTGGAGTTCCCAGATAAGGGGAAATACATCAGCTGGAAGATTCTGTAATAAACCAGCAGAGGACCGTGATTAAGTGCCTGTGAATTCTGGACTATCGGGAGCATGGTAATGAGGGTGGGAAACGGGAAGACCTGAGAAGAGGTAATAATGTCTGTGATGATTCGGGATGTGGGGAGAATCAAGGGAGGAAAGGAAACTCTCAAGGCTCCGGGGCCAGAGACAGCCTATGGTAGGTTGGCGATGGCACTGTAGGTACTTGCCAGGATGTGTAGGAATACTGTAGGTACTTGCGGGGATGTGCTGAGCATCCTTTCCTGTCAGTCCAGCCCTAAGCCCTTGCTTGAACATGGTAAATGTTAAGCTGAGCTAGTGTGAGTTTCTCACTGGACCATAAGCTTCCCAAGGGGGTGATGTCTTCTTTGCTCAATATTTAGACTAAGCCAAGCTCTTCAGAGTGATTGAATGGGCAGAGTCTCTGTTCAGGTATCCTTACTGCTCAGAGAAACAATGGGTGGTAAAAGCAAAGCAAAACTGGCCTTCCCAGGCAATAGGTGGGAATCAGGTGCTAGTCCTTAGTGAATGGCTGGTTGCTCTGTGCCTCTAACCCACGCAACATTCACTGTGGGCTAAGTGCTATAGATTAATTATGTGTTTAAATGATGCTAATGTTAATCTCACCTAACACTTGTGGACAAGCCTTTAAGGTGTGTATAAATCGTACCATTTTACAGAATGACGAACAGGCATAGGCAACTCACTAGAGACAATTTGGATATGAGCTGATAGGCAGATGATCTGCTCTAAATCACCTTTGGTCTTTAGCACCTTTTGGTGGGAGCTGTATGCCAGCGTACTTGCTTCAGCCTCTTCTTCTGCCTACCTATACCTCAGACGACCGCTTTCACTCAGCTTCCCTGCCTAGGGTGTGAGGGACATCACACAGAGGGCCTATATAAGCCATTTTGCTGCTCCCAACAGTACTTCTTCCTTCTGATGTGTGAAAGAAAGGACACATTCCACATTGTGGATAGAGAAGTAGGGCTTGTGGCTACCCTTCCCTGTAGGATTGAGAATAGGTTAGTGATGATGCGGGGCCTATATTTCCCCCAGACTCTGGAATCTGGAGGGCTGTGTTCTAAGGGGCGGCACAGGGAACTGAAAGAGACAAGGCCAGCATAGTGGGTGCCGAGAACACTCTTCCCACTCACATGATGGGGAGATGGAATTACCCATCTGTGTTCTTTAGTCAAGGAAACCAAGGGTTTAGAAGAGCCCAAGAAACAAGGTCAGGGCACGGTCAAGGCCACACTGCGAGTAGGTAGCACAGCTGTGGTGTCACCAGAGCCCACGCCTGTCCCTTCATTTCTTTGTGGCTTTTTAGAGAAATCTGATTTTGGTAGAACATGCTGTCCTGCGTCATGACATAACACTTGAAATATTTGAGCTACAATGCACCTTACAAGTCATAGAGAATACAAAATAAACTAAGTGGGGACCAGAGATGCCAACTAGTTTATTTTCCCACTGGCAATATCCAGGAACTTAAGGTTTTTCCCTCTCTCCTGACTTTTTTTTTTTTTTAAGAATACATTACAATTAAAGCTGAAGACAGGCACTATCCCCTCAACTAGAAGGTGAGGAGGAGTAAGTTTCCAGGTCAAGGGTTTGCTTTTGCATATTAGAGTTGGGGCTTCAGAGGTGGTGATGGTCACAGCAACCAGGTGTGGTCTCTTTTCAAGATCCATCAGCTGAGGATAAATGTCGAGCCCAGAGAGCTCCCTGTGTGTTCGTCACCCTCCCCACACATGTCACTCTTGCCACTGTTCCCTAGTGGTGGAGTGAGGGAAACATAACCCCCAAAGCCTATTGTGATCCACAGTGATTTCTGTAGTGCAGTTGGGGCCTTTGTCCTGGTGGGTCCACAGTTTTAGGAGCATAAATCACAAAAGCAAAAGCCCCCAAACATCCCAGCAAGTCTGAAAACAAGTAAAGTATTTTCATACAGAAGACACTTGAAAGGATAGAAACCACACTATGTTCAAACAGATGGCCAGAGAATGAACTGTACCTTCAAAGGCTTCTGGGTGGTAAAACGCTCAGCCTATCATAGGAGGGCCTGCTAGAGCCCAAAAAAGATGGAGAGGAGGCTAGGTGGACATAGACTCTGCAGGACCTGTGGCTCTGTAGAAGGATTTTGAATTTTATCTTGCTCATGGGGTGAGTGGTGGGTTTGGAGGTGATGGGACCTGGTGGAGGTTTCAAGATGTTCTTACATTCTTATGACCTCTATTCGGAAAGGGCACTGATGGCTTGTTCTTTTTCACAGAGTAGTAAGATGTCTGACCTACTTTTGTGTTAGGACAGACTGAGGTCTTTTTCTCAGTTTTGGATGTTGTTTCTGAAGTCCAGCATGGATGACTGGTACTTTCTATTGGGAAATGGACCCAAGAAAATGGTATTTCCCTTCAGGGCCTCTCATAGAAGAGGAAAGGGGAATACTAAGAGCCCGAGGGTAAGAAGGAGCACTGTGTAAAGCTGTCCCTGTGTTATGGCCACTGCATTCACAAACAGCAGCTATGATTGCTGGTACATGCCTTGTATAAAATTTAACCAATCAACACTCTATGTGAATAGGGGATGGCTTCACAGAGCCTCATCCCTGGTTGAAGAGCTCTTGGCAGTTAATGGGTAATGGGTAAGGAGGGAATAATGTTCCTCAGTCGTGTGGTGTGGTGAGTTGTTCTTGTTCAAGTTCATCACCCTCTGCCATGCTCATGCCAGGCAATCCTAATTTAATGCCGTGGACCATGCAAACAAAAGTAGATATTAAAGTAGGAGAGAGGCTTGTTGAGAAAGGGTTCAGTGGGACAGGGAAGAAGATAATCAGGGTAATGGAAGGAATATATTCAGAGGGCAGATCATTCATTCATCCATCTGGCTGACAGTCCATCCACCTATCCATCCATCCATCCATCCATCCGTCCATCCATCTGTCCATCCGTTCATCCATCCATCCATCCATCCATCCATCCATCCATCCATCTGTCCATCCATCCATCCATCCATCCAAACATCTATCCATCCATTTGTCTGTCTGTCTATCCCTCCATCTACCATCCCTTCCTCCCTGCTTCTCTCCCTCCCCTTCTCCATCATCTACCCAGGAGTCATATTGTGAAAGAATACATAAAAGTCGAAACAAAAACTGTTGCTTAGTGTTTCTTTGTATACATATTTCTATAGGGACCTTGAGTAAGGATATAGGTCCAGGGAGAATGTAGAAAGACCCTTTGTACCACTGTGAAATGCCACCTGTATTCCAGACACACCCTGCTGAGAGTCCCCGAGTCCTGAGATCCAAGGCACTGTAATCTTTTCATGACTTCTTGCCCTCTGGCACAATCCCATCAATGCTGCCCTTTCTCTACCCCTTGTCTCTCTCCCTAAGTTTCTGTCCACTGGGGACATGTAGGTTCAAGTTTTAAAAAAGGAAATAATTGTTCCTCTTTCCCTAGAGGAGAAAAAGATCAATTGCTCTAAAACTGTCCGTTCTTTATGGACAGCAGCAGCTGGATGAAAGTGAGAGCTACAGAGCTGAAGATCTTATGTCTGTTTTTCTAGACCGTCAAATTATAACCTGCTTCAGTGTGTGTGCCATGGGTCTAATTGAGCCGTTAATTCTCTCCAAATTCATTCCCATCGTATTTTAGCATCATTTCAGGATGCTGTTAATGTCACTGTTGCTGAGGGTAGGACCTCAGTCTAAGACCCAGCAGCTGTCACTTACTAGCCTTTTGGCTTTAGGCAAATCCTCCCCCCACACACAAGTATCAGGCTGTTCCCCTGTTCCCCCAACAAGTGTCGGGGCCCTCAGAATAAAGCTGATGTGCTAGCAGAAGGTCACAGATGGCAGCATTCACACATAGGCCGACGATGTGTTTGAATTACCCACTTGATCTTCTTAGCTCTCCTGTATGGTGGTTACTTGCTTCTTCCAACATGTAGATGTGAATACCGAGGCATGGCTGAAGCCACATGTGTGCTCCCAGGTGCTAACTGAGCCTGTTTCTGAGGTCAGTGTGAGACTGAAGTGTACAAACATGTCCAGCACAGCACAGACCGTTGCTTTGATCTGTCTGCTGGGAGTTCTGAAGAGTTGTCCTGCTGGGGCCTTTGAGTACAAGGGCAGAAACTTTGAGTCTAAATGCTAATGGTGACAGTCCTCTGGCCCCCAAACCTTGGGAAGCCTGTTGTTAAATGTTTTAGGCACTGGTAAGCCAAACTGCTGTGGAAGTGGTGTCTGCTCTGACCCCAGCCTGTGTTCTTCACTGTCAAAGGTATGTGTGTGCTCCTACTGAGCCCTGATGCTGTTGCTAAAGTCCCTGTCATTTCAGCCCCAGCATTAGTATTCTCCTTCAGTGATTTTGGTGTTTAGACATTGATACCAGGGATGACACTGTTTTTTATGTGCCACTAGCTGTGACTGTCCTGGATAGAGGCTACCTTTGTCAGTGTGCCTGGCTTTGGCTTGCCTGGGCTCCTTGAGTATGCAGGAACTATAGGGCTTCTCTTTCATCTCTTTGGGACTGAGAACATCTTTTCATCTGGACTGCAGCAAGACCTGGGTGGCAGCAATTTCACTAGGGTAACAGATTAAAGAATGGTCGGACCAGGCAATGGTTGGCCACCAACTTTTCTATTTTCTCTTTCCCCTTAAATGTCTGGGCCACATTGGAACTTGGGCATTGCAGAGACCTAAGTCTCAGGGGTTCTTACATAAGGGTTGGGTTGTACAAACGAGCCACAGCTTAGCACTGGAGACTCTTTGCTTCTTTTTCTAATGACCAACAAAGCTGTTTCCTCTCCAGACAGGGCTTTCAATATTTGACTGCATTAAAGACGAGGTTTGCCAAGCTCCTCTCTTAAACTTGTTCTCTGCAGTTTAGATTTTGTTCACGGGCCTGGACATGCATGTCCAGATCTTCACAAGGTCTGGGAAGAACCTGGGTTGCTCAAGGCTTGTTTGTTGCAGGGCAGGAGGATTTTGAGACTATGGCTGTATCTAGCTCTGGGGCCCAGGATCCTCCCAGAAGATGCTCAGAGGAGAAGATTCAGGAAACACAGCTCCTGTGTTTAATTCCTGCTGCTAGCCCTTCTCACAGGAGGCCCACCACAAGCTCCGCCTCAGTGACTTAGTAACTGGCAGTTCAGCTGATTTATGAGGCCAAGATGAGCTCATTATGTGAGTTGTCAGTAATTATGTAAATTGATGAAGGGACTTCCCTGTTCCTTGCCTTAGATGCTTGCAAAATCATTTCAGGTTGACTTTACCTTCTTGACCTAAACAGTGATGAATGTAGACATTAGCTTTCTCCAGTTCAGGGCAACTTTTAATCTCTGCATCTGTTGCTTTGTAGAAACTCATCTTGGGTGGTGTTTCCCAAGGAAAAGTCCTAGCCCTGCGGGTGACCAGGAATCCTTGCATACTTGAAAGAATTGTGTTGTCTTTATTTTCTTAATTATTAATTATTAAGACTATCACCTGAAGGTCCCTAGCCCTTGACTTGTAGCCAAATTCAAAGTGACTTTAGGGAGTGTTCTCGAAGGTTCCTGCTGACATCTGGAAGTATTAGGGAAGTGGTATAACTCTGTGTTGGAGTTACTTTTGCTAACCTGCATCCAAACAGCTGACAGAAACAACTGGAAGAGGGAAGAAAGAGTGGGCTCCCAGGTGGGCTCATACTTTCAGAGGATCTGGTTGCTTGGCCCCAGGGGCTCAGGCAGAGCACTGTGGTGGCAGGAACATTAGCAAAGAGCATTCTTCACATTGCTATGGATGTATGAGAAACAGAGAGAAGCAGGCTTGGGGTCCTACCCCAGAAGGAGGCCGGTGAGATGGCTGTTGGTTAAACACTTGCCTTGTAGTCCTGAGGTTCTGAGTCTAGATCCAGAGCCCACAGAAGAGCTGAGCCTTGTGCATGCCTTTCGTCTCAGCAGTGGTGAGGTGGGTGTCAGAGACATTGCATCCCTGGAATTTTCCTGGCCTACTGGCCTAGTCTATTTGGTGAAGGTCTAGGTCAATGAAAGACCCTGTCTTAACTATGATAATGCATGACTGTGTCCACATGTGCACCCAACAAGAACATACACATGCATACATGTACATACATATGCCTGTTCATGCACACGCACATACACACGCATGCACGATCCTCCCACAATGACCTATGTCCTTCAGCTAGGTCTTTTTTTCTAAAATTTCCAAACCCTGCAAAACAGTGCCACTAAGTGGGCTGCACGGGTTTAGTACATGAGCTTTCACAGAGGACACTTTATGACCCAGTCTGAACCATTTAGATCTGGCTTCAGTGGCTAACCAGACATTAGCTAAGGGACACCAAAGGTAACATGCAGGGGCTAAAACTGTAGTGTAGTTTCTTTGGCCTGTGTGTTTATATGAAAAAAAACAAAACAAAACAAAACTATTTTGAGCTTGTTGTTAACATTCACAAACTAGAAAACTCCTAATTTATATATGTGAGTTTCCTTCTTACCTGAGAAAATCCTCAGTTGTGCACACCCTGGCCACTGTCTCTCATAGAGACATATGGCTGAGACCAAGGAGCAGGGACTCCTCCATAGTCCACCTTTCCTGTGTGCCTGTGTGCCTGTGCTACTTTGCTTTATAAACTTACCAGTGACAGCTCATGTGGCACTTGACTTTGGCACTCTGGTCCCAGGCTAGTGCATGTGGCCAGGCTCGATGACTCTGAAGCTCCCTCACTCAGTCATTCTGATGTCTGTGAACCTCTCACCTGGATTGATGCAGGGACCACCCGACAGTGCCATAAGCTACTGCCTGTGTCTTCATGCCCCATCTCCAGTCTGTGCTCAGCACAGACAACTGATTGGTCTCCATGAATCACACACCTTCCCCCATTACTCCTATACTTACAATATTGCTGTGCTTCCACTTGCTTTGGAGGCAAAGCCAAAGTGCTCCCAGTACCCATGGGCAGTTCTGATGGACCCTCTGACTTCCCTCTGACTGGCCTCCTTCACTTCTCCATCCTAGCGCTCCCTTGCTGTTCTTTGAGCAGGCTAGACTTTCGGGTCTTTCCCCATTCTGCCTGAATTAGAGAAATTCGTTCCTCTAGATAACTATGTCGCCCCTCTCCTTTAGATGTTGCCTCCAATCTCCCCACAAGCCTTACTTGTTGCTGTGCCTGACCCTGCTCCATTTCCTGTGTTTCTTATTTCAATAAAAAGCTCCATGCTTTTGTATTTCTATAGCATTCCATTCCTTTCTAGTACACTGGATACTGTCTCTTTAAAAAAAAATTATGTTCCTTTTGTCCCCTTCGTGCTAGGTTGTGGATTTGACATCAAGCCATGTCTGGCATGCAGTAGTCATTCAGAAAGTCTGGCTGTGGATGCTATTGAGGTCACCAGTACTTTCAGACAGCTTCACAGTGATTGATACCTGGTGTGATGGGACTAGGGAGATGTAGTGTGCCGCTCAGCAGGGAATACCTAGGGCTGAAGATGGGAGGGCCAGAGTCACAGCAGTTTCCCTCTGGATCCTTTCCCTGTGGCCTCCCTGTTCTGCAGGCCTTTTCCCTGTGGCAATGCAGGTGGCAGTCTAAGTGTCAAACAGAGCCAAGATGGAGAAGATTGGATGGGAGTGTGGTGGTCGCCCACTGGGCTCACCTTGACATGCAGTAGAAGAATTTTAACCCAGCAACATGGCTGCTCTGGCAATGGATCATATTAAAAGACCTTCAAGGTCCAAGTGATCCAGCCAAAATATAGACTCTTAGTACACACCTTTAATCTGTAACAGTGAAGGTAAGGTTAGCTTGTGTTTGAAAGTAATGACCTCTAATTGAGGGAAAGACAAAATGATGAATCAGAGAAAGATTTGACAGAATGAGTCAGAGATAGATTACACTTAACTCTCAGGAGAACAGCACAGGAAGGAGAGGCTCAGCACAGCACAGGGAGAGAAGGGTGTGCGTGTGAGAAAGGGGAGGGAGAGGGAGTTCTAGTGGGACAATTTTACAAAGACAGGTGTTAGAACAAGCTAGACACAGGCAAAGACAGAAAAAGCCAGAGAATGAGAAAAAGTCACAAGATTAGAAATTGTCAAAGTTAGTGTGAGGCCAGGCAGAACAATTCAGACATAAGCTGAGAGAAGCCAGATTGAATCAGTCAGCTTGGAAGATTTGATTGTATGGAGCCTAGAAGCTTCCAGGTCTAGGCCTAGGAGTAGTTAGAACAGAAAAAGAAGCCTTCTGGGCTTAGCTCAAGTCTTGTATTCATGAAGCTTGGGCATGACTGCCATCTCATCCTTCCATCTGAGGAAATAAAGGTGAAAGGTGAAATTTACACATTCATAGTGGTCACCATGACCAAAAGCCATGAAGAGAAGGAATGATTTATTTGGCAGGTGTAGGGCAGGAGGAACTAAGGTAGCCCTGTCTCTGCCCAACACCCATCGCAGGCCTGCTCTGCAGAGAAGAGGAACAGCCATTGCTCTGCGCCTTCTCCATGGTCCAGCTCTAGGAAAGGAACCTCGGCAGGGAACCAACACATACTGAGGAACATACCCCCAGTGGGCTCTAGGAAAAAGACTAAGCTATGGTGTGCTCAAGGCTCCTGCTTGCATAATGTGTTTCCTCTAACAAGTTCCACCTCCCTGAAGTCCTCAGCTCTCTCTTCCACACAGTACCACCAACCAGGGACCAAGTGTTCAAGTATTTGGTCCTGGGGGCATTTCTCATTCAACCCATGATGCCACCAGACCTTAGGAACCATTCCAGGCTTCACTGTTACCATTGATGAGGTGAGTCTGCCATCCCAGATGATGTCCGAGGCCATTCACATAGTCCTGCCAGGCTCTTGGACAGGGGTTCTAACGTGGACTTTACAGGAGTCCCAGAGCTGACATCTGTGCCTCTTACCTACATACGTACTTTCAATGGTCTTGAAAATATCCTCTGTTTTTTTATCCCCCTTCTTGATTTTTAGTAGTTTTATGGGATGGATTTAAAGAGACAACTTTCAAGCTGAATTTTTAGAGTTTTACGGAAACTACTGTGGAAGATTTTACATGCAATGTATAACCATGCAAGTTTGGATAGTCAGGAATTACCTGACCGACAGGAAGAGTTAAGAATGTTCTCGTTCTTTTACTTCTGGTAAAAAGTCTTTCTTGAGGTTGGATGTCTACCTCCATCCCACGGAACATACCATGACTTGGCGTGTTCACACGGCAGCCTTTGCCACGGCTGGAGGAGATGTGCAGGCTGAGGTCTGTCCTGGCAGCTGCTTTGGGAGCTGTGTGCTGTGGTGTGGTTCCCACCTCCATTTCTTCTAATGGGGAAGAAACTGCAGCCGAGTATGAAATAGCACAGGCTGAGCGGAGCCCCGGCCAGGCGGCATAATACACTCACCTTGTTCCCAGTCCAGATGGCTGTCAATAAAAAGTGGCATTTAAAATCGCTGACTGACTTCAGACTGTGAATTGCTTTCCTGTACGATTTACATTCGTTTGGGGGAGATCTAAGTATGTTTTGTTCTACTGCATCAGAAGCATATTAATCTCACCGAACTAGAGTATCTGCGATAGTTGTACAATTTCCAAAAGAAAAAAAAAAAAACCTTTCCCGAGGGAGCCTAATGGCTTCTCCAGAAACAAATGAAAGCCCCTCTCTGACTTAGAAATGAAAATAAACGGGCTGAATTTCTCCAGCACATGGCGGCTTAGTGCTCAGAGCCCACCTTTCCTGGCTTTTTGCTGCTGGCCTCAAGGTGCAGTCTTGGTGAACAGATGGGGTTTCTCATGGCTCCTTTGGAAGCAGATAGCAGTGTCTCTGAGAACATACTAATAAATATGCCCTTTCTTCCCTCAAAAACCAGAGGATCAAACCTTCAGATTTGATACTTGAATTTGAGGTCGATAACTACTGAAACACCTTTGCCTTTCATGCTCAAAACGGAAGTTCTGAGTTGGGGGTGGGGCAGCAGGGGAGAGAGTGGTGGTTAGGGAGTCTGTTTGCACATTTAAAGACTCATTATCACAGGCTCTATCTGATGCCAACTCCGTGACCCTGGAGAACCCACATCACCTCCAGGAACCTTTATCTCCTGCCTTCAGGAAGGAAACATGGATGCCACTTCCCTAAGGAGACCAGACAGGGCGATTTATCAAAAGCAGACACTTGCTAAACACTAGTTTTTATTAGCTTTCTCTCTGCTGCCTTCCCTGCAGCCTGGAACCTCTCGTTTGTTGTTGGCATGATGAAGGATGCATAGATGGTTCCTGGTGGACACAGCAGGCAGGGCCTGTATTATAGGTTGACTTTAGGAAGAGGATGCCCTGTAGCCCCTGTTGGGAGACAGGCCTTGTCTTTGTGTTGATGCACCCTCACCCACTGCCTCTGCTGCCAGCAAAGGCTTCACCTAAGAGATACCTACCTGGTAGAGGTTGCATGGATAAATCCAGGGGTGTCTGTGGAAGGCCCTCCCTGTGAGCAGAGGAAGCCATCCTTGATCTCCATGGCGATGACCTCTTCAACATACTTGACCTCCTCCCTGCAGACTGTTGGGAGCACGCATTTTTGGTTGTTGGCCCATGAGCATCTGTTTGGTTCTGTGGGGAGTCTAGCTTCCATGGAGAGGGGGTGATGGTGTCATTTCTAATGGTGAGATTGAGATCTCAGATCTTCCTGTGTTGTCGATAATACGTGGAGGTAATGTTTGACAGTGGCTCTGGTCCCACCAGGATATCCCCCCCCCGAGACCGCTAGGATGAATTTATTAAACATCTATCATTTTGATGTGTCCATTCTAGGTCACTGTGATTAAAAGAGGAAGATATCCCAGTTGGTAGAATCTGGTTGCCCATAGTCCGGACTTGGTTAGCAAATAGCATTAAATAAATGGCTTTATGTTTGAAGGAGCCCACGACATGCTATAGCTGGTCCTCAGTAGCACTCACACCATTCCTGGTCATGGCTCACAGCCTTCTTTTGATGTTTCCACTCAATACATAGTTCTAACCTTTTGGCACATTGCTCTCAGTGCCTCGTATGGGCTACTGGGATTCAGAAAGATACAGCTTTCAGGGGCGGGGGGGGGGAGAGGGCTTAATAAAAACATAAATTGGAAGTGGGTCTATCTCAGGTAGCACGCTCTGTCTCCTTCCCTTCCACTGTATGGACCTTAGGGTAGTGCCGTTTGCCTGTGGGTGAGCTTTCCCATCTCCTTCCTTTGGCAAAGGCATCTTGACCTCTCCAGTTCTCCATAGCCACTCACTTTGAAAGCTTTTTGGAAAATCCCAATGGCTTGGTGCATTCTGCACCACTGTGATTGGCATCTCTCCCTCCTCTGTGGGCAGCAGGTCACTGCCGGCTGGTTCATTTAGAATCTTCCTTGAAATATTTCTATGCTACTTGTTCCTCTCTAGAAGTAAACCAGTGCTATAGTATTAGATTTTTATTGATTGCTTAACTAGGGAGAAGTCATGGAAATATTATCCATAAGCCCCTGTTAATATGCCACACTTTCAAATGAGAAAATCAATTGAATGTGTTGAGTATTTGTTTAGCGTGCTGCCGTATGTCTCCCAAAGATTTGTCTCCGTCTTCCGGGGAGAATGATGTGCTCTGGGTTTTCTATCAGGTGCAGCTCAAAAGGCTGGGGATAAATTAAGCAAATATTTCAGATTTGCTGTGGTATATTTGTCAGCCGTATAAGTTAATGATCCAAGGCCAGATACATTGCCTAATGCCAGGCCCAGTCACATTACACTCCGCTTTCCCTTGGGGACCAGGGGATGGATTGCATTCAGGTTTCTCCGGCTTGTCTCCTGGGGTGACAAGACCCCATGCAGCTTCATCTTGAGCCAACCACTTCATTTCCAGACACCAATTATTTCTAAAACAAGAGTTAACTGTCAAGGTACCGTCTTGTCGTAACCCGTCTGGTAATGAGGCTGCCCTGCTAAGGTTTGCATATGCCCAGAACTGGCGTCAGGCTCAGGCAGGCAGAATGGCTCAGTGGCTGGCCAGCATCCTTTGAAGTCTTTGAAGCCAGCAGAGTGCATCCTGGCATTGGTGTTTTGGGCTGCCCACTACGTGATCTGAGCCAGTGGTGAGACTGGCCTACCAGTTTCTCCAGGATACGGAGGGGTGACCCTGTAGCTGCCACTCCAGTTTGTCACCTCTTTTAGGATCTCAGGATTCTCTCTTGTTTGGAAAAGATCATCTTTCCATATTCACTTGGTACATAAATATTGAGCCTCTGTAGACTTCTGGGAGTAGGCTAGCCTTCGTGGGCAGGACAGTGTGTAGAGCCAAGAAGTCTCCCTGGAGCAAGTGAACTATGAGCTGAGTCTTTGAAGATGAAGAAAACCAGATGAAAAAAAAAAGCAAAACGTGTGAAAGGCATCGTGTAAATTGGTTAAACAGGCCTCCTAGAGCCTGGGGTGGTTTGCATTAGTGTTGTTCCAACTGAACGGAGACAAAACAGACTCTTGGAGAGGGCAGCTAATGTGCCCCAAGGTCTGATGCCAGAACCTTAGGTAATCTCTCTCCAGAGATTTATGCTCAACTACCTAATCTTAACAGTGAAAAGAAATGCTGGATCCACACTCTGACCGATGTCGGCTTGCTCAAGGGAGAAACCAGGAGTATATATAGAGAGAGCAAAGCTCATCTCTTTCAGGCCTGGCTCTTGACAGGAGAGGAGCTCAGCATAGACAGAAACTCTGTCATTGTCCTTAGAGACTGAACTGTGCTGCTATAGAAGCAGGGCTGGACAAGCTTTAATGTAGGTGTTGGCAGCCCAGGACTACAGCTGCAGGTGTAACACAGACAGTGGTTTCCCAGAAAGCACAGCAGGCAGATCAGAACCATTCTTGGTACACACTCCATGTCGGGGGCTGGCCTAACCTGGGACAGGGCTGGGTGTGGTTCCTTCAACTCTTTGTAGGAGTCTTTTCTGGGTATAATGTCACTGCTGAGCTATAGAATCACAAGCATCTCCCATTGCAGCTCCCACTTCCAAAGGACTTACTGAAGAAGTGGTGGCCCTTTATCTTGGATGATCACAGAGCTGGGCTTTAAGTTTTGAGGACCAAACTCAGTTCTGATCTTTCTTTTTTTTTTTTTTTTTTTCATTTCCTTGGGTGACCTGGGCCAATGTGTTTAAGGTTTTGGGTCTGTTTTCTTCTTCTTTTTTTAACATTATGTTGGTGAATTGAGTGTTTTGAAGGACTACAAGTACAAAGCACTATGTAAGGAAGGGTTTTGATGCTGTTGAACTTTCTCAGTCTGACACAAGAAGAAGGGCACAGCCACTGGAAACTTCTCTGTGGAGGCAATGGATTAGTCTAGCCTATTTGAGGCCAGATTAGTAAGTTCATACACACGATTCAAAAAGTATGGTGATTTGAAAAATACATATCACTTTTTTTAAAAAATTGTTTGTGACATGAAGGAGGCCAAGATATACCTTGCAGGGCTGATGTGAGAACCGGAGAAGGCCCATGCACAGGCATCCTGTCCCCCCACACAAACTTCCTGTCCCAGAGCACACACAAACTTCCTGTCCCAGAGCACACACACAAACTTCCTGTCCCAGAGCACACACACACACAAACTTCCTGTCCCAGAGCACACACACACAAACTTCCTGTCCTAGAGCACACACACACACACACACACACACACACACACTCACTCACTCATACACAGGACTCCTGCCCCAGATCACACCCACACACAAACTTTCTGTTTCAGAGCACACACAGGCCTCCTGCTCCAGAATATGCATACACACACACACACACACACACACACACATACACTTCCTGTCTCAGAGCACACACACACAAACTTCCTGTCCTAGAGCACACACACACACACACACACACACACACACACGCCTCCTGCTCCAGAGCACACACACACAGGCCTCTTGCTCCAGAGTGTACACACACACACACACACACACACACACACACAGGCCTCCTGCCTCAGAGCACACATCTGGAGCTTGGCTCCCATCACTCACATCTAAGCCACTGTGCCCCGGACCTGCACACCACTGCTCTGACTTCTGCTTCATCACCATACATTTGGAGTTACTGAAGATGTTTTTTAATAAAACCAGTTGTCTCTCATTCCAACGTAAGCAGTTTCGAGTATAAACTCACAGGTGCAGGGTACATGATCATACATTATTTTAACAAAGCATGTATGTGTATAAAGCCATATGTGTTCCTGAAACCCCCAGGAGCATATGTATCCCCCGTCAAGACACGCCATGGTAACCAAGTCCCGTCGAGATACTTCCACCCTACCAGAAAAGCTTTCCTTGTTATCTCTCATGAAGAAGTACTCCAGGCTTTGGGGAGGAGTGGGCCGTGGAGGGTGTGCCTCACAGCTGCAGGAAGCTGAAGAAAGACCAGGCAGAATTGTGGTGAGAAATCCCAAAGTCACAATGGCATCTGCATCCTGAAGTTTAAAAGCTTCGTCTCCAATCCCTGCCTGGAGAGGGGGGCTAGGCATGAAGTCCCTCCTAGCTAAGGAGTTATCAGCAACTGATACTTCTCGGATAGGGAGAGTCAGGTTTGTTTTTTCTTTCAAGAGTGTGGCTCCTTGCAGGTTGACCATGCTCTAGTGGAAAGACACACATTCAAGAATATATGGGTCACACAAACTTAATGGGTTAAAAACAAAAAAAAAAAAAAAGAGGATGCAAAGTTGGGTGGATAAAGAAAAGAAGGAGCATAATCAAAACACATCAGCTTCCAATGGCTGCCTGCTAATGTCAGAGAGAGAGATGTGTAGCTTTGGCTCGTGCCACTGACTCTGAGACTTCCCAGTAGTGCCAGGCAGTTGGGATCTTGCAGTATGAAAATTAAGTGAAGGACTGTCTTCATCAGGTTTCTATTCCTGCACAAAACATCACGACCAAGAAGCAAGTTGGGAGGAAAGGGATTATTCAGCTTACACTTCCACATTGCTGTTCATCACCAAAGGAAGTCAGGACTGGAACCCAAGCAGGTCAGGAAGCAGGAGCTGATGCAGAGGTCATGGAGGGATGTCACTTCCTGGCTTGTTCCCCTGGCTTGCTCAGCCTGTTTTCTTATAGAACCCAAGACCACCAGCCCAGGAAGGTACCATCCACAATGGCCCCTTGATCCCTAGTTGAGAAAATGCCTTAAAGCTGGATCTCATGGAGACATTTCCTCAAGGGAAGCTCCTTTCTCTGTGCTAACTCCAGCTTGTGTCAAATTGATACACAAAATTAGTCAGTAGAAGGACCTTGGTTGCCTATTTTGATTGCCTATTATGTGTAGTGTTCAGAGGGACATAACACACTCAAGACCGACTCCCATGATAGCAGCATCCACCCAGGGACATGAAGACACTCAGCATAGACCCCACCATGATAGCAGGATTCACTCTGGATTTATCTTACTGCCAGGAATGCAGCATCCAGGCCTTACAAGGGGGCTGACTTACATATTTCTTTCTAGCTGCATTGCGGGGAAGCTCATTTCTGCTTCCGCAGCCACATCCCCTCCCCATCACCCTGTGACCTGTGCACAGAAGAACAGCCACTGTGCTTGTCAGGTGGAGGAGTGATGGCTTTGGTTATTAACCATAGTTATTTGGAAACAAGTCTCAGGTCTAGGTGCCAGGGTTGGCGTTGATAAGCCATGAGGAAGATGCGAGAGTCTGGGAACATATTCTTACATATCTGTTCCATTTGATGATGGAGACCTCCTCATCCCCGGACTAGGAAAAACACATCTCAGTTGTCAGGGCCACCGTTTTATCCTCTCTGGAAGAGAAATGTGCTTTTAATTCTGCAGATCAGACAGGATGACTGGTATTCGTGTGGCTGATACATCATTTTGAGGAAAGTTACTCCAGCATCCTTGACATGTGTATGGATAACTGATGAGTTAAAGGAAGGGGATCTTGGGCCACATCAGAAATATTTCACCATCTCAGAATACTGTGGTCTGTGGGGGAAACAAATCTGACAGAGCAGTAAAGCTGTCTGCCCACACCCGTCTGAGCTGCAGAAATGTAGTGTTCTAGGACCACGTCACGGACATAAACTTGATGGATAGGGGTAGACAAAGGAAGGGAGGGCTCCAGTATGGGAAAGAGGAGGTCTGAGTTGAGCCAAAACTCCACCCAGTTGCTATCTCCATTCTCCATTGCACGGGGGTGGGGGTGTCTTTTCATCTTGCCCAGTTTCAGCATTGCCAGGCTTCGGGCCATACAGATGCAAGCTTGTCTCTCTTTCTAGAAAACACACACACATCGAAAGAGCATTTTCCAAATCTTAAAAGCCTTGATGGAGCCCTCAGAGCCCACCCACGGGCCTCAGGACTTCTATTGTCACTGCCAGCCTGGCCTTGCTTGGAAGTCATTTCAATATCACACTTGATTTATAACACCCCTCTGTAGCAGAAGGGACCAGGACAGCTGGTCTCACACCTGGGGCGCGGGGTTGCTGGTTAAGCTGAGTGGACATCTGTCGATCACCACTGCAGGTAAGTCACCTGTGACTAGAAATGCAAACGTGAATGAGACACATAGCCAGCCCTTGGAGGGCCTTCTGGGGGAGGGGGGAGCTGTCCATCAGCATCGGGATTAGAGAAGGCCTCAGATGTGGTCTCAGCATCAGAGAGTGAAGTGTGGTTTGAAGTTTGATTCTAACTTTGCATTGCTCCAGTGCTGTCCTCTGTGTGTGGGGGGCGCCTTAGGCAATTTACTAAACCTTGATTACTGTAAATCTAGCTAACGGATGCTAGAGCTCTCTGCCTTAGCAGGTTGTGAGAACCGGGTTTGCTAATCTACAGAGAGAGAAATAAAGATTATTCCTGTGCAGTATCTGCAGAGGAAAAAGGCAAAGCCTTTGTTGTAAGAGTGATGTGGTTCTGTGGGTGATGGTGAGGTATTTGCCGATTAAAAGTAGAACCGCAAGCATGAAGGGCCACACGTGCCGTGTGTGGGAAGGAAAGTCTTTTCCAGGGTTTGTCTGATGGAGGGAACCTCTGCCCAAACCCAAGGTCTCCACCTCCACAAATATAGTCAAGTCGTTATGTTACTATACACACCATCTGTGTGAGCTGTGGAAAGACAGAAAATGCTGGTTCTTTAAGGCAGGTCTAAAACATATCACATGACACCCATAGTTTAGGCACGAAGAGAGATAGCCACTTTGGACCATTCATGTACCAGGTCTAGGTGTCTGGATGCATGCACTCCTGTAGCAGTGTCTCCTGTTTATACACGTGGTATTTGTCCAGAACGTATAACACTCCTGTCCTTGACTCAGGCATGGAAGTCTTTCATGGAAGCAGCTCTGTTTAAAATACAGTATCCCAAGACTGGGAGACAGGCATTATAATCTGTGAGTATAACTATTCCATCTACAGAAGGTCACACATGCAGCTGGAACCATGTTCTCTGCCACTGTGTCATAGTCTGCCCCATGGCGTTTTCTCTGTGTCCCCTACCATGTTTATCTGCCAGCTATGTGTTTTTTAACCTCACTGGTACACAGTGAATCCTTGTGTCTGGACCTAGCTGGGGCCAATTCATCCTGCACCCACTGGCTCTCATTTGGTCTAAGATGCCAGTAGCTAACTTGAGGAGGTTCTCTTGGTGATGGCTAAGGCACAAGAGCAGAAGCTGAGCCACCCAGATGCTCTCTCAAGCCTCATGTCTGCTAGCAAGTCACATGGTCACATCTTGAGTAGATGTACCTATAGAGAAGGGGGGAGAATGCAGGTGGTCTGCTGCGGCAGTATTTCTAGTCTGTGTCTGCAGACTTGAGATGGGTGTGGGTTGGCAAAGGTGTGATGTCCTGGAGGTTGTCCTGGGACTGCCCAGCTGCCAGAAACAGACTGGAGAGTGGAGGCCATTGTGTTCAAAGAGAAAGGGATCAAACTTGGTCTTGGAAGATATAAGTGGTAGTATTGGGTCTGGGAATGCAAACCTAAAAGTCTTTGGGGTGTCCTTAGATAAAGGAGGTGCAGAGAGGGAAGCAAGTACTACTAGAGTAATCATCTGTGACACTGGTTGTGGTGGACAAAGGAGAGGTGACCAAGGCTGTCAGGTTTATTAGTGTGGCTTTCACCAACTGGATTAAAGTCGGGTGCTGGATGCTCCACCAAATTCTCTATGCTGTCTTATGCCTAGAAGCATCTCACTTTTCCTTATTTTTATGAAGCAGGAAACTGAGACAATGTCACAGCCAGTCCTAGGATCAGGGCAGAGATGTCAGTCCCCATAGTCTGTCTCTGGAGATGTTGCCCTGTGACTCCAGGAGTCACCCCAGTAGCAGAAGGCAACATTGAGGGAGTTTTCTAAGATTCCATTACAACTTATGGGAGAAGACACACGAGAGAAAGGTAGGGGTTACAGACACAGCTGAGGTCCCTCATCACAGGAAGGCACTGTTACAGATGTGGGGGATTAGGAACATTACCTTGTAGGGACAGGTAAAGTCATTAGGTTGAGGGGGAGTGGGATGCATGTCGGACCCTTGGATGTCTGTGGATTGACTGGAAAGATTGACATGGACTTTATCACGCTAAAGAAGGTGAAGACAGAGGACCGAAGCAGGGTGAAGGGCAGGAGAAGCCATTAAAAGAGAGCTGAGGAGACTTAGCAGGTTTGTCTGACCAGAGTTCACCAGAGGCTTCACACGGCTGCTTCAGTGGTGCTGTGGAGGACACATTGCAAGAGCCAACTGGAAGACTGGAGGTAGGGGCTAGTCCAGAGCCTACGTTCAAGGGGTTGAGCTGGGTGGCCAAGACCAGGAGGTGTGTGGATAGACAGGTCTTCTGTGTAGCCTCCATGGTGAGTGTGAAGGAGAGATTGTTGGGTTAGAGTTCTGGGAAGGGCTGATTAGAGGAACAGGTTCTGTGAGGCAGGAAGTTGTAGAAACAGAACCAGCAATGGAGGAAGAACTGGGCATGGGCAGCGATAGGGGTTGCTCAGGGAAGACCACTGATGGCTAGGCGGTTAGGACAGGAGAAAGGTCAGAGCCACAGCCCTGTTCTCCTTTAAGGCAGCTGCCATTATGGCCAATGCCTTCTGGTTCCTCAGCCTTGTCCAGCTTCATCTTCCCGAGTATCCTCAGCTCTATCCATTTGGCCTGTAGAATTTGTCCTATATTTGCAACCTGACAGGTCCTCCCTCTTACCTGGCTAGCATTCAGAGCATTAAAAATCTGGCTCCTCTCTGGTACTTATCTGGAAAGTGCCAAAGGCTCTACTGACTCCCACCCTGACACCCTGTCCAGTACACAGTAGGCACTCTGTACAGGGTTTGAGCAGTCGTACATGCTGAGGGGGAGCCCTGCTGTGGTATAAATTTCCCACATGTAGGCTTGTGTGTATTCCTGGAGGCTCGCCCTGCTCCTCTGTCATACTTGCCACTGTGTGGGTTTCAAGCCTGGCCACCAGTCCTCTGCCCCAGTGTCCCCCTTTTCCTTTTTAAAACTAGAAGTAGAGCAGGCGAGGCAGACCTCACAAGGACCTCTTTTCTCTTAGACAAATAGCTGGTCTTCCTATTAAAATGGTAATTTCTTTTGTTTAAAAAAGGCAGATGTGGTCAAATTAAGCTAATCTAATTTGCAGTTTTTCATTAAAAATATATGGGAGACAGGCCGGGAGGCTGTTCTGGTCCCAAGGGTCACTGTGTTAGAGGCACAGGAACAAGTGTCTTTTATCTCCTTATAGATACATATGCTTTCCAGGCAAGCATAGCCTCCTCACGCTGACTTCTTTTTGACCTTGTTTTCAACCACAGGGGACTTTTATCTGCTGACTTGACTTGTATTATTCCCCATTTATTAAATAGAAAAATCCCTAAGCCCCTCTGTGTTGCCAAATCACATGCAGAGAAAAGAGAAAGGGTCCCTTTCACTGGGGAACACAGGATAGAGATGTGGAAATTTTTTTGTGAGACTGAGGACAGTGTAAGATTTGCCCATGGCTAGATGGTGTGGAAGCCTTCCCCCTCCAACACAAGCTGAGAGGACCGTGCATGTAGGACACTAGGGTCAGTAGAAAGGGACTGTAGAGGCTCTCAATGTTGAGGGGGCTTTCTGATAGTCTCACATCTCGTAATTTGTTAGCGTTGGTGTCCACTGAAACCTACAAGCCCCCATGCAAACTTTCACAAAAATTCACATACCCTTGGCAATTCAGGCAGCTGAACTAAAACTGTGGGGCACCTGACATGTGACCAACTGGCATTTTTTCTGCATTCCACCCACAAGGGACTTGATTTCAATACTTTTCTTTAGAAGTTTGGACATCTCAGAGGTCTGGATTTAGGCATTGTTTTCTACCTTTTACAACCTTGGCTCTGAACTCGGGAAGTAGGCTGTTGCTTTCCTGAGCATAGATGAACCCGTGAGGGCTATGTGTAAGATCTGTGTATGGCATTGTCAGAAAACAGTGGCATTTACTGTCACTGCTAGCTTTTGGCCTGGTTGTCACCTGTCAGGACTATCTAATTCACACTTTGTTATGAAGCCAGGGCAGTCTTAGACGGTGGGTATAAGTGTTTAGGGTTCACAAAGACAGAGGGTGCCCATCCAAGGACAGGATGTAGAAGCCTGTGAAGGACATATGGGAGCCAGACAAAGTATTCTTGAATTTCTAGAAAACTCGGGCCCTTCTTGTGGTAGACTTTTTGTGACTGTAGACCTTGTGAGGAGAGTTGGAGATGTGCTGTGCTCTCTGGGACCATGTGTGTTTGGATTACTACTCATCCGTTGGCAGCACACATCTCCCAGGATGTGTGGCCATTATTCCTTACTCGTACTTGTTACATCCTGTCTGGCTAGGCTTTGGGATAGGCTCTAGAAGCTTTATGGTAGCTGTTTTCTTGCCCACCCAAATTATGCCAATTACTGTGAAGTGTTAGATGAGAAGGCAGGTGAACAGTCTGTGCTGGATTCTCTTCCCCGGCCCTTCCTCATTAGTCAAAGCCATGAGCATTGGCAAGTCTTGCGGATGGGTCTTCTTTATCTTTTAAATGTTTCTCTGAAATTAATTCTGACTGTCTTGAAGAGGTTGGAAGTAGAGACAGGAGTTTGAAGAACTGAATCTGTATGTCTCGGCAAGGTGTTGAAAGCTTCAAGTTCAGCGTGATGCGTCTGAGTACTACGCCCAGACAGAAACAAGAGTCCCATCTATGTAGAGCTGCAGCAGGAGAGTCGCCATCTATTCCAGTGAGCAGAGCTTGCCAAGCTGTAAATGCCAATCTATACTTCACAAGCAAGAGCGGACAGAGGCATTGATAGATTCACAAACCCTGGGTATTTGGCTGAACAGCAGAAAAAGTGTTTTTTATTGAGGAGTCTCGCGACCTTGATGTTATCGTACAGTAGACACCAGGTGAAGTCAACAGTAGCTCTCCCCATGCCCTTGACCTCCAGAGAGAGCAGCAGAAAGAACAGGGGGAATTTGGCACTCTATCAGAAAGACCACTGGTGATTGATAGTTTCTCTCTTTTTCTTTTTTTTTTTTTTTGACAGTATTTAAATTTATTTTATTTTTTAATGTTTTTATTAGATTTTTTAAAAAATTTACATTTCAAATGTTATCCCCTTTCAAGTTACCCATCCATGACTCCTATTCTACCCCCCTCTCCTGCTTCTTTTTTAAACTTTATTTTAAAAAATAAACATAAATGTACAAAATTTTAAGCATTTTTGCATAAAAGTATACAAATACTTTTTTATAAGGTTGTAATTAAGTATTTGTGGGTACATATATATACACATATGTGTATATGTAACAATAATATAGGAAAAGAGGTTATTAATTTGAGGGGATAGGAGAGAAACTGGGAGGGGCTGTAGTAAGGAAAGGGGGATGTGATACAGTTCTATTTTAATTAAAATATATTATTTTTTTCTTGAACTTCACACAGTCTGTGAGTTGTTTCTGGGGTGTTCAGAGCTTTCTGGGGTTAGTATCCCATTATCAGTGAATGCATATTATGTCTGTTCTTTTGTGACTGGGTTATCTCACTCAGGATGATATTCTCTAGATGCATCCATTTTCTTAAGAATTTCATTAAACCATTGTTTCTGATAGCCGAGTAGTACACCATTGTGTAAATGTACCACAATTTTTGTATCCATTCATCTACTGAAGGACATCTGGGTTCTTTCCAGGTTCTGGCTATTATAAATAGAGCTGCAATGAACATTGTGGTGCATGTATCTTTGTTGTATGTTGGAGCGTCTCTGGGGTAAATGCCCAGAAGTGGAATAACTGGGTCTTCAGGTAGTACTATGTCCATTTTTCTGAGGAACCACCAGACTGATTTCCAGAGTGGTTGTATCAGTTTACAACCCCACCAACAGTGGAGAAGTGTTCCTCTTTCTCCACAGCCTCACCAGCATCTATTGTCATCTGAGTTTTGGATCTTGGCCAATCTGACTGGTGTGAGGTTGAATCTCAGGGTTGTTTTGATTTGCATTTCCCTGATGGCTAAGGATGTTGAGCACTTCCTTAGATGTTTCTCAGCCATTCAGTATTCCTCGATTGAGAACTTTTTGTTTAAGTCTGTACCCCATTTTTTAATAGGATTGTTTGATTCTGTGGTATCTCGCTTTTTGAGTTCTTTGTATACCTTGGATATTAGGCCTCTATCTGATGTGGGGTTGGTAAATATCTTTTCCCACTCTGTTGGCTGCTGTTTTGTTTTCATGATAGTGTCTTTAGCCTTACAGAAACTTTGCAATCTCATTAAGTCCCATTTGTCAATCTTTGACCTTAGAGCTCGAGCTATTGGTGTTCTATTTAGGAAATTTTCTCCTGTGCCTATGAGTTCTAAGGTTTTCCCTACTTTCTCATCTAATAGTTTCAGTGTACCTGGTTTAATGTGGAGATCTTTGATCCACTTGCACTTGAGCTTTGTACAAGGAGATAAGAAAGGGTCTATTTTCATTCTTCTGCATGCTGAGTGCCAGTTGGACCAACACCATTTGTTGAATAGGCTGTCCTTTTTCCATTGAATGTTTACAGCTCCTTTGTCAAAAATCAGGTGACCATATACGTGAGGGCTCATTTCTGGATCTTGTATTCCATTGATCCACGTGCCTATTTCTGTACCAGTACCATGCAGTTTTCAGCACAATTGCCTTGTAATATAGCTTGAGGTCAGGGATAGTGATTCCTGCAGATGTTTTCTTGTTGTTGAGGATGGATTTCACTATTCTAAGTCTTTTGTTATTCCAAATGAAATTGCACATTGCTCTTTCCAACTCAGTGAAGAACTGGGTTGGTATTTTGACGGGGATTGCATTGAATCTGTAGATTGCTTTTGGTAAGATGGCCATTTTTAAAATGTTGATCCTTTCAATCCATGAGCATGGGAGATCTTTCCATTTTCTGAGTTCTTCCTCGATTTCCTTCTTTAGAGGTTTGAAGTTCTTGTCATATAGGTCCTTTACTTGCTTAGTTAGAGTCACACCAAGGTATTTCATAGTTTTTGTGAGTATTGTGAAGGGTATCTTTTCCCTAATTTCTTTCTCCACATGTTTGTCCTTTGAATATAGGAAGGCTACTGATTTGTTTGAGTTAATTTTATATCCGGCCACTTTGCTGAACTTGTTTATCAGCTGTAGGAGTTCTCTGGTGGAATTTGTGGGGTCGCTTAAGTACACTGATTGATAGTTTTGCATGTACCATGTCGTTATGTTGTCTGTGTGTTTTCTGTTGACATCTGATAGGGTGCTGTCATCAGAATGGGATTCTCATCCCTCGAATCTTTGTGTGTCCTAAGAGACTGGGGCTTCCTTCCTGCCATGTTCTTATTGCTTGGCTTCATATGTGCCTGCTACACATGTAGACCTTCACTGTATTGGGGGTAACTATGATGAGTATTCCTGCATGCCATCTGACAAATGTCTGATCATTACTGGAAGAATATGAGTCCCATTTGTATCTCCTCTTCAAAACTAGGGACTAAAATTTGTTGATAGGCTACCCCCCTCTCCCTCTCCTTTTCTTCCCTCTCCCTACCTTCCCTCTACCCATCCATTTAACCAACCATCTACCCCATTCATATCTATCTATCTATCTATCTATCTATCTATCTATCTATCTATCTATCCATGTATGTATGTATGTATCCATCAATCCATCTGTCATCTATCTATATGTGAATTAGTGTCTCACCATGTAGCTCAGGCTTGACCCAAGAGTTCTCCCACCTCAGCCTTCTATGTAGGTAGTCGTAGTCTGTAGTTGGTATCACCCTACCCAACTTAGACTTTTTTTTAAAAGCACTTTCAAGTTTATAGCAAAATGGAGAAGTTAGACTTTTATAGATACTAGATGCCCATATACATGCCCAATACCTCTTCAGCAACAGAGTACTACATTTATTAAGTGAAGGATCACATACTCAAACCTTCCCTATCACCCAAGCCCCATAGTTTACAATTTCTTGGATGCACATTTTGTGAGTTTGGGTAAACGATGATGTATGTATCCTCACAACGCCATGACAAGTAGCTTTATCTACCTCATGATTTTCTGTATTTCATTTGTCCATCCCACTGCACAGCCTAACATCTGACAAATACTCACTCATCTTACTGTTCTTTGGTTTCGACTTTCAGAACATATAGGCTAGAATCACACAGTGCGACCTCTTAGATTGGTACCCTCCACTGACTAGTATGTCCATATGTTTTTTTGGGGTCTTTTATTAGGTTCACAGCTGATTTCATTTTAGTAATAAATAACACTCCATTGTTTGGATGTTGCTTCCTCACTTTATACGCCCCGAAAGATGTATCGATTGCTTCCAAGTTCTGAGAATTACAAATGAAGCTCTCAGCACCGTGTGCAGTTTTACTTTGGCTGTAAGTTTTCAGCCCCTTTGGAAAATCCTGAGGCAGGAAGCTGCTGCAAGGTAAACAGGAGTCTACTGAGCTTTGTTAGGAACTGCCGAGCTGTCTGCTCAAGTGGCTTCCTAGGCGCTTCCACCAGCCATGGATGAAAATTGCTGTTTGCTCCCTAGAATTTAGTGACATCATGGTTTGGGACTGTGGTCATCCTTGCTTCTGTTCAACACTGTCTCATTATTAGAGTTTTAATCCATAAACAAGGAGCTTCGGGGATGTCTGTCGTATTTTCATTGGGTTGTCTACAATGAATATGTCTCCCTTGATATTTGTGAAGAGTCTTGGTCTGTTTATTTTGACTGGGTTATTTCTTACTGTTGAGTTTTAAGAATTCTTCATATATTTTGAGGAATATTCATTTGTTACATATGACTTTCCTAAATATTTTTCCCATTTGGGGGTTCATCTTTTCATTTTACTAGCAGTGTCTTTTACAGAGAAGAACCTTTTTTAAAATGAAGTTTAGCCTATCAGGTCTTTTCTTCATGGGGTACAGCTCTGACGCTTCATCCAGTTATCATTAAAGCCACGCCCACATGGTTTCTCTTGTTACTTCCTAGGAGGCTTTACTCTCTTCTCTAGCTTGTTCTTTGATTTGTTTGAGTTAATTTTGCCAAGGATGCAATGTCTTCACTTGGATTTCCCTCCTCCTTTCTCTTCCCCTTCCACACATCCTCCACTTCCAACTCTCTACTCTCAGTTGTCTAATTGTTTAAACATGGCCTCACTTTTGCCTACTCACCCCCATGTGAACTCTACAGTAGATTTTAGCTGGGATTACACTGAGACTTTAGGTCAAGCCAGGACTAGCCAACCTCTTCATAGCATTTACTTCCTACCCATGAACATGGAATGTCTCTCAGCTTGTCGTTTGATTTTTAAACTCTTTCATTGAGGCTGTATAGTTTCCTTCATACAAACCTTGTGTGTATATTTTGATTTTTTTTGTATCTGGTATATCATTTTTAGATGCTGATATAAATGCTATTGTGTTTATAATTTTAATTTCTATATGCTCATTGCTGGCACTTATGATTATGAGTGAGGGTTTTTTTGTTTTTGTTTTTAAAGACAGGGTTGTTCTGTGTAACAGTTCTAGCTGTCCTGGAACTTACTTTGTAGACTAGGCTGGCTTTGAACTCATAGAGATCCACCTGCCTCTGCCTCCCAAGTTATGAGATTTAAGGTATGTGCCACCATGCCCGGCCTATGATTGAGTTGTGTCTATTATTATCCGTAAATTCTGCCACTGTTCTATAATTGTGTATTAGGTAACACAAGTTTTCCCAAATGAGATCATATTGGAACACAGCCACGCTCACTTGTTTACATGTTTGGTGTGGTGGTGGCTCTAACAATGTGACAGAACTGAGTAACTGCAGCAGAAAGCATATGGCTCCAAAAAAGCTAAAACATTTCCTACCCGGCCCGCTATGGAAACATTTGCTGCTCACCATTCATGGTAACGCAGGAGATTAGCACACAGAAGGCACCCGGCATAGTATGTATTGTATGAGTTCATCAAGACCGGATGAAGAAAGTGATTTATTAGTTTTCACAGAGTGTTCATTTTGTCTGTTCTGGAGGAGACGAGATGGCAAGGTCAGACCCAGATGAGCTTCTGAGGAACACAGATGACCCAGTGCCTCCGTGGGCTTAGGGGGAACAAAGGTCAGCGATGCTGCTAGACTCCGTCGTGAGACAGTCGTAAGCAAACTGTCACTGAATGGCACCCAGAGCCACAGTTCTCTTTCTGGAGCGTGTGCTCATTTCTCTTTGGTGCTAGGTATCCATGACCTGAACTGCCCATGATATTCCTTCAGAGAAGGTCATGATTCTGTTCATGGATGGTGCTGAGGTCTAGATACTGATCTGTATGCATGAGTCATGCCCTTAGAGAGTGGGAGAGCCATCTTCCAAGCCACATCTGACCAGATTCTGTCTCTTCAGCCTATGCAGGACCTTAGCTGCTGTAAGAAGCATGGCCCTGCCTATGAGCACAATATAGAGAAATGCTGAGTTACAAAGAATTCTTTGGATGATGAGGTATTCTAAAAGTCTCTTGGAGGAGGAGGAAGTAGAGGAAAGGAATGTAGAGGAAGAGGAAGAGAAGGGGAAGAAGAAGAGGAGGAAGAGGAGAATCTGAATAATAGAATCATATTCAATAGAATAATAATAGAATCATATCACATGCATTGCTGACCATGTACTTGGTACTATGCCAAGCAAACAGAAAGCTCGCTTTTCTTTTAACCACACCAACCTCATGTGTATTAGGCATTTCTGGCTGGATCGTGTCCCTATAGCCCATAGAAAAGTATGTTAGAGCCTTAATTTTCCCAGTAACTGTAAACGTAATCTTATACAGAAAGAGGGTCTTTCAGATATCGTTAAGACGTTTGGAATGAGGTCATTGTGGGTTTAGGGTGACTGGTGTCCTTATGAGAAAAGGATGTGATTAATGACACGCAGGGACATGGAATGAGTGGTTTATAGGGGCAGAGGCCAAGACTGGAATTATGTTGTAATAACCAAAAAATTCCAGGCGTTATCAGAAGCTAGGGGAGCTAACTATCACTTCTTTAAGGCTTTTGGAGGGAGAAGCTCCCTGCCGGATGCCTTGAACTTCGACTTCTGGCCTCCAGAAAGATAATAAAAAAATGAAGTGAAGGGCCCTGGCTGCCGGTAATTTAGCACATCTGCCACAAGAATCTGATGCAGCACAACTATTATCCTGAGGTGGGCTGAACCAAACCATGCTGTGGAGAGAGCCTGGGCTGAGCCTGCAGGGGCTTCAGCTGGTTGGGGCTTAGATTCTTCATTCTTATCCAGTCAGCGGCCACTCCCACTGCGTCAAGCCCCCGCTGTTACCTTCTTCATTCTTCTATTGTGGACCTTCTTGGGGAGGCATGAACAAGCATCTCTTTGTCCCAGCTTGGGGACCACAGAAATGACTCCCTCTAGGCCTGGCTTAGTGAGCCAGTAGGCTCACTGGGGCTCCTTTATAGGAGCATGGATGAGTCTTAGGCAGTTGATCTCTGAGCATCACCACAGTGTGGGTGAAGACTCAGGAGGCCTGTATCCACCCAGGTCCGGCAGAACTTGCAATTCTCCAGGTTGACTCTCTTCTTGCTGCTTCTTAATCTTAGAGGAGGTTTGGAGTGGGGTAGGGAGCAGTGGGAGTGAGAAGGGGGTTATGGGAACTTTATGAGTTTTTTTATGTTTCAGAAACTTTTTAAGCCTTGCAAGTTTCCTTTACTTACCAGCCTCTTGAGAGATTCCTCTCCTGTAGAGAATATTTCTATTTAGTGGACTTTGATACCTTGGTGGGTTTTAGGTTCCAGGGGCTGAGTCCTAAGGAATCCTGGGAAAGGCGGGAAAGCCTACTACAAAGCCTGCCTTTTACCTTGGATCTGTGAACAAGTTTGCCTGCACGTGTGGGGTGAGGTGTGTTTTCAGTGAGCCGGATCCATCCTTTCTGAGGAGGAAAGGATGGTTAATACATAGCCACCTAACCAGTTCCTAGTAATCAGAACTGCCTATGGTCAGGTTGGCAAAAGGTAAGGGGGTTGGTGGCCCATGGAGATGGCCGTGGAGATGATGAAGAAGCCCTTTGAGGAGTTCTGACACACACTAGGCTATGGAGGGCGAGGTTTTTGTTTGTTTGGTTTTTTTTTTAACCTGTTTTTATTAAACATTGTAGCAGTTCTCCAGGATCATGTCCCTGTTTTACATATGGGGAAAAAGACGTAGGCTTAGTTGAGACCCAAGGACTTAGAGCAGACAGGCAGTGTTGGGAATAGGACCCAGAATCTTTTAGATTAAAAATAAAAATAACAAAAGATGCATTCCATGTGTATGTGTGTGATCTCCTTATTGCATGTATGCGAACCACATGCATGCAGTTCCCTGCAGAACCCAGAAGAGGGCATCAGATTCCCCTGGAACTGGACCTGTGGTGGTTTTGAGCTCTGCTTTCCACCCCCACCCAAAGCCCTAGGGTGTGTTATGAGGACCAAACCCAGATCTTCTGCAAGGCAGTAATTGAGCCGACTCTCCAGCTAGCATTGTTACCTGCTGTGGGGAGGGAGAGCACAGGACTCCTGTTCAAAGTGATGTTCTTCCTTCCACACAAAGGCAGCATTGGGGTTCCCCCTCCAGGTGGGGTATACATGTCCACATAAGGGTGATCCCTAAGCGTGCTTAGTTTAAGGTGACAACTGAAAAAAAAATGTAGACACATGGGGTGGGGTGAATGGATTTTCTCAGTGTCTGAGCGCTTGTGTGAAGAGGGAAGGGAAGGACAGAGGTGCCTTGGGGCATGCTCAGCTTGTACCCTGCAGTTTCAGCTGAGAACAAAGGCAGTGTGTTTCCAAGGTGCCTCAGAACAGGAGTCTCCCCCTGAAGGTGCCTGTGTGCTCAGTCACTAACAGAAAGAAACTTTGTTATTTGAAGTCAATTGCAGATGCCACTGGCTCAGCTAGCCAGATCTCAGAGCCCTGCCGCCTGCCTTGTGGGCTTTTCTAAGGTTGGTCCAGCACTTAGGCAGTGTAGCCTGCCCACCCTCCCCAGCTGCTCTTCTCCAGTTCCTTGTCTAGATGCTCACATGGGCACAGAGTAATGTGCTAAACACCCCCAGATCATTCTGGCTCCTGATATCTCTGTGTTCGTTAGAAAGTGAGGCTAGCAGCTGTCATTTGAGGGCGACAGTGAAGCAGCTCTTTAATGCACTTGCTGCTGAGTTAAAACTGTCCTTAGCTTTGGGTGTCTTCCTCCCCTCCCCTTTACCCCTCCCCACTGAGCCTCTGCAGTGGGCCAGTCCCTGTGGATACAATGTTTTTACCTGGAGCACAGATAACTATGTGGCTTTTGCTCCACCTGGCTATTGGTCCAGTGAGTTTTATTTAGCATGGGTCTGAGGTCTGTATTGGGAATGTCTTAAAGGGAGAAATGAGACCGAGGAATACTTAGAAAGCTCTTCCCTGACAGTCTAATTCATCCCCACTAAGTGGTAAGGTGGCAGTATTTCTTCTGATAATTCAGTCTATTCAGGGTCACTGTCACTAGTGGGGCTTGTGAATCGAGCCACCCCGATCTCTGCATTACCCTGGAGACCAGCTTATTTTGATTTTAGGAAAAGAAGACATTCCTAAATACCGACCCCATAGTTTCTGCTGTCCTCTCAGCTCTGGCTAGTCACCTAAGTACCACCATGGCCAGGCATGGCCTGGCTTATCCAGAGAGACTTGCGTATTCAAATGAGGTGCTGGTTTAATGTATAATTAATGTTGAAGAATGAAGCATTAAGCAGAAAAAAATAGTAAAGTTTAAGATCACTGGCTTGGCTCAGGTCGTTTTAAAGTAATGCCTGAATTCTTTGTGTGGGTAGAGGTACTCCTGAACAAAACAGTGTGTTGTGGTTGTGGGAGATATGAAGAAATCCTATTATTCACTAAGTGGTGGATTCAACATAAAACTTCCTTTTTTTTTTTTTTTTTTTTTTTTTTTTTTTTTTTGTTAGAGCCATGAGATGCTTTGGATACATATCTGCATGTTACTCAGGATATTGGCTTTGGCAGTAAAGATAAATGTGTATGTGTTTGATCTCTCTTGTGTTTGAAGGAGATTAAAATAGATTAGTTATGATGAAACTGTTCAAACAGTGAGTCTGTCTGCCTTGACGGAGCGCCAGGAGGCACTTCCATTCTAGCGGCTTCAAATTGTGGTCCTGAGGCAGGGATGAAATGATGGATGCTCTGGCTACCCCGCCCCCATCTACACAGCATCCTCCTAGCCCTGCACCCATGCCTCTTGGGTTGCTGGTGATGTTCAGATCTCTTTTAGGCTCTTAGGCACAGAAACTTGTTTGAACTCCTTAGAAATCCAGTATTTGCTGTGGCTGTGGGGGGCAGAGAGAGAGAGAGAGAGAGCTTAGAAAATAGCCCCTGGCTGTAGGAGGGCCACACTCTGCCACTAGCCATGACCTGCTCCAGGAACAGTATGGTCATTCTGGGCTCAGGGGTTTCATGGGCATCTCAGAGGGTAGCAGCTTGGCACCCTGGCACTTTGCTGTCTCTGGTATTTCTTTCTGCCTTCTCAATAACTGTTCAGTCACCACCCCTCCCCCCACAACTTTTTAAATCTGCCTAGTTACCTCTAGAGCTCAAGTTGGCTGTCTGAGGGCTGCTTTCACCTCAGGCTCTGAGCCCTGGCCTGGCTATTTATTCCTAAGAAGAAGGGCTGCCTGGCATAGATGTCCTGCTCTGTGGTCCTGAACCCCACTGAGGTGACTTTACTCAGAAGAGGCTGTCAAACTGGCTGTGTCTGTAGTGTGGTCATCTCTCCTGTGGCTCAGGTGGGGGGTCTCTGACTTCATGTTCCCGAGGGGCTCTTGTGCACCTGAGTGTTTCCGCCTCAGAGATGGCATGTGCATGTGAGGAAGATTCTTGTCACCCAACTCACCCCGTGAACTAGATTCTGATCCCCAGCTGTCCCCTGTGGGTTTTATGGAGCTGGGTGTTTTCAATCCAGTCCTGTCTGAATCCACAATCTATTAGACCTGTTTTCTCCCTTCCCCTCTCATCTGCAAACTCACAGGAGCCTCCGATTTGTCTGTGGCCACCACAGGCTGTGCCTTCTTCGGACACGAGGGGTGGGGGTGATGGTGTCCCATTCTAACAGCTTTGTCGCCTGGTTCACGCCTGGCCTTGTCTTATTTCTTTTCAGCCTTGACTGATTTCTCTTTAGGACCCAAACCTACTTCCGGTACTGATTTCTGGCTACTGTGTTGATGTTGGAATCTGTCCACGGTGGAGAATGTCAGGGGGGTTTATCTGAACACGCTGTAGGAGAATCCTAAATTCTGCTCCAGCTGGTGGTCATGCAAAAGCATAAAAGTCTCCCTCCTCTCATGGCTAATCTGTCAGCTTCTTTAATTGCTTATGTCTTGTCTCATTCCAAAACACTTCATTTATTATTCCTCAAGTAATACACGCTCCTGGTAGAAGATTTAAAAAAAAAAATTGTAGCAGGAACAAATTGTTCCTTGATATTTGGGAAGTAAGACATCACACATTGAAACGTCTTCCCTAAAGTTAAACCAACTTTAAACATAACATGTTGGCACAGACAGGTTCTTCAGGCCCATGCTGTGGGGAGGGGCCTGAAAGATTCAGGCAGATACAGGCTCTTGTTGGACTAAGGACTTAGAGTCAGGCCTACCCATCTTCTCGCCTCTCTTTCTCAACTCCATAAAGAATCTATTTAGTCGTCTGCCTCGCAAAGAGAACCCAGCCTTGAGAAGCTCAAAGCTGGTCCTTAGATGGTAGGGGGAGGGCAGTGGCATGCTACTGAGTCTGCCGAAAAAGAAAGTCCAGACAGGCCATGCCAGAAAGACTCAACAGGCTCTCTCAGCTACAGGTTCACAGAGAGAAAACACAGCCTTGCCACACACTTAACAGCTGCCCACATCTTGGTGTCCCTACAGAGGTGGACTGGTCAGATGTCCGAGATGCTGAAGGAGGTGGGAGAGTCTGATCTGCAGGAGAGGGGCCTCAAAGATGGGGCAGATCTAAGATGACATTAAATAAAACCTCTTTCAAAAGTCTTATGAGAGTGAAACCCACTCACCTGGTGGGTCCAGTTTCCTTTTTAAAAGCCCTTCTTCCAGACCCCTGGGAGCTGAGGGCTTTGTAACTGCTCCACCGTTCAAACCAGAGTGTGATTGTGATCAAGCCCAAGGACTCATTCTCATGCCTCTTGCATCTGAACCTCTCGGTGAGAGAGAGTAAAGCTGAAGAACCTGTTTGCAAGATGCTTGCAAGGCCAGGGTCAACTTTTGTTAAGAGGGAAGTGGAGATGGGAGAGGCAGCTGGCTGTAACTGGGTGGGTCCCTGGACATTTCCCCTTAAGTGCAGCTTATTTTCAATCCTGGAAGTAATTAGAGGCAAGGGCACACAGTGGTGGTAAGAGACTGGCAAGCTGTTGGTTTGCTGTCATTTATGCCCATTTCACTTCCGGAACCTGATCACTGGGGTGACCCGCAGCTTTATCTCACTCCGCACTTTGGAGATTGCTCTTTTGAGTTTCTTGTGGTGCTTTCTTAAAAGGCCAGATGCTCCTAGGCGCCTAGGGAGGGAATGTGCCTCTAAGCCCTTCTGAAGTGGCAGGGGTGGCCTTATTTTGTTCTTTGTAGACATTTTTCTGAACCAGACCTCGAATCTCCCCGGCAGGTGGCTGGGCTGGCTGAAGGCCATGCAAGGCTCCCGCACACCTGGATCTTGCAGCGGATACCGTTGCTTTGCATGTTTTACTGCGGTTACTGAGTCTCTGCTTGGGTGTTTTAGAAGCCACCATTCCTTCTTAAGTACACAAGTTATTTGGCAAAAAAAAAGGAATCAACGATTTTTCAATCACAAAAAAATTTATTTGTAGTTTTGTTTATACCCAAGATAGAGCGCTGCTTTCTTTTATTAAAAGAATCCAAGGATCCTGGAGAGACGGCTAAATGGTTAAGCACACTGACTGCTCAGTCAATACGTGGAGTCAGATACCAGCAGCCATGTTGGGTGGCTCCCAAGCACCCAACCTGTATACTCCAGCTCCTGGGGAATCTGATGCCCTATTCTGGCCACTGTGGGTACTCACACACACACACACACACACACAGGAGTATACAATTCACATAGGTCACACATATAGACACATGCAAGTATGCACATGCAAGTATACCCCTTAAGTACGATGTCTTAGGAAACTAACTAAATAAAAACCTGGGCTTTCTTACCTAAACGTAGGATCCTGGATCAAGCCATATACAGAGGTACTTATTTTTAAGATAATAATTTTTATTTTTGTTGAAGAATAGTATCTTTCATATATAACCTGGTAAATGTTTGCCTCTAAATCATTCTTTGTAACCCAAGCCAGATCAACATCTTTCAACTCCCCAGGGTCTCTCCTGAACTTCACTAGTCCCCTCTTGCCAAGGGCCAGTCTTCTCATTTATAGCATCAGACAGCACGGATCCTAAAAAAGAACTACCTGGCTCTCGTGTCCCTTGAGGTGGGTTCATTGGAATGGTTGCTTTGTTGTACTGTTGATAATTATTTTGCCTCATTGTGACTTTTTTTTTTTTTTTTTTTTTTTTGCTTTAGTTTAAAGCTTGGCATGTGAGCTGTCTTGATGTTGGACATCATTTTTGCAGTGATCTTTGAAAGATTAATGGGAAATTTCACATGGAATCCTGTCATGGAAATCAGACCAAATAGGAGATGTTACAACTTAACAGGCTTCTTCAGGTCACATGGAGACCCCCAGATCTTTGCCTTCCTTTCTCCACAAGGTGGACCTTGGTGAGGTGCTTTGGCTCAAGGGTTTAGACTTGGACTTGTGGAGTTGGTACCTGCCTAGTTTCTCCTCATCATGCATTCTTTACCCCCATTCTCCTTGTCTGTAAAACAGCATATAAGTGCTGATATTCCATCCAGGTTCTCACGGTCTCGAATTCTGCCAATGCATGGTGAATGCTGTGGTCATCCTTTACTGTTAGAACTGACTGCATTCCTGTCTCTGCAGACCAGGTACTCACTCGCTGGACTGCCCCAGGAAGGCACCAATTCATGCTGGTGGTCAGGATGGCTTCTCTGTTGTGTCTCTCCAGTCCCCGTGAGGATGTGAGAGGTCACGGTCTGTTGGGAGGTCCCCAGGTTCTCCTTGTTAGTACATGAGCTCTGAAGGCAGGTAGGCCACTTTGCATGGCCAGAAATC
Source organism: Micromys minutus (assembly GCF_963924665.1). Taxonomy (NCBI): domain Eukaryota; kingdom Metazoa; phylum Chordata; class Mammalia; order Rodentia; family Muridae; genus Micromys; species Micromys minutus. The sequence continues at coordinate 96,990,622 of NC_137969.1, forward strand.
AAGATGCTTCTCTCCTGGCTGAGCTAACACTATCCTAAGAGCTCTCTTCCTGGGCCTAAGTGGACTGTTTGCCAAGAAAAGCCTGTCTAGGGTCCATCCACGTGTAGGATGCTTACATGGCATGAGTTCTGAATCGAGAAAGGCATTAGGATATGAAGGACAATGACCCCTTTGGGTTTTTACCTGGCTTCCAGCCAAATTAGAGTTTTGGAAATAGGCCCAGGCTCTTGTTTAGCTGGATGGGTCAGGCATCAGGGTAGCTACTGCTCATACCAACAGCGATAGCAATGACTTCGTGCATTCTGTCCTTGCTAATGCGCCGTTGAATGTTCACAGTGACTTTGTGGATGAGGCATGGCTGCTACATTTGCTTGTGTGTGACACCCTGTGATCTGGCTGCTATGTCCTCCTTCTGGGCTAAACAAAGCTGCTCTTTTTCTGTTATACTAAGCAAGCAGAGAACCGTGGGCACAATAACTGTATGTAACACAAAGGGAGACTCCAAGAAGAAGAAGAAAAAAAATAGGGCTTCAAGTGGTTAAATGGCCCACCCAGAGTCATACTGTGTTTGACAAGCAGAGCCAGGTATAGTGAGTACTGAGACCAGTATCCCACTTTATAAGACTTGGGGGTGTCGCCTTATCAGATATCTGTGGTAATGAGACAGTCATGTTGCAGGGAGTATATAGGACAGGTCACCTGCTACCCAGGTGGGCTCAGGCTTGAGCTCAAATCTCACCTCACCTCAGGTGGCCAGGTAGGGCAGAAGACATGGTCTGGATTTCTCCACCTGTCTTTTGGAATTGGACCTGTATTTCTCCCTGAGACTCTGACAGGGATGCTGTCAGACCCTTCCTTGTGCACAGGGCTTTGGATTAGTCCTACATGGAGACCAGGGGCTGTCCACACCTGGGGCGGGGTCGGGGGGGCTTTATCTTCTTTCTTGTTAAAGCTCTGGCTGGTTTAGCCCCATAGGAAATTCCATGGGCTGCTTTAATCTCATGATGGCTTTCCAAACTGTCATGGTTCTGGGGTATTTCTTTACTTGTGGTGAAACTGGCACCAGGAAATCACCATCATCCATCATGAGGCATTCTTTCAGTGCTAGGAGAGTCCCTCCCATTTTATTACCTTCAGAGAGACAATGCAAGGGAGCAGGTGAAAGCTGGCAAGTCCAAAGCTCCCTCCAGGCCTTGGTGCCCACATCCCAGGGTGTTGTTCTGTTTCTAGATTAAAACACTTTTACCTGCTTCCAGTGAAGGATATGTTACCTCTGTTCTCTTAGGGCTTAGCTTTCCGTGTTCTGTATTTTAGGTTGAAATCCTCATCCAGTCCTAAGTAATCAATGAGACATCCACTCTCTGAAATTTCTGACAGAATTGGGCTTTTTACATGGTTCTTAACCCAGGGTCCCTTTTAGCAGGTTTTAGTGGTGGGGTCTTGTCAGGATCCTATTATTTTTAAGTTAAATAGCAGACCTCTCTTTGTGCCTTCACAGTGTGAGGGATGGGGCACACATCCTGTCCCTGTGGTGAGGGAGAAGCTCCCATTGCTTGCAAAGGAGGTGGCCTTCGGGGTGTTGGGGTCAATGAAGGCAGGAAACCACATAGCAGGAAGGGTAGTAGCATGGGCCTTGGCTCTGCATGCGACCCTCCAAGTCTGTGTGGGACCAAGCCAGGCTTCTTTCTTTAAAGCTCAGAATCTGACTCAGCAATAACCAGCCACATGAACCTGGCTGGTGTACGTCCAGAGCCAAACACTCACAGTTCTGAAAGTCACAATATGAAAGGTCATGATGTTTAAAAATATTGATGGCATGGTAAAATACACTTTGCGAATGTTGGATGTCTCAGAGTTTTATGGCTGTGAACAGACACCATGGCAACTCTTATAAGGACAACATTTAATTGGGGCTGGCTTACAGGTTCAGAGGTTCAGTTCATTATCATCAAGGCAGGAACATGGCACAAGGCAGGCATGGTGCAGGAGGAGCTGAGAGTTCTATATCTTCATCTGAAGGCTGCTAGCAGAATACTGGCTTCCAGACAGCTAGGATAAGGGTCTTTTTTTTTTTTTTTTTTTTTTTTTTCTAACTTTTTATTCAGCAAACACTAAGTCTTTTTTTTTTTTTTAAAGCTTTATTTATGTGTATAGCATTCTGTCTGCACATATGCCTTCGTGGGCACCAGATCTCATTATAAATGGTTGTGATCCACCATGTGGGTGCTGGGATTTGAACTCAGGACCTCTGGAAGAGCAGTCAGTGCTCTTAACCACGGAGCAATCTCTCCAGCCCCTAGGATGAGGGTCTTAAACCACAGTGACACACCTACTCCAACCAGGCCACAGCTCCTAATAGTGACACTCCCTGGCCCAAGCATATACAAACCATCACACTGGGTTAGATAAAGCACTGATATTCCCATTTGTTGTCTTTACCTTTTAGTGTGATAGGTAGAGAATTTAATCACATCATATAGCATATGCCATTGGCCATGATACAACTGGATTACATTTCTGTTGTATAATGCTGGCTTCCATAGAGGTTAGCAAGTGCCCCCTTAGGTTATTGTGAGGGCTCAGACACTGTCCTCTCTAGGACATCAGGCATGGTGAAATACTCACTTTTGTTACGTGAAGCAAATGGGTGAACAGTTTCTAACATGGCTTTGGCAGGCTGCAGGTGGCTTTAGCCCACCTTCCTCCTCATCTTGTTGAAGGTAGCAATTTAAGCTAAGAGGAAGAAAACTGGAGTGATCATGGATTGGTTGTGTCTGTAGGGAGATTGATGTTCTTCCTCTGAGAGGTTGAATATGATTGGGGGAGGGGTTGGTGTTGCAGGTAATCTTGTCTGTGTTTAAATCGGAGATCTCTGCATAGTTTGTTAGATCCTGTGGCCCAAAGGGGCATCTGTTCTTAGCAAAGTGCTTTATAGAAGCTCTGACACTTCTTTATTTAGTCATTGCTTTGTTTTGACTCTTGCAATGGAGTGAAAATTCAATTTCTTTATGAAACCAGTTATATATAAGCAGGTAACATTCGTCATGTTTGCTGAGCATTTTCCACATGTTATTTTACGACCGTGGTAGCCCTCCTGTAGTAAGCACTGGCTTCCCCAGTCTGTACTGGAGGAGGGGGAGGGGAACAAGCATTTGAGCAGGAGACTTACCTGCCACAGGAAAGAGACTCACCAGTCTAACCCTATACTCCCTGCACTGCTAGACGGGCTTCAGGAGAACTCAGAACACATGTCTTTTATTCAGGAAACTTCATGCAATGCAAAGTGGGTATTTTACAGTGTACAGTGCCCGGGAGAGAGGAGAGTCTCAGGTACAAGGAGCCAAGAAAACAGCCAAGCTTGTTGTGGGCCCAGAGTGAAGGACATGGAGGCCATGTTCCATGACTAGCTATGGATTGGGCCAGGATTGGTCCTAGGTTTCTCTCGGCTTCTGCCAGGAAGACATAGAATTGCTCCCTCGGCCCTACGTTCTTTCCACTAGAAAGGTGATCTGCAGCCCCAGTGACGTCGAGCTACTTGATGAATGCAAGAACTAACCCAGTGCGGCTTGTGGAAGGCATCTAAGGGAAAATGTCTAAAGCCCTGGCATCTCTCACGACAGCAGAACCCTAATGACAACGTGTGTCGGGAAGGGACAATCTCTTCCATTCAGACCCGATGCAGATGTGCTTGTGAATTTACCACGTTAGCTGAATGCCAGAAAAGATACATGTCACGGAGCTGAGTGTTCTGTTGCCTCGGGGACACTGCCGAGCACATTCTTTAATGAGTGAGTGTCACTGATTGGAGCGGGTGGCTTTCAGGGAGGCTGATGCTCTTTGAATAAAAGGTCTCTATTTAGTGTCCCAGTTATTTCCTGTTCACACCCCTTTCAAAACACACAAGGTGTATTCCTTGCCCCTGACCTCTGATGGCTGTCAGAGCCTCCTTACCGTTACTGTTCGTTCTCATGTTCACTGCATTTGAAGTCTGGCAGGGGCATGAGTGAGAGGTGGGGAAATCACCCGACCTGGTCGGCATGAGGCTGCCGGATCCTGGCGTGATGACCAGCTCAGCATTTAATCACTTCACATGTACTTTCATTTCCTCTCATAGCCTTAGAGGAGAAAAGGATCAATCCTAAGCCATGCTCCTGCTTTCCAGGAAGTGGGGAGGGGGAGGGGGAGGAGAGAAGGGGAGGGTAGGAGGGGAAAGGGAAGGAAGAGAAGGGGGAAGGGGAAGGGAGGAGGAGGAAGGGGGAGGGGTGAAGAGGGGGAAGGGGAGGAATTGGAGAAGGAGAGGGGGAGGGGAGAGGAATAGAATTAGATACTATGTGTGTTCTGAGAGGCAAGCAGCACCTACCATTCATTCATACCTGAGGTGCCCACAAGAATAAGCAGACTAGCAAGACATTTATACAACAGAGGAGTGGGGCTCAGCAGTGTACCCAAGGTGACAAGCGGATCTGTCCCCTAGTCCTATGAGGCTGGCAGGTAGTGAGAGGTTCATCATCCCTCCCTTGAAGGCCTATGTGGAATTCCTAAGCCACTGTGTGAGGGTATTTGGATGAGCTTTTAGGAGGTGGTTCCTGCTAACTGAGGTGATGAGGGTATGTCCCTCTTGGTGGGATTATTGTCCTCATAAAAGGAGACATCAAAGGGTTTGCTTGCCTCCTTTCTTTTCCTGTCGGTGTGAGGACATGGCAGGACCAAGGTAGCGGTATTCAAGCTGTCAAGTGGGTTATCCAAACGGAGCGGCCCGTGGTAGCAGACGTACAGTCTCAAGCTGTGAGGCACGTGTTCCTGTTGTTCAGCCATCTGTAACAGCCTATGATACTTTCGTTATGCCTCCCCCCTGTCTAAATCAATGCAACTTTGAGAAACTGGCTCATTAGAAAGTTGCGTGTCTCCTCTGTATGGGAATACCAACTCCTTTGTTCTCTCCCCAGATCCTTTTACCTCCAGGTGGACCCTGCCCGAGGGTTTCTGCTTGTAGCCTCCCATAGGAAGATCTCACACGGTGTTGCCAACTATCTATGGGTTCCTCACAAAGTCATGGTTTAAAGTAGACCCCCCATTACAGCAGACTACCACTTTGTGACTGAAGTAGGACTGGGTTGTTTTCTGTCTTTAGATTTATTTATTCCTAGTTTTATTGCATAGGTGTTTTGCCTGCATGCATGTGTCTATGCACCATGTGCATGCAGTGCCCGTCAAGGCCAGAAGAGGGCGTGAGACAGCCTGGACCTGGTGATAACAGATGGTGGTGAGTTACCATGTTGGTGCTGGGACTCAAACAAGGGTCCTCTGCAAGAGCAGCCAGTGCTAATCACTGAGCCATCTCTCTGCCCTGCTTGGATGTCTGAGGACTGGGCTCTTTCCTTTTAGGTCAGGTGTTACTCTCAGAGCGTGTTGTTAGGGACAGTCATATGATGGTCTATCTGATTGCAGGGTCTTGATTGCAGAGTTTGGCATGGCTGTTCATGGGTTTGGGAGGTAGCCCTGATGGTGGGAAAGAGACAGTTGGATGTGCCATGTGTTGGCAGGAAGAACTGTGGACCTTTGGAATGGAAGCCAGAGCCAAATGTTGGTTGCACCTGGTGATGCCACACAAACACACACACACACATACACACACACACACACACACACACACACACTGTGTGCTGCTACAGCATTTGGTTGTTTATCCCCATCTGATTAAGCTGTAAGCTTTTTATAAGATCATATCACCTATTTCTCTCATCTTGGGCCACTCTCCTCTGGAGCTGGCTGCCTTAGAAGTACCTAGAAATACCCAGTGATGTTTCTCCAAACCTCGGCTTTATTTTCTCCCATGCTCTTTTTGCCGACTGGGGCAGCTTCTTCCTTCTTCTGAACCTTGACTGTTTAGAATGCTCAGGCTTAAGGGGCTCTGAGAATCCAGGGGTGGGGGTGGCCTTTTCCGGTGGTTTGTGCATTTTGTGCCAGTTGACTCCTGGCGATTGGCAGTGTTTCACTGTGGGTAGCAAGGGAGTTAGAGCAGCTCATTCAGCAGGTGGCTGTCTGTGGTGGGAAAGCAGAGCCCTCCTTTCTGCTGCATGTGGGGCAGTGAGTGAGTGAGAGAGAGAGAGAGACAGAGAGACAGAGAGAGAGAGAGACAGAGAGAGAGAGAGACAGAGAGACAGAGAGAGAGACAGAGAGAGAGACAGACAGACAGAGAGAGAGAGACAGACAGAGAGACAGAGAGAGAGAGACAGAGAGAGAGACAGACAGACAGACAGAGAGAGAGAGACAGACAGAGAGAGAGAGACAGAGAGAGAGAGAGACAGACAGACAGAGAGAGAGAGAGAGAGAGAGAGAGAGAGAGAGAGAGAGAGAGAGAGAGAGAGAGAAGGGATGCACAGGTTAGGCACCTTCAGACTCGGAGTATGTATGCTCTCACGCTTTTTCAGGTCTCCATCTCCTCTGTCCTTCTTTCCCTCACTCTACCCCCCCCCCCCGCCCCACCCCTCCCCTTTCTCTCTATGCATTGCTACCCCCTCCACTGCTCCCTAGTTCATCGAGGTAACCAGAATAAGGTCTGGTGTTTGAAAACCGGAGCCATCTTCATGAGCTAGCTCATTTGCCTGGTCTGATGGTTCCTGGTGTGGCTGACACCTGGCTGACTACAGCACCTGTCTGCTTCCTTCTCATCTTCCCTCAGGGCTCTGCTCTCTCCTCTCTGTCCTTGACTCTCAGGGTAGCAGCCTGCGATGGACTTCCTGCCCTCCTGTTTCTAAGTAGACTCCTACTGGATCATTCACCTCTCACATTTGCAGCTCTCCCATGCTGAGGTGCTAAACTCTTCTCAGGGAGCAAAGGGTTGGTGTCCAATAGCATTAAACCCCTCTTTTACCAGAACGGAATGGAACACAGAACAAGAAATGGTGGGTGGGTCACAACTCAAGCTTTGACCTTCAGTGACAATTGAGGGGATAATTTAGGGGTGTAGTTTGGCTCTCACAGGGCCTGCTTCCACTTCATTCTGCCCTGGTCATGGACAAGCTTACCTTCATTTCTGTCTTACCTGCAACAGGAAGGTGGAAGCCTCTCCCTCAGGCATGTGTTAAGAACGGATAAGACTGTGTCTCCAGTGCTTAGCACGTTACCTGGTGCTGTGAGCTCAGTGGTTGGAGCCATCTGAGGCATTGTTTTCTAGCTGATAGATTTTAAAGTTTTATTTCGAAAGTGTCTAAATTGTCTTGTTTCCCGCCTTGGGCTTTTATAAGATTGAAAATACTCCCTTGCCCCTGGAGCCTGGAAGAGAATTCCTAGAGGGACTTCTGAGAAGTTCTTGCTTGGTATACATAGCACTGGTTTCCCCTGCTCTGAGTGCCTGCTTGAGCTCAGAGTTCTTGTCCAAAGCTGTCCCTGGCTTTCTGTGGCACCATCAGGGACAGCTCCCAGGGTTGTGCCTCTTGCAATGCTACCAGAAGTTCCAGGTTGTGCTTTTGTATGCCGTCACATGTAAAAGACAGCACGGAATATTTAATAAGGTCAGCTATACTCCATGTTTGAAAACTGTATAAATTGAGTTAGGAAAACAGCTTTGATTGTATGAGTAATATTTAAAGTGGCTGTTTAAAACGCAGGAACTTTCCTGTCAATAACAGAAAACCTTCTGAGCTCTAGAGAGAGTTTTAAAGCAAGATTCAGTGGCTCTTGCCGGTCGTGGGGAAAGTTTCCATTAAATAGGTGATTCATACTACAGCAGTTGAGTGATTAACATGAATCATGGGAAAAGATTCTCAGACTCGGGCGTCTGATTTGTGAATGGATTAGGAGGTGGGTTTCTCAACAATCAATTTCCTTTACAGGAGGAGTTTGATTTACCAAGACCCTCAAAATGGTTTTTCCCCCTGACACTTTTTTTTTTTTTTTTTTTTTTTTTTTTTTACTTTCTGAGACAAGGGTACTCATATAAATTCCTGAGTACATTCTAGACTTCTTCCTGAACTTGTCTTCCTTAGAAAGGTTTATGGGGTTAAAACCTTCCTTGTGTAGGTTGGTGTGTGGGTGTGCCCTCAGCCAATGGCTGGAGGAAGCCAAAATTAACTCAAGAGGCCCACAGCCGCTGACTTGACAAAAGCTTAACTCTCCTCAACTCTCTGCCCGGCTGTATTGCACTGACCTCAGGAGGGTCCTCGAAGACCTGGCCTGGGAACTGTAGACTAGGAGGCTGCTGAGCTAAGGCAGCTACAGGAAGCAGGCAGGCTCTGTCTTCAAGCTTGGGCATGCTGATCTCCCCAGAGAATGACATGACCCCCTACTGGATGCTTGGGCAGGCAACCTTGCAGAGCTGCCCTCTCATTAGACTTACAGGTGGAGGTGCAAGGTTCCTGCAGCAGCCCAGAGAGCAGTTTGCATGCATCTAGCTTCCTTGTCTGAACAGTACCTCCTATTGGCCCTGTTACAGACAAATACATAAGGCTGTCCAAGTAGGCGTTAGATCTATGATTTGGAACCATGCACCAGGGCCATGTTTTGCCTTTAAATTCTGCCTTCTCACAGGTGTGGCTATCATGTCGTACTCTAATGCCTGAGGACGAGGTATTGGGCATAGCTCAACCGCAGAGGCACCGGGAGGGTAGGGTTGAGATTTGGCCTGTTTATAATAAACTCTGTGGGCTTCTGTTTAGAGAGTGGGGGCTTTGTTCATCGCCTTTAGGGAGGGGTGTCTCTGGACCTTCCAGAGTGACTGCGTTTTCCTTTGGCTTTGTGGGGGCTCTGTCCAGCAGGTTCCTTGGGCAGCAAATGACAGATCATCAGTGTGTTACCATCTAAACTGAGATGAATGGGGTTCAGCAAGAAGCCAGTTATATATTTTAGTGCAGGATTGGTGACAATATGGCAGAAGGGGTGAGTGGCGTTTTGTGATCTTGCTCTGCAAGTTTTACTATAGATGGTAAATTCTCTCTCCCCTCATTTGTGTGTGTGTGTGTGTGTGTGTGTGTGTGTGTGTGTGTGTATCAAGGGATGTTGTATGTTTTGTGTGTGTATAATTAAGGTATATGAAGAATTCTGGGACTCTTGGTGTTTACATGTTCTGAAAATCCAGGAGCATGGGTGGTTTGCTCATATTCATTCATTCATTCATTCATTCATTCATTCATTTTTATGCTGTAGACAGAAGTGAGCATCCACCTGTGTCAAACCTTGTGGAAAATACTAGGGTCTGACTGGTGTGTGGACGTTGTTCCTTATTTCAGTCTGAATAATGTCCCTGAGCTAAAGCCATGTTTAAAAATGAAGATGGAGACACCTATCTCTCAGCACTGGCATGAAGATGAAAACTGTGTAATTCACTGTAGCCCTGCGATGCCAATGCCTGGTGCCAGGTATGCCGTAGGAGCCTGATATGCCATTTGTCCTCTCCAGGCTATTGCTTTAGCTCTGACGGCACAGAAGCAGCCACAGGTGTGCAGGTGGTGGTTGGACCTCAGGGAAAACTGCCTGCAGTTCCTGGCGTTTAATTGCAGTGTTCCTCCAATTAGCCATCCATGCCCCCGGAAGGCCTGTGGAGAGGAACAGGTGGAAGGGTGGGCTGGGTATTTACTCCTCTGCCGGAGTAAATATGATCAGAGTTTATTTACAGTCAGAAGTTGAAGTGAAGCTGCTTAGGAAAATAAATGGGCCTCTGAGGCTAGAGGCTTGGGGTTGGAGCTGGAGTTGCTGGGGCCCAGGCGTCCTAGGTTGTTTGTGCTGAGATCCCTCCCCCTCCTCAGCTTACTGCACTGCCATCAATACCTGCCTCTATTAAAACAAGGCCCTCCTCTCTCTAAAAATGTGTTACTGTATCTTCTGGCTCTCCTTGGCTCAACGAGACAGCTATGCTGTTCTTCTAGTGATTGCTGATTGTAATATGAGTCTATTTTTCTGCCGCCTTGGGTAATTTCAGAACGCCTCCACTTGTAGTTACTTCTCTGCCCATTTCTTGGTGCCCACGCTGTCTGCTGCTTTAGATAATGGCAATGATCCTAAATAATACATTCCCTGCTCCGCCCCCATTCCCTGCTCCACCCCATTCCCTGCTCCACCCCATTCCCTGTTCGGTCCCCATTTCCTGCTCCACCCCCATTCCCTGCCCCGCCCCTATTCTCTGCTCCACCCCCTTTCTCTGCTCTGGCCCCATTCTCTGCTCCGCCCCGGGAAAACAATCCTTCCTACCCTTAGTAGGGCGTGGAGAACATTGTACCCTTAGTAGGGCATGGCGATAGGGCGTGGAAAACATTGGTCATTTATTCAGAGCCTGGCAGAGTTGGGATTTCACCCCAGGTTCCCCTAAATGGGGACTTGTTTCTAGTCTGGTAGGGGCCTTTCAGGCCACAGTTTATCCCTTGGCTTCTCTTCTCAGGACTGAGAATGTGTAAATCAATATTTACAGAGGCTCTGAGTAAGCCCACTTCCTAGCAATATCCTGGTGTAGAGCACTCAATCCCTTTGTAAAGAGATCCGTGTGCCTGTGCTGTGGGTTTTCATGGGGAGGAATGTGCAGCTTGGGGCATATGCCTATGTGGCATTGTGACCTCTGGAGGACAAGCCTGGCTGCTCCTCACAGCAGTCTGTCCCAAGCCTGATGCTGGTGCACAGACATGCCCCATGTGTGCCCACCTAACAGGGGGGGGTGTTCTTGACCAGTGAGACCCCCCAACACCAAATAACCTTATGGTATTTGTGTGGCTGCTTTTGAGTGAGTCAAACAGACCTGGCCTTGAATCAAACCTTGCCACTTTCTGACGAAGGGTCCTGGGCATGGGACTGTCTCCTTGAGTCTCTGCCACCAGAATGAGAGATTATGCTGGTCACTGCTCATGTTAAGGCAGTGGCTGGCAAACTGTGGCCCCTGAGCCAAATCTGACCCGCTGGCTGCTTTTGTGTGTATAAGGGTCTGAGTAGAGAATGCTCATCCATTCCCATGGTCAGTGGCTGTATTTGTGCTCCAATGGCACATTTTAGTTATGACAGGGACCAGATGGCTCACAAAGCCAAGAATATTTACTTCCTGTCCTTTTACAGCGAAAGGTTGCCACCCACTGTGTTAAGCCCGAGCTGATGGCAAGTGCAGTAGACATCACAATTGCTGTTATTACCTATAACTTCCACCCTCGGGCTGAGTCAGTCAGCCCCAAAGCTGCGACTTTCTATGCTTGGAGTCTTGGGAGGGACTTTTTAATTAGCTGGCATGTGAGTAACTCGTCCCTTGACCAAATGCTTGAGGGATGAAGGTTTCTTTGGACTCACAGTTGCAGGGTGGTGTAGGCCAAAATGGAAAAAGCCTTGGGGAGGGGGGTGAGAGTGGTTAAGTTAGTAGCAGGAAGTAGATGTCACATGGCTGCTGGACCAGGAAGCAGATGTTGCAAAAGCAAGTATTGCCTTGAAGACCCACCTCTAGTGACCCACCTCTAGTGGGTACCTCTGCCAGCCCGGTCTTATAAAGGCTCCCCAACCTTCAAAATAGTGCCTGTGTCAGTCAGGATTTCTATTTCTGCACAAACATCATTACCAAGAAGCAAGTTGAGGAGGAAAGGGTTTATTCGGCTTACACTTCCACATTGCTGTTCATCACCACAGGAAGTCAGGACTGAAATCCAAGCAGGTCAGGAAGCAGGAGCTGATGCAGAAGCCATGAAGGGATGTCACTTACTGGCTTGCTTCCCCTGGTTTGCTCAGCCTGCTTTCTTTTTAGAACCCAGGTCCACCAGCCCAGGGATGGCACCACCCACAATGGGCTGGGCCCTCTTCCTTTGATCACTAGTTGAGAAGATGCCTTACAGCTGGACCTCATGGAGGCATCTCCTCAACTGAAGCTCCTTTCTCTGTGATAACTCCAGCTTGTGTCAAGTTGACACACAACCAGCCAGTACAGTGCCAGAAACCGGGACTGAGTGTTCTTAACACGAGCCTGTGGGGGACATTTCAGCCATAACACCCCAGGATTCCCATGGGCCTGAAGAGCTGGGTGGGATTTCTTCTTAGCCTTTTGCTTCCAGTCTGATGGTGCCTCCAAGTTTGAGCTCTGTCTTTTGGGATGGGACCTGCCTCTCTGCCACATTTGAAAAGCCACAGCCAAAAGTGGCATTTGCTGTAATGTCACCCCGATGAAGGGGAAACCATTTGTGAATTTTCTTACTGCTTGTGTAGATGGGGAGACAGGAGCTCCGCCTTCAGGGTCCCTCATATTCTTGGCCACTTCCTTGATTCATTCTGCCCTGCTTTTGAAGATTTTTTTTAAAGGCATATTTTTCCTTACTCATTTCCTTTATAGAAGTGTAAGCTTACTTTTGGGTTATATAGGCAATATATATAATTCGTGGAGCATGCACAGGGAGAAAGCCTCAGCAGTCAGTCCAGATCTTACCACCCGAGATAACCGCTATTGGCAGCCCCAGTTCTCTTCCTTCCAGATCCCCAGAGAGCACGTACGTTTGCATAATTGGAATCACTTTCTTAATGTAATTTTATTTCCCACATTTTAACATATTATGTCATAACCCTTCCCTCCAGCATTGAATGTTCTTCAAAACCTTAATCTTTGTCCGTGTTTGTATTCACCCACCCACCCTCCAACCCAATTCACATTTCTAGTGTTTCTTGCACCCTAAACTCTGTGCTGGGTGCCATGCATGTGGCAGGGAGCACACCGAGGTCATCTGTCCCTTCACAGAGCTCACAGTCTAGCAGGGCTCTAGGGCAGGTGACCAGCATAACACAGGCTTGTTTGGCTCAGATTTCTTTAACAGAGCACCTAAGACTTGGTGGCTTAAACAGCAGACATTTCCTTTTTCTGTTTGGGAGAGCGGAAAGTCAAGGTGCGGGCCACTCAGCCCTCAGAAAGGCCTTTTCCCTAACCTGCATGAGACAGGGTCAGGCTCCTCAGGAAGATGAGAGAGAGAGAGAGAGAGAGAGAGAGAGAGAGAGAGAGAGACAGACAGAGAGACAGACAGAGAGACAGACAGAGAGACATAGAGACAGAGGTAGAGAGACAGAGACAGAGGGAAAGACAGAAGGAGAGAGACAGAGAGAGACAGAGACAGGGAGAGAAAGGAGAGACAGAGGGAGACTGACATTTCTTCCTCTTCTTAGAAGATTCTTATAAGATTAGTCACTATACAACATGATCTACTCCTATAATTTCATCTAAACCCAGTAACCTTTCAAAAGCTTTCCCTCCAGATACCATCATACCCAGGATCAGGTTTCTTCCATAAGGATAGGGGGAGGGACATGGACATTCAGTCCTTAGCAAGTATCATGAACACTGGCTTTAATGTGAGGGGGGAAAGAAGCTAAATGGGCCTTACTTATCACTGCTCTTGAAATGCTTAAGACAAATGATTTTCAGAACTAGCTAGCTTCTTTGAGGTCCCCTTTTTGGAAGTTTGGGGATTCCTGACTGGTTAACTCTGGAATGGCAGAACACCTTCTGAGCCATATATCCCTGAATGCAATAGAATAAAAGTGTGTTGCTCACTTTTCTGTTGCTGTGATAATATACCAAGGAAACTTAAGAAAGAAGAGTTTGTTTAGCTCACTGTGCCACAGCGAGGCAATAATGGCGAAAAAGGCACAGCGTGCTGGCTGGAGCAGGAAGCTGGGTACTCACTTTTTGTCTCTCGGGAATCAGAGAGAAAGAGAACAGGAAGTCAGTTGAGGTTATAGACCTTTCAAGCACACCCCAGTGAAATACTTTCTCTAGCAAGGCTATATCTCCTAGAGTTTCTGTAACACCCCCAAACAGTGCCACCTACTGGACATCAAGTATGGAAGCACATGTGCCTGTGGGGGACACTTCATTCCCATTCAGCCTACCATGAGGAGGGAATCTGTGTCTACAGTCAGTGGTAGAACCACAGATATTGCTGTGCTGTGATCACCACCGTCTTCCTAGCATGGAGCTCCTGCAGAGTAAAGCCAGGCACTGCAGAGATGGAAGCTGCCAGGCCTGCCGGGCAGTGGTGGGTGTATTTTTGAAACAGGATGTGGTTGTCTCCATGGAGAGCCCTTTCTCTAGATAAAGATGAATCTGAGGATAGGCGTGGCTGAGACATTCCTTTTGTTCTAGGGGATTCATCAGTGATGCGGTGACAGCTCCTGGTTATCTCCTGAGTGCTTTCCCATCATTTCTCAGCCAAGTGGGGTCAGAAGGCTGTTGTGTAGACATGGGACATGTTGTGTTGCACGCCTTGAGGGGTGGGGGATGCTGACTGGCCCCTCTCCCAGCTTTCCAGCTTCTCAGCACACAGTCACCTGTGGTGTCTTTTCAGTGTCCTCCTAAGAAGCATTGTCCTAGGAGACAGACACCCGAAGGGGGTGATCACACATTGAGTCTTGCACACTATAGTTGATAGCAGAGTGTGACTTTAGGAGTTCCATGGTCCAGTTAGCTCACAGGATGCCTGCTAGTGGGAGCAGGTCCTTTATTTGTTGGATGCCCATTAGATCGACTCGGTTAGGGACAACTCTGTGGGGACTCCAGAATACATGTATCTGTGAACTTGCTGCAGGATGAATCTGTGTGTCACAGACTCCTCCCAGCAGGGGTCAGACAGTCACAAAATTATGTGACTTAGAAAACCCAGTGCTGTGTCGTGTATACAACACAGGAAAAATACCTGATTCAGAAAATGTATACATGTAGGTACTGCTTCTCGAATATTTATCTTTATCTAATTTGAGTAAGCATAGAAAAGCACTGCTGACTGAATTTGCTCCTTAGTATGGACTACGGTGCTTTATTTTAAAAAAAAAAGAGTAGCAGCAAAAATGGCTTTTCATTAGCAGAAGCCTGAGAGCAAGGCAGCAACTAACAAGATTTGCATTTCCTCACCTTCATCTGTAAAATGTGGGAATTATCACTGCCCTGTAGGGTCTGCTGCTAGGATTAAATTAGAGAGCCCATGTCCCTAACCTACTGCCTGATATGTAGTAGGCACTCAATAAATGGAAGCTATTATTTTTATTGATATAATAGCTAATTTTGATTCGGGGTTCAAAGTGCTTTGCATACATTAGCTCTCTTAATTGATTTTCCACGCTCTGGACTTCTGTAGTTCGGTGTTTCATCAGAGGCGGAGCTGCCATTGAGAATGCATGCTTGTGCCTTGCTCATTACCTTGGGGGCAGCTGTGGTTTCCATGATGAACAGTCAGGGGAGGGCTTTATAATCAGATGAGGATATCATCCCAATGCAGCCTCCGTCTGATCCCTATGGAGCATGGTTGCAAAGTGACTTAACGTTTTATTCTTCAGAGGGTCCTTTGCCCCAGTTTGAGGGGGACTTATTTCATGTAGACACAATGCTCAAAAGATTGTTACCAATGTAGGTCTTACACTACGGGCTCCCTGGTGGGTCTGATTTATTTAGACATCCTTTGAGGTGAGCTAGCTGTGATAGAACAATTTTTAGCCTTCGTCCCTAAGATGTTAGTGTAAGTATCTGTCCTCCATTCCCTCCCGAAGCCCTTGTGATGAGTTTATACTTTCTAAACTCTCCAAAAGCGGCGATTAAGTTAGAGTTTAGAGTACCAGGATTCTTTGTTTGATCTTGGAAGTTTTGAAAGTTTGTCCAGGAGGCATAGAAAAACCCTTCAAAGTTTCTAGTGCTTAATCTGTTTGAACAGACGTCTCAGAATAGGTTTAGCCAAGGAATATCAAACTCTGAGATAAACAGTTCGTCAGAAAACCAACAGAGGCTTCTTCTTAAACATACAACCACCCAGAGTGTTCACATTTCAAAGAAACGGCTGAATATCCCTTGGAGGGATCTAATTTTTGATCATGGTTAGTGGAACATTAATGTTCTCTGGGAGGATATTATTGGGAAGACTGTCTGTCTGTCTGTCTGTCTGCCTATATTTGTGGCATGATTGTGACCAGAGTTAAATAGTGTAGAGGAACCTGTAGTCCTGGGTCAGTGAGTATCCTTTTTCTTTCTATGGCAGGCAGGAACGATGGAGAGAGTTGCTCTTTGGCCTTGGGAAAGTGACTGGTGTTTCCCAACCATTGCTTGATGATCTCTCTCATGGATACACAACATTATGTGGTGTGACTTTCCTCCCTAACATGTGGACCCATCTGGGTCACTTTCTGGTGTGTGGCGGAGTCTTCAGTGCCAGGCACAGTCTTTGGGAAGGAGACCAGGCTTCAAGTATTCCTACTAGAGGTGATAGTTCTATTCTTTTAAAAAAAAAAAATCATATTCGTATCTCTATACAAAGTGAACCCAGCAGTGATTTCCCAGTTCCCAGGAAGATCCGTGAGTTTGAAATGGAGTGGTACCTCGGGGTAATGATGCTACATTCTGTTGGATTATTAACAGAGTAAAGGAGAGGAAACTGTGAGGGCTCCAATCATTATAAAAGAATAAGGAAAATTCCATTTTCTTCTAGCTTCAAAAAGATTGTGTGACCGACATTAGTCACAGGGAAAGAACCACCACACTGACCTCCTCAAAAGAAGTGTGTGATCAGCCATTGATGGCTAAACTGCGTCATGCCCTAAAATCTGTGTGTTGTCCCGTGTGCATGCCTCTGGACACCAGGACGCTTCTTTGTACTCCCTTTCTCCTCAGCACTCTTCCTTCAGAGCCATCTCTTCCTGCAGCCTGTTTCCAGTCTCTTCTACCAGTAGGGACAGGGTTGTATCACTTTTCTTTTCTATTGCTGTGATAAACATCATGGTCAAAAGCAATGCGGAGAGGAAAGGGCTTAGTTTACCTCAAATCTTAACAGCCCGTCACTGGGGGAGGTCAAGGCAGGAATTCAGGGGAGAAACCTGGAAGCGGGACCTGAAGTAGACGCTGTGGCTGTGACATTTTTGTTTACTGTGGCTTGCTCAGCCTGCTTTATTGTACTCCAGGGCCACCTGCCTAGGGGTGGCACTGTCCACACAGCTGGGCCCTCCCACACCAATCTTCGAATCAAGAAAAAGTGTTCCATAGACTTGCCTAGAGGCCAATGGAATGGAGGCATTCTCTCAGTTGAGATTCTCTCTTTTCAGATGACACAAGCCTGTGTCAAGTTGACAAAAAAAACTAACCAAAATGGACGCAACTGAGCCTTTGTCAACCTGACACATGTGACTGTCACTGTTAACAATTGTGGATTTCTTTGCATCCCCTTTGACCTTGACATAGTGGCTTGGTGCTCTTCCTCAAGTGCCCCGCCCTTAGCAAAGGAGGCACTGGGGCTAATTCATTTAGCGTTAGCTTGTTATGAGAACACATGTTGTATCCCCAGTATCTGGCTGATAATTATAGATGGTTGGTTGTGATTAATTGAATGGATGGCCCAACGACCTTGGGATGTATTTTCTTTGGATGTCAAAGTCAGTGAGCAGTACTCTTGTTTCCCACACTGAGTTTATCCTCTGTTCAGCAAAACTTCCATCTGGGTGCTGGGCTAGATGAACAGAAGTCGGTTCTTTGGTGGACTTCAGTAAAAGACACAAAGTTGGGTAAAGATAAAGAAATAGCTATAGAGGTAGATGACATAGTTGTCTTAGATATAGATATGAGAGAGATAGGATAGGGAGAGACGGGGGGGGGGGGGGAGCATGCAGTAGAGAGAGGTGTCTCCATTAGTTACCAGGTAGGCCAGCAGTAGGTGAGGCTTTGTGGTCTTGGTAGGCATTCTGACCTGTGGTTAGTGTGGAAGATGGCTGTTGTAAAGGTGGAGGTTGGTCTGAGATGGGATCAGGGGCAGACAGGCAGTAGGAAGATGATCCCCACATAACTCTAAAGCAGCTTCAGTCGGAGGTACATGAAATCCATCTGCTGTGATCCATGGCCAAAACGATGCCAACAACTAGAGAAGTGATGCTCTTTGCCACCAATGAGCTGCTGGGCAGGCATCCATCGACTCCCTTTTAAATTTCCCACCAAGTTCCATAAATGTCCAGATGGCAATTTGTGAGTGAATAATTTATAACAGCATCTTATGCATTATGCAGTGGAGATTTAAATTATAAATTGACCTCACTTGGCACTTCACCTTAGTTAATAAGTGGACTTTGAGGTGTTTGCCTTCATCTGCTAAATTGGTGTTGAGTTAGGGTTCATCAAAAGAGAAACAGAATGCTTGGCCTGATGCCACCTATGGTGGAGACTGTACTCGGGAAGTCCTGAAGCTTGGGGTAACTTGAAACCATTCTCTGAGGGTGATCCCAGTGAAGGCACTCTGGCACTACCTCGGGTCCTGAGGAAGGAATGGGAGAGAGGAGCAAGTGCTGGAGGTCTTGAGTTTTCCCTCCGTTCTGTGACCTCCCTGGAGATTCCTGCTCTGTTCATGGCAGGATGTGTTCCAGGTAAGTAAGCAAGTCCCTAAAGCTTATGATCCCTTGTGAACAGCAGCTACTGCTGTGGACTTCCGGGACCAGTCTTAACTTCACAGGGAAAGTGGGCAGGACCCTCCTGGGTAGGCTCTGACCCTAGACAGGGAACAAAAGGGGTGGGGGTGCTAAGGGCATTAGGAGCTGTCAGATGAAAAGTTTGAAAAATCTGCAACGCTGACAGGTACAATGAACAGCAGGTCTTTAAAGCATCCTAGGGACGAAACAGATGAACAGCCAGTGGGCAGTTCCAGCTCGGCTTCAGAGATCACTGTCATGTCCAACTCTACGGGAGACCTTCTTCTCCTCCTGAGCTACTCACTGGTTCTCCATTATGGCTGTTAGAGGTGGTTCTGTCCTGTTTTCTCATTTTACCAAACTGCTAACTAAAATTTGAGAGTGAGCTACCCACCAGAGGTGATGTGTATTGAACAAGACTTAAAAGAGGGCTATTTTGTTGATACAGTATTGATTGAGTGCCTTATAGAGGCCAGATCCTCCCCTAGGTGAGAAGATTCAGCAGGAAACAAGAAGATGGGTGGCCATCTTTAGGAATAGTATGTTCCGGTGGGCAGAATAAATCCAGTCTCTTCACAAAAAAGTGTAGCAGTAAATATTAAAAAATGTAAAGTGGCACTATGTTACCCTAGTGCCAGCTACTCTCTGGCCCCAGTGGGGATCTCAGCACCATGGCTTGCCCCAGCAGTGGCCACCCATTGAACACCCATCCTGAGGTTAGCTGTCACAAATCTCTGTAACCTGGCAAAATTAAAACTCTAGAGGCTTGTAATTTATTAACCAGATTTCTATCAGTAAATTCTTACCCCACAAAAAGTTCACACAATGAACTTAGAGCCAATTGATATTGATATAAACTGTCCACATAGATAAGACAAATTGTCCTGTAATAATCCATCCCTTATATGATATTCATAGCTACCTGTGGCTATTTAAAGCCATATGAGGGTGGATCACTTTTTCCCTCCATCTTCTCATCTCTCTCTTTTCTCCTATCTTTTTCACAGGCCTTGTCTTGTCCTGTGCCTGCCCTCACCTGCATATACACATCAACCACAGAGGACCCCACTGTTGGTTTGACTGTAGTCATGGAAATTCCTTAGTGTACCTTATGGTGCATTTAGGGATGCAGCGCGGGTGGGATGGTGCTGGCTCAGACAGTTTCATGA
The DNA here is from genome assembly GCF_963924665.1 of Micromys minutus. Lineage (NCBI taxonomy): Eukaryota > Metazoa > Chordata > Mammalia > Rodentia > Muridae > Micromys > Micromys minutus. The sequence continues at coordinate 97,010,154 of NC_137969.1, forward strand.
GAAGGGCTCTAGCAGAAGATGCTGAGAGTGGAAGGAAAGAGGAGATGTGAATTTCTTACAGGCAGCAACTTGGAGGACGTTTCAGAGAAAAAAAATGGCAGTTTGTGGGGTGCTCGGTAGATATCGGAAAGTCACGCTGGGTGGTTTGGGAAAAAGCATGGTGTTAGGATTTGCCACATGTCTCTGAGGAGGTCAGCAAGTGTCCCTAGGAGGAGGATGCTGGCAGGAAATAATGCGGATAGAGATGGGCCTGCCTGGTAGAGTGTCTTTGAAAACTGAGATGATGATGATGATGCTTCTGGGCGTGTGTCTGCTGCATGTACTTAGGGAGGAATTTTCTGTTGGGACTTGCACTAGCCAACTGTTCTGGGAACCTGTTGGTCAGCTCCAGGAAAGCTCAGAAAATAGAGTCTGAAGAGCTCGAATCACCTGCTCTTATTAAAGGAGACGCCCTATCACCCGACCCGGGGCATTGGCTTCTGACTGGAAGGCAGCCCCTCTACTGAGGTGCAGGGAGGCAGGTGCAGGGCCAGCACAAGGCCACCATGCATCTTCCTAGATTGTTTGTTGCCTTTGCTTTTCACGTGGGCCCTTTGCATGTGTCTCTGCCAATCTCATTCCTCTGACTCAACCTGTGCTGCAGGCAACTCGGTAAATCCAGAATGCTGAAGATGTTTGATGTATAAATTCTAAAAAGCTCTTCCCAAGAACTGGTATGCATTTTTTTTTATTTTTGCAAATGCAGAAAATAACTGTGTGTGAAGAGAAAATGAGACTGAAGCATGTTGCTGCCGTGCCTACTCCCCTCCCCTCCCCCCCTCCCCTCCCCTCCCCTTCCCCATGCATGTCTTGGATTAAAGTCACGATCTCACTAACATTTACCAGAAATGGCACACTTTTCTTGGCTTCCCAGCGTCTCAGTGTGTGGCTGTGGCTGCCTTCCCATTTTTAGTAACTTCTGACCTCTCTCCCCCTTCTCTCCTTTCTTCCTGGCTTTCTTCTCCATGGCCCTCTTGGCTGTTGCCTCGTGGCCAGTTCCCACATCAGCTCTGCCCTACCCCTGTCTCCTGGGGGAGCCGGCAGATCTCAGGTGAAGCTGCACTGATGTAGGGACACTCTCCAGTCGTGCATGTGATTTCCTGCTACACTAGAGCGACAGTTTAGAGACTCTGAAATGCATACCTGGTATTACAAACCTGATGTCAGCACTGGGTCAGCATCCCTTTCCTTTGCTTGCCCTTAGCCTGGGCTTCCTCCTCTCTGGCAGCTGCTCCTCTGTGGACTATCCCTAGACCACCAGGGTTCTGAGCTGCTTCTTTCCCGATTTCCCTTGGAGCACCTGTCGCTTGTATGTGCGTCCTCAGACACATTCAGGACCCTGCCCGAAGGCAGCTTGTTCTGTGTCATCTGGTAAATGAAGCTATATTTCAGCTCTGCCTCTCGTATTTCCCTTCTGATCTCTGGACCCAAGTGGCTGACCTTCACTTTGCTGAGGGCCTCCCTGGGCCAAGCCTCCTCTCTTACCTTCATGTCTGCATCTCACTGAAGCCATATGCTGGAAAACGAATCCCCTGTATTTCGTAGCATGGTCCTTTGTGAAACAAGGCTTTTAGAAGGATGCAGCCTGGCTGAGATGATTAAGGTCGGCCTTGTAACCTAGGGTTGCTATTTCTTTTCTTTTTTTACATGAGGAGACATTGGGGCACAGAGACAGGCATGCACTGATGGGAAACTATAAAGAGGTGCGATGTATATCCATGAAGATGAAGACAGAGACAGGACATTGCATCTATAAGCCACAGGGCATGATGGATTATCATCCATGAAGAGGGGCCTGGGGTAGATGCTGCTTGGAAGCTCTCTAAAGAACCCACCTACCTATTCTTCAAGTTAGATTTGAACATCCGGAACTTAGAGATAGCACATTTCTGTCGGGTAAGCTACCTGCCTTGTAGCTACTTTGATCCAACAGCCCCCAGGAATGAATTATGCTCCCCCCCCAGACCCTCTACCCTACAAACTTTATCTTTCTGCACAGCCCTGCTCCCAGCAATCCACCCGGTAAAGGTTCCTGTCGCTAAAGCATGAAGCCTGGAATCTAGGCTCTGAGATGTGGGCTGGCTTGAAGTTAGACGTGCACAGCAGTGACTGTTTAAATAGAGGCTCTTAGGTATTGAGGGCCCTTTGGCCATCGTAGATATTTCCTTGGGGAGGTGCAGAGCTGGAATTAAAAAGAGATGCAAACCCAGACATCCTTTATACCCGGCCCAGCCCTCCGTACCTGAGGCTCCCAGAGAGGAGCTATTGATTTCGTCTTTGAGCTGCGGAGCAGGCATACATTGAGAGTCACGTATGTAAATAAGGATTCCACAGCCTGCCTGGCATTTCTTTTCTTCAGAGACCTATTGATTCTGACTCTGGAGCGTTACCTGCAACTTCTCTTTTCACTGGTTTCTTCTTATTGTGAGCAAGCCGTGCCAGTGTGTCGCGTAGTACAATGTGGGCTTTGTAGACCGTCTTGCAAGTTCGGCGCAGCTCTTTGGAAGGTTGAGGGCGAGGGGGGCTGTTTGAGAGTTGTATTGATCTACAGCGGGTTATTGAAGTTGTTGCAAATGCTTGCCTCCCTTTTTTCCCATTCCCTGATCACTGGTCTGCAGAATTAAGAGTCAGGGTTCCAAAGGATGGTTGGGCTGTTTTCTCTTGATGGTGATTCAGGCACAACCCAGTCCTCCATCCTTTCAGGGCACGTGGGTTACCCTTGGCAGCAGAGGAGCAATATAATTGTTGAAGTTTTATCTTATATTGAAACAGCTTTAACACGTTTCCTATGTTTCGTCTATTCAAAAATGTCTTAAAAATAATTTGTGGATGGGAAAGGGAATTACAGTTGTATGAAGAAACCCTAAGCATGGAACAAAGACATCAGTGCCCCCTGTCCTCAGAAAAGGCACATGGTAATCTTTTGAATTGATAATTCACAGTTGAGTGCTGGCACTGTGGCCCTGTCACAAGTGACAATTTCTTTAGCTGTGGTAAAGGGCACGGAGTTCCCAAGCTCACAGGTCTGCTTTTGGTCTTGCACCTACTTTTACAGATTTGATTTTGGCAACTGCCCATTTTTAAGAGTACTTACGGTATCAGGAAGGCTTGGTTTTTAAGGGACTAGGGTAGTTTTATGGATGTTTGCCATCTTTGCCAGCTATAGTCTTGGTGAGACTGGTGTTGCACCATCCCCTAGGGTTTATCTTTATCCCTTTCCCCTTTCTCATTTATCCATTATGCACTGGCTGAGACACTCCATATTTTGGGTTTGGACTTGATGCTGATGGTACCTAGAGAGCTTAGGTATGCTGTAAGTATAGCCTTGGGTCACCAGGCTTTAACCTCTGTGCATGGGATGTGGTTCACAGCCCAGAAACTTCAGCTCTACCTGGGAGTTGGTTTGAAATAGAGCCTCACAGTCCCCTCTGCAGCTCCACCTACTGAGGTACATACCCTTTAACAGGCTAGTCATGTGATTCCCACTCTGAGGCAGGAAGACACTTAATCAGTGGGCGGTCACAACATGAGATGGAAATGCTCAAGCATTGCACCCGGAGGGGAGCAGGTCATATAGATCTAAGAATGGGGATGGCTTGGAGGAGACATTGCCAGGATGGGGCTGGTTCAGCAGAGACCAGGAGTATAACCAAGCATGAAGAAGAGAAAGACATGGAGCCCATGAGGCTGGTTCCAGTGTTAGGTCCCAGCAGGAATGTATGCTTAAACTTAGAGGCGACCACCCTAGTGGAGAAACTTTAGATTGTGCCCGGAGGGTTCAGGACTTCAAACAGGAAGCCCGGACATTTCCCAAAAGTCACTGGAGCTCTGGGATCCTCACGGAGGATTTGGTTTGAGAATATGATTGGACTTTAAACAATGTGCTAGGCTAGTGTTTGAGGAAGGTTAGTGCAGGGGAGAGTGAGGGGGCTGTTTAGGCTCTGAGCAAAGGTGGGTGACACCTTAGGAAGTTCAGCAGGTACAGGTTCCTGCCGGAGGAGGAGCCGAGAGAACCTGGGAAGAGATGATGAAAGGGTGAATGGTAAAAGGTACTCATTTCTTAGTTCACCTCCAAATCTGCCCATCCCTTCTTTGGACAGATCTGTGGTTGTGTTCAGAGCCATGTGCCTCCAGCTGGGCATACAGGACCAACTGGGGTCTTCCTTTTGAGCAGTGACCCCCTTTTTGGGAGATGTGGACTTTTCCTTTCACTTAAGGTGATCCTGGGAGAGTACACTGAAAAAGCTGTGTTTCCAGTTTGCTTCTCTTTGTTTGAGCGATAATCCCTGTTTGTCCCGGCAGACTTCCTACCCGGCATCTCATTTGCATCCCTTCCAGCCTCCGAGTGCGCCTGCTTCGGAAAAGGCTGTGCATCCCTGGCTGGGTGTTAATCAAAGGCTGATTATCTGTACCCTTCTCTCCTCCCCGCTGGCTTCCTGCCTTTGACTGGGGGGCTTTGAGCTGGAAGCAGGGCTGGAGTCAGATGGCTCAGCTTTGGAAAAATATGTACTCTTGATTGGGGAGCGCCACTCAAGAGCGAGCGGGGTTGTAGCGGAAGAGGTGAACAAGCTTCTGATGACTTTGGGGGTCATGGCTCCCTGGTCTGGGAGGAGACACAGAGGTACATACTCTTAGCCTCTGGGGCTCATGCTTCCCAACCGGTCCCTTATGCTCTAGCAGAGAAAGCCAAAAGGAATTTATCTTAAGTGCAAGGGGAGGCTGGGTGCTCCCGAAATTGCTGAGAGCCCTCAGCAAGGAAAGCAGGGGTGTGGGTGAGAGTTTGAATCCGTTACTTTGATGTCTATATCACATAGATCTGAGAGCCAGACAGGGCCAGAGGAAGCTCGTTAGTGAGGGGTACACCCTAGCCGAGGAGGACACCAGCAACCACAGCGCTGGTGAGGTTTGTCTGTCCCACAGCGGTTCCACAGCCAGGTTGTCAGAGGTCAGGCTCCCACGGGGCAGAGGTAAAGAGGCTGTGGTAGTTTACGGAGTTTACCCACGGGGAGCCCAGCCTTTCAGTTCTCAGGTATAGCAGCTTTAACTAGGAATTGGTTTAATGGTTCTAAGTCCTGCTCCCCCTGCCCCAGATTGTGGTTGGTCTGGAATGAGGTCAAGTTGATTCTTTCAGGGTCTACACTCTGGGATAGTTGGGAACAGGACCAAAATTAAAGAGCCTCTCAGATAGGGATGGGTATGATGGATGTGTCACCTGTCCTAGGGACCTATAGGGACTTGCCAGACTCTGGGCCTGTATTTAAATTTATTTTGAGATATTATTATTATTATTATTATTATTTTATGTATATGGATGTTTTTCAGCCAGAAGATAGTACCAGGTCCCCTGAGACTGGAGTTACAGATAGTTGTGAGCTATCACTTGGGTGCTAGGAATTGAACTCTGGTCCTCTGGAAGAGCAGGCAAGTGCTCTTAACCGCTGAACCATCTGACCATCCACCCGGACAGACACAGGGCCTGTGATTTAAAGGCCAAGCACCAGGCAAACCTTGAGATTAGACTGGCCTAGGCTATGGAATGCAGGCTGAGTTCTCCTCTGTGTGGGCTATAGGTACAAAGACAAGCGGCCAGGGACCGTATACAAAGAAAGACCCAGGCTGTGCCTACAGTTGGAAAAGCCTGTCATGGAGGGGACTGGGAGCGGGTACAGCTTGACGAGGTTGGGATCCTTAGAAACCGGCTGTATCCCTGGACAGTCACGTCCTTTGTTGAGCAGAGGCTGTGTGACTGCGTGGCTTTCATTCTCAGCTCTGAAGGCATGTGGCTCTAAAATAGTCAGTATGAGTTCAAGCAAGCAGAGGGGACTTCTGTGAGCTGGCAGCCCCGGGGGTGGGGGGGAGGGTATGACATTTGCATTCCTGTCAGGTACTGGCAGGTACTGTGTTTATTCTGGTTCTGGGCTGAAACAAATCCTGATTTCATTTGTGTTTGTGGGAAAGGAAAGCACATGTAGTCAGTCCTTTCAGAGTTTACTTAAGAATGTTCTGGAAAATGTTTGTTACCCAAGCCAGAGGCACTGCTACCCAGTGGCAGCTTTTGGAATTGCAAACCCGTGTTTGAGGAAATAGCAAACATTCCCTTTGAAGTGGTTTGAGGGAAGGGAAAAGATGTGTGTGTGTGTGTGTGTGTGTGTGTGTGTGTGTTAAGGCAGCTTCACACACCTAAGCAACTGAAACAGACCTCTTTGGGTAGGATTTATAGCTTGTATTTTAAAAATTTTATACCACCTGGTGTTATTTGAAACCGATCTTCTGAGCTAACGTGCTAGAGCACATTGTGAACTTCCAGCCCGTTCCGGTGTCAGTGTGTGACATCAGGTCATTGAGAAGTAAAATGTGACCACTGTCCTCACAGCAGGCTATTTATTGCCATGGGAGAGAGACTTCTGACTTGGAAGTAGACAAAAAACATTCAGCTTTTGATCTTTTTCAAATGTCTAGAGGAAGTGGTAACTGGCGTTCACAGCTCCACACTTGGGCTGGGCATCCTCACTGGAGTCACTGTGGACCTTCCTCTGCTATAAATAGTTGGACTGCAGGAGCCCCTGAAAATGTGGATGTGAGGGAATATGTAACACCTTTGCTCCTAGAGACTCTTTGAAATAAACCAACCCCGTAGGCTTTTGTATGCTTATTTAATTGCATGAAACAAACTTTCGTGTAACAAGTTCATATCCCAAAAGACTGAGGTGAGATTTGCTATGGGGACAAAAAGTCTCTGGGAAACCCGGGGTTTCTGGCCTGGTTGGGTGAGTAATGCTGAGCCTGCTGTGGAAGACAGAACTGAGCTCTCCTTTGTGATGACAAGGTCCGGCTCTCCCACGGTGACTGTGGTTAGCCCTGCCTTATGCACTGCTTGGCTTCCCTCACTTTCAGCAAGCTTTGGTCATCCATGGCTGGCAGGCAATAAGTAAAGACATTTAAACATAATCCATGGATTTTGGTTGTGTGCTTTCTGAGGCGTGTGATGGTATAACTCACTGTTGTTCTTGGGATGGAAGTCATCTCTTGGGTATTTCCATGCTGGTCATACAGACAGCTTACTTAAGACACCTCGTGGTCATTAATTATATTATCCCATGTGACCATGTGCAATAGGGAAGGGTGGGTATAGTACAGTACATAGTTCTCAGGTATGGAAGGAGACGAAGCAAAGGCAGACTGCCCAGATCCATGTAACTTTCATCACAGTGCACCACCATGGCTGTTCTGCTTTGATGATAATCTACTGTCCTGTACATAAATGATGATAATCTACTGTCCTGTACATAAGCTGAACATTAACCTTCATTATAGGTATGTATGCACAAAGAAGGAAACAATAGACAGTCCATGATTTCCGCTGTCCCCTGCGGGCCTTGCAATATGTCTCAGGAAGATTAAGGGACATCCTGTGCTTGCATTTAACTCTTTCACTAAAGGACATTCACTAGTTTGACCCTGAAGCCTTCCCATAGCATTGCCTGTGATGCCTGCCTTCTAAATCTTGTGTTGGGACAAAGGTTCTCACTGGAGGAACTGGGAAGTGGAGAACCAGACTGAGGGTAAGTGGATATTGTACAGGAAATAATTGCTTTTAGCTTTAGTTTTTGATTACACATGTCCACGTGTGCACTGGGAGCATGAGTGCCCGCAGAGGCCAGAGGCGTTGGCTCTTCCTCGGAGCTAAGCTTAATGGAGATTATGGACCACTCACTTGGGTGCTGGGAACTGAACTTGGGTTCTCTGCAAAGGTGGTGTGTGCTTCTAACTGTGGAGCCACCTCTTGGCCCCCAGTGGGCGATTCTTGCTCTGTAAAGCGGTGGACTAGGGCTGACGCCAACAAGGCCCTATTCCCAATGCTCACAGCTGGTATGGAAGTGTGCAGCAGGGCTAAGTGCCTGGTACATCCAGTGGCTATGATGAGGCATGTTAGTGGCAGAGGAGTGGCTGTGAGGTATGTTCAGTAAGCATCTTCTTCTGTTAATCCCCTGTGACCCCAGAGAAAGCCCCGCCTTTGTGGGGCTTCATCTCCTGCACTGTTGAATAGGAGTGCTGACCTTCAGTCTCTCCGATACACTCGTGGTAGCATTTTCTACTTCTGCTTCGGGTGAGACATGGGCAAGAAGGTGCAGAGCAGACAGACAGAGGAAGCGCTTTATACTTTTTGAGCTGCTCAGTTTTCCTTCAAAAGACCTGCAGGTGTCTGATCGTTAACACTAGTCAGTGCAAAGCCAGTCCTGTCCCCTCAGTGACCAGTGTCCCCCAAACTTCCTGCGATACCCATAGAGTTGGGCCATTAGGATGTTCTTGCACCTGCACAAAGCTGCCACCACCAGCCCTCTGGGGTATGCATGCATGCATGTATGTATGTATGTATGTATGTATATATGTATGTATGTATGTATGCATGTATGTATGTATGTATGTATGTATCTATCCATCCATCCATCCATCCATCCCTTCATCTATTATCTATCAATATATCCATCCATCCATCTACTTACCTTATCTATCTGTCCATCCATCCTTCCATCTATCCACCCACCCACCTACCCATTCACTCACCCATCCATCTACTGTTGGGATTGATTCTATAGTCCCCACAGTTACCTGGCAATAGCCAGGTATGCTCCACCTTAGTTACCTAGCACTATAAAAGGGGTGCTTGCCCCCTCCGCTCTCTCGCTTGTGTCCCTGTTCTTTGCTTTCCGGCTCTTACTCCCCCACTGCCCCTCCTCTCCCCATTCCCTTGCCCCCCTCTACATGCTCATGGCCAGCCTCTACTTCTCTACTCCTCTTCTTTCCCCACCCCCTTTGTTTCTACTATCCTCTTAACTCCCCTCCCCATGCCCTGAATAAACACCATTTTATATTATACTATCATGTGGCTGGTCCCTCAGGGGGAAGGGATTCCCTACATGGGTCCCCCAGAGGCATCTCCCTCACCTCTAGGCCTCACTGCACCTCCATGAAGTATATTCCTTCCACTCCATTTATTTTTAACTAACATTGGTGCCGAAACCTGGGACATCATCTTTTCTTTTTTATATACACATCACCTACCCTGTTTGTCCATTCATCTGTCCATCCATCCATCCATCCATCCATCCATCCATCTATCCATCCATCCATCCATCTATCCATTATCCATCCATTCAGTCATCTATCATCTATTATCTATTCATCCATCCACCCATTCACCCACCTACCTAACCTATCTGATATATATACACTAAATTCCTGAGAAGGTCAGGCAGGAACAAAGTGGAACAAAGGGCACAGAACTTGGATCCTGGAGCTGATGGAGCAGCCCGGTTCTGGAAAGTGCTCTGTCTAACCCACCCCACTCCTGCCTCTTTCCTTAGCCACTAGCATTTCCCAATCTCAACTCTCTTATTGGAGCATGAAGCTCTAGCCACATTTCTTCACTTTAAGTACTCTGCAAAGACTTCATTCCCTTCCAGAAGGCTCCTGCTTTTCACTCCCCATGGTCAGCGCTTCTGCCTGCCAATATTCTATTGGAAATCTCCCTTATTTGGTCCTAAGTGGGTAAGAAGGAGGTCAAGAAACGCCCCCTGGGGTTACAGTTACTACCTCTTTCATTGGACAGGATAGAGATTGGCTGGGCTAACAAATGAATTTTTTATTTGTATTTTGAATTATTCATGGTGATCAATTCCACAGGGTGAGCAGAAATAAGTACCCAAGACAAGATAAATATTTTTTTAGTGGCGTCAGTATCAAATGCCTCTTAGATTTTTCATTTTGCCCCCAGTGGAAAGAAATACTTGTTACAAGAGTATTCATTATCACCCTGGGACAACACGTTCCTCAGTTAGGAGTGATGAGGAGGCACTGGACTTCTGTCTGTAGCAAGCTTCCCTCAGAGATTATCTCAAACTCTCTACAGACTCGTGCCCCTCACAGTGTCTGACATGTAAGTCTGTTTGGTGATATGCACTGCTGTAGGGCAGCTCTGTATGCCCTCCTGTGGGCCAGTCCCTTCGGATGGTTCACGGTGCAAAGAATCACAAAAGTCCTCTAGCAAATAGCATGGCGCAACAGTTTTAAAACCACCTGCTTCCCGCTAGTTTCGATGGTAAGCGTTTGGGTTTCTTCTTGTGGAACCTCTGTGAAATTGTTGGCCGGTAGAATGATTCTTCTCCTGAGATCGGCTGGTGTCGGGTCATGGCAAGCAGGGGATGGGCTGGCAGTGGACATAGGGAGGTAGAGTCTCCACTCTCACCAAGAGGGCCTGGGCTATGTCTGGCATGTTCAGGATACAATGTTCTGTCTGTCATCCTGTCTGGCATCAGTAAAAATCAATGGAAGGGGAGGGCGGGAGGAGGTTTGTTCTGTTTGTGATTGCTCTGTATAACTCTTAGTGTACAGCATCTTCTTTGTTAGCAGATACAACTTCAGAAGCCAGAGTATCAACATCTGTTTTCTCCTTTGTTTGCTACAATTGTTTCCAAGCCCTCCTGACCCCCTCCTGACCCTGACTCTCCAGCCATCTCTTGTGACCCATGCTCCTGACCCTCCCACCCCCAGCCATCTCTCGCAGCAATCAGTGCTGTGGTTCCCTTTGTTCAAGGGCACACTTGTTCCCTTGCTGGATGCTCTTCATACTTAGGATGAATAAAGTCCCTGAGAACAGGTTTTACTGATTCAGAGGCTTGAACACCCAGTTCATCTATGCTGTCAGGCCCCGTGAGCAAGCACACATGTTACCAGGCAGAATGTACATCTTGTTTCTGAGACATGCCTTGCATATGTGTAGAACATAGCTTGCTTGACTGTGTGCCCTCTGACCCCGAAGGAGAGCACAGCCTGGGTAGTGCAGAAAATGTGAGCAGAGACAGTTAAGAGCACATGGGTATCATGTTGTATGTTAACCGCCAGGATTACAGAGTGTCTGATGACTACTCTTACAGTCCTTCTTGTGAGTGAGGGAAGGGGAGGGTCCTCATTAGATCTGAATCTCCTGTTATCAGCTCAGAGATCTGCAGCATTCAGTCTCCTTACCTATGAAACTGCAGTGAAAGCATGCTGCCTACCCAACTTCTCTAAGGGGCATAACTCCTGACGTTATCTCACGGAGGCAGGGGTTAAAGCTCAGAGGTAAGGGCTTGTTTGAAGATGGTTCCAGGAAGAGGCAAAGCCAGGGATTCAGTCAGATTGTGCTGACCCTACAGACTGTCTCACAGACCATGCCCCCACAATACCCTCTTGGTGAAGGCCTGCTCGGGTTGAGCTATGGACCAAGTCCGGAGGGACTATGCAGATGGCCAGTGTCAGGCAATGCTGGCCTGAGCCGGTGCAGAGGAGGAGGGCAGTTCACCTTTCTTGTTAAAAGCCAAGATCAAGATCTCCTCAGGGACAGTAGCTGGACAATAGTCCCTTAACTGTCTACCTTCTGTGGGTATTTTAACTGAGGTCTTTTTCTTTCTTTTAAGCAGTCAGTAAAGTGGGATTTATGAGCGATTTCCCACTGTGCTCCAGTGAATGCCCCTTGTAAATGTCACGGTCCTACCCACCTGGAAGAGTGAGACAAACACTAAGTCAGGAGCCGTTACACGCAGGGCGCACTGCACATCATGCCTGGACTGGCCTCCCTGGGCAGACCTATGCTCTCAGGCTTGGAGAGTAGCATCTTCAAACCAGGAGCGCACATCCCAGGGGGTTCAGGTTCGCCATCTATAAGCTCAGCCACTTCTTCAGGGCATCTGCTCCACAGACCAGTAGGAAATAAGCCTTCAAGTCAGAGTTATGGCTCACTCAAAGCACAGCGTGAGCAAGCGCCTCTGCTCATGTTAAGCAGCCCCAAACATCTCAATCCATAGACTAATCAGGAACCTTCCAGAGCTAAGGGGGTTTTAAAACGCAACTAAAAATTCAACAGGAGGCTCCAGCTTCTGTGTTAGCTTGGCGAAGGGGTATAGTTGTCTTCAGAACTAATTTCAAGCTCTGACCTTTGACCTTAGTTCTGTTTCATGTTTTTGGTCCTATTTGGGGAACATGCTGTGTCCTCAGAGATAAACCACTCACAGCAGCTTCCCAGAAACAGCCGTATTGTTGCATTTAGTAGGAAATGTCTTATAGTCATTCTGGAAGCATTTTTTTTTTTTAAATCCTTGACTTTAATTGGATTATGGTAGTCTGGAACATGTAATGTGCTGGTTGGCGTAGGTGTGAGCCATTGCTGCACCACAGAGCTGTGGCAGGGTCTGGCACAAAACATGACCAAAGGCAGTGAGGAACTGGTTTCCTGAAGAAACCCACAGGATGAGAGGTGAATGCTGATGGTGGTATTGTAGAACATGTCGGCTTTCTCAGATCTGCTTTGGCCTTGGTGGATGAAAAGTACATGTGTATGTCTTTGTATTCCTAGCACAGAGGGGTATTTGTGCCCTTACCTTGTGCTTATGGTGGTCTGACAGCGGATACTCAATGAAAGCAGTAGTTATGATGACGATACCACCATTACAGTTTCCGCCACAAATTGTTCAACACTGGGACATACAGTCTTGGACTTGTACCACACCACCAGAGGCTGGCACCAGTCCAATTTAAAGATTAGGAAGCAGTATGCAGGGGTGGGGATGCCTTGAAAAGTCACATTATTAGTGGAGAAGCCATATTGTTAAGAAGTCTGGTCTCCCGGTTAATACTCTTACTACCAAATCACTACCCTCAACTTGTGGGTATGCATTAATATTTCTTGGCAGACCAGTAAAAACAGTCATACAGAAACATCAGAATGTAGTTCCATTATACACTAAAAGTGTGTGTGTGTGTGTGTGTGTGTGTGTGTTTGTTTGTCTGTGTGTGTGTGTGTGTTTGTGTGTGTGTGTGTGTGTGTGTGTGTGTGTAGCTTGTAGACATTCCATCTTATAAGCGAGAGACAGAAGTCTCTAATCATACTGTGAATTGTTATTCAATGCCGGCTTTACTTGGATGGTTGCTGGAGATAACGTTGTGTAGATACTTGTGATTAGAATGAATGGGATTGGAGGATGCTATGGAATCAGGCGCCGGGGGCCTAAGAGACTTAATATTTTTGTGGGTCACAATATAGAAAGTATGATTCGACATCTTCTGCATCACTAGGGAGATGCTGAAGTTGAGTTCTACAGAACCGCAGCCTCTGTGTATTCTTGGATGGCTTAAACCACAAACAGCTTTAACTCATTAGCTCAGCCAAGGCTTTCTTTCCTGTAGTCCCATCATACAGCTCTGCAAACAGGCTTGACCTGTCCATCAAACGGGGCTGTTTCTGTTCCTGTCCAACGTTCTTCTCTTTGACCTCCCCTACCGTATGTTTAACCACCTGAGCCTGTGCTCAGAATTAATTTCTGTGAAAAGCTACTTCTCAGAGAAGTATTTGCCAAGCTGTTCATGAACCCAGCCTCTGCATACTTAATGCTGTTGCAGGTACGTGGGACACGGGGTCAGCGAGGCAGGTGTTATCCCTTGACTTGTTACCCTGGAGGCCTCCCTGGACCCTTGTGTGAATGCCATTCCCCTCTTACTTGCTGTGTGTGCAGCCCCTTGGCCTCTAGTCCTGGGGAGGAGCAGGTTCCGTTCTTCTAGGTATTTTTTTTTTTTTTTTTTTTGGTAATGTTTCCAAGCAGAGAGCCCAAGGAAGAGTGTTCTCTTTTCAGAATGGAGCTTTTTTAAGTTCCTAATTCACAGATACCCTGGATGGGCGTTACCAGAGGTCATTCAGGCTAAAAGGATGGAGAATCGGAAGGCTAATGGGCAGTTGGGATATCCTAAGAAGGACCTTCATAGGGATTGTTTCTCAGGCCCAGAGACATATTGGTGGGCAGAGAAAGCCACCCAGGATTTCTACTATGCATTCTTTGCTCACTCTGAGTCCTCTCTTTAATGTGCCATAACGGGTGACTATGGTGTGCCCCAGACTCTACAGATCTATATTTCAAATAACTGGTGGGGGAGAAAGGAGTTACATAGTCTTGCACCCAACCCTGAGGCAGGGGACTAGGTGGACCAGCAGCTGTGGGTTGAGGGATGGGAGGGGGTGTTCAGTGGTATCTGCCAGGCTGCAGAGCCCATCCCTTTGCCAGACAGGGCCATGCTGGCAGGTTTAGGATACTTACTACCTTCAAGGCTTCTAACTGGGGCTCAGCAAGGACCATACCTTTGCCCCAGTTTAGGATACTTCATGTTGGCAAACTGTGCAACTGACCCCAGGAGCTTTTATCTCCAACTTAGCACCCAAGACAGAGAAAGGTTATACAAGTACAGTACAGAGAAGTTATAGTTATGGAAACTTCTTTGTCATTGTTCTACCTAATGTTAATGCCATCATTAGCTGGGGTCAGTATATTGTTTCCTACAGCAATTCTGTATATGTCTAAAAAATAACTTTTTGCTTTCCACAAGAGGAAAAACATTTGTAGGAACCTGCCTCTCTGGGCCTGGGCCACGCTCTCCAGACATACTTAACAGTGTGGTTCTTAACTAGCTGTGTCTATATTGAAACAACCCCATAGATGCGTCTGCTTGGGAAGCCGGTCTGCACATGCAGTGCGGGGCTTGTCATTTGTGTTCCCTTGTTCGGACTTCAGACAGAAAGACAATCACTGAGGAGAGGCTGTGCTCACTGGAGAGGGGCCGCTACCCATTTCTGGGTCCCGAATGACAGTGACAGGAAGGGTGCCGAGTTTCCTGCTGTGGCAGTGGCTGGAAGTGCCTCCTGCTGAGGTACTGCTGGTTTCCTGTCCTGCTGCCTGCCCCCTTTGCTAGTTGGTTTTAGTTCTTGGTCACGAAAATGTTTCATATTCATGTAGAGGTCTGGTCTGTTCGGAGAGGTAAGGAAGAAATACAGGTGGCCACTCTCCCCGTTAGCAAAGGCATGGGAGAGCTGGTGGCATGCTTAAATTCTGTTCCTGCCCTGGCTGCATGTGCCTGAATGTGGACTTGAGACAGCCAGAAGTAAATGAAGTGAGGCTTTATGTTCTGTGTTGTTTCAAAACTTGCCTCCCCCATATCATTAGCTACTCAACAAACACATTTCTTTTACAGTTTCACGGAGGCCTAATTTAATATTACAGCATTTAGCCTGTTCAAAATGTGCCATTTGGCGGGTTCCAGTCAGGTTTCTGGGTTGTACACCATCACACATTCTAATTGAGGAACATACATTTCCAGCGACCTCCGGAATTCCAAGTTTCTGTTTCTTCCTGAGGGCAACTGCTGTGCTGGGCTGGGCCTCTCTCTAAATATGGCCTGCAAAGATTGTATGCTTGTTGCAGCTCCAGCACTGATGGGGGTAGAGGGGGTCCCTGGGGGACAAGAGTGAGGTCCTGGCTTGTGGTTGGTTCAAATGTTACTACAGGTGCACCTCTGCAGGGCACTGGGCTTTGTAGTCTAAGTTCCGAGTGCCTCTCTCTCTACAAGGAAGGGAAGGGCAACATAAGGTGCCCACTGGCAGTATCTGATTGGACCTAAGTGCCGAAAGGGAGGAGCTTATACATGTCACCGTGGTTGGCAGGGGGAAATGAGACTTCCTATGTGAGCATCTCATTGACCTCTGCAGAGGTTACTTCCCAGGGTCTGGGTTCCTGCTTTGTTCAGAACTGAAGATTATCTTCTAGTGATTGATTTTTCTTAATGAAGGTTATCTTTGAAACCAGAGGACCAGGGAAAACATTGCCTGACCTGCCAAGATTATGGAAGGACAGGACCAGAAGCAAGGACCCTGAGTCCATGACACGCTCTCCTTATGCCTGGCTTTTCTCAAAGGACCCCCTCCCCCAAACAACCCCCAAGCAAACCTCACTGCCTGCAGACAGGTGGAAATGATGTGGCCCCATTGGCTGGAACCTTGCTCATACATTCCAAAGAATACTTTATAGTCTCTCACACTACTTATACAGCGGAGGAGACTCCTGTTCGGATGCTTATACCTTCTCTTGCTGTTTTGAGGCAAGCCCTTCTCCCAGAATCCATTCTTGGGAAGATGGTAACTTCTGTGGAACTCACTACTTAAGTGTCATATGACCAACATAAGGAGGGATACATGACTCTTCTAGCAGAGACCCCAGCGAGGGGGCTGCACTGGTTCCCAATTGGGTATCATTTAAACTTCTTTATTTAATGCACTTAATTTTAATAATGGGTTTTTTTGGACATGATGTTTCTACATCTTGCTGCTTTTGAGTCCCCCCCCCTCTGTTGAGTGGTAGAGGTTGTTCAGATCCATCTCCCTGCATACAGACACACAGTGTTCACTGAAGAGCTTGTCTATTTGAAGATGCACCATGTGTGTGCCTGTTGTTTTCAGAAGAGCTGCTTCTCAGCTTTGACCAGATTTGAGTGCCTGCCTCTGTGCTTCTAGGGGCTAGAGCGTCGGATGTGTTGCATATATTACTGCCAAGTACCTTCAGAAGCATCTGCTCTGGCCTGCCTGAGAAATCCAGGCCTGGAGATGCTGACAAAAGAAACAAAGGGGCTCAAGGCGCATGGGAGAAATGTCTTATTCATGGACCAAGAGAGATCCACCAGAGTTCAAGTGCTCAGGCATGGGGAGTTGGCAGCGAGGCATGTGGTAAGTTAGTCATCCCAGTCTCTGGGATGCACTTGGTAAGTTAGACACCGCAGTCTCAGAAAACAAAGACACAATCACTGTACTCTGCTGCCGAGAGCCTGCTTTTCTGCAAAAACCTGGCGTGTCAGTGTTACACCGTGGCTTTGTCAAATTTCCTAAATCTGACATTCAAATGCCCACTAGCCTCAACATTAGCATTAAAGTCCATATGTGTGCCTTTCCCTTTACTCCACTTTCTCTCAGGCACTTGTCCTCCAGCATAGCACTCTGGCCCTTTCGCCTTGTGGGTTTTATAGTATCAGTGTGGCAGGTCATGTGATGACAGTGCTGCCTCCTTACTCAGCTCTCGGCCATGTGCTATCCATCGGGGCGTTGCTTAGTCAGACCAGTAGGGGCCATGGTGTGCTAGCTGCTGCCATCTACAAAGCAGTGCCTCCTTTTAGGTCTGACAGATCCTCGGAGGCAGCCCACTTCACTGCCTCAGGTGTTCTACCTCAGTTTTGTAAGTGGTTTCTGTAATAGCAGGGTCAGATTTGTTACATAGTTTCTGTGTGCAGCAGGGTCAGATTTGTTACATGGTTTCTGCATGTAGTGCAGTTGGATTAGGATCTCAGCGGAAGCTAAGGAGGACTGTGGTGCTGGCAGCAAAGGTTGTGCTGCCGGGCAGGGAGTGAATGTTACTGTTTTGATCTTGTGCTTAGCACTGTGGGAGGTCCTGGATGGCCTTGGGCAAACAGTGATGAACAATAAGCCTAAATAGAGAAGTTGCCAATTTTGATGCTGATATGGAGCAAGAATAGAGACAGACTAGTGAACCAAGTCTGAGAGGAGAAGAAGGAGCAGACTGGTTAAAGGAAGGGCTTGAGAGGAAGGGAGAGAGAGCTATGTCACAGACAGAAGGGCTGAAGCTTAAGGAGGGAAAGAATGTGTGGAACTGGGGACTTAGAAGTAGTGATCTGAGGGGTGGCATGTTACCTTCAACATAGAAGGGTGACATAATTTTCGTTACAGAGAACACTGATATCTACACAGATGAAGTGGGGGAGGGGGCAGGAAGCAGGAATGGGGGCCTGCCTGGGACATGAAAAAGACAGGCTACTGGGACCAGCTGTGTCTTGTGTGGGGGCTGTCAGCATCAGGTTGTCCTTTGTGCCTAGGGAATGAGCTAGGCTTGCTGGCTGTACCAGGCAGGTTCTCTACCAGCAGAGATTTGGGAGACTCTGAAGTTGGAATGTGTCTCATGAATGTTTTCTTCAGCCTGCCCGTTCTGCTGACAATAGGGCACCCAGAGTAGGAACTACTGTTCTTGGGACCTACAGTCTCAGGTTCTCTAGTCTCCTCATTGTCATATTTGCTCAGTCATTTGGACTCAGCTGAAGGAGTCTGAAGGTTATTTTATAATGGAGTGAAAACCAGGCCTCTTGGGAACCACTGGGAGTCCTAGCGGATGCTTGGAATGACCAGAGCTTTGCCATTAGGATCACTAAGAATTTCTGTCTCAGTCCACTGCCATTTGGTGATTCTAAGGCTTTGGGCAAGTCATCAAATCATGCTGGCTGTCATTGGTCAAGTAGCTATCTGAACAGCACCCTGCCTAGTGATGTCAGGTAGATTAAACGGCACGACAGACCCAGGACCTGCCATAAGCCGGGTCAAGAAATGGAACAATGAGAACCACCACACTTGCAACTCCTTAGATAAAAACCACCAGCTGAATGTGGGCTGGGCAGAATCACACACAGAGGCAGCTTTGAGGCTTTCAAACCAAAGTGAGTGTTTGTGGGCGTGGCCTCATCTTTCTACTGCCTTTGACTACTGCTCCATGTCACTTTACCCCTCATTGCGTACTTCCTGAAGAGTTGCTTAGTCTAGAGGACTGAAAGCAAGTCACATGTTCCTTAATGCTTGCATTCACTTGTGATTTTTGCTGTCTGCAGATGTCAGATTTAGAGCATTGTCTTTTCTTAAGACCCTAGAGAGAGGTGGCTTTAAAATAGATGTTAATAGACTTACTGTGGGGGTGGAACTGGCTTCTACTCACCTGACCAGAGATCAGCGGCTGTTTACATTGGGGCTGAAGCCCTTGTGAGGAACTGGGAAGAGCAGGAAGTCTCCAGGGCCAGAGCCCTCCCCTGAAGTTGCCCTCCACTAAATGAGTCTCCCTGACGGTGTCTGGGGTTTTGTGAGTTAGCCAGGGGTGATGAGTAGAGAGAGAAGGCAGGGACATAATATAATACGAATTGGGCCCACAGGTCATCTCTTAGCTCCTGAGCTCTGGGCTCATGATGAAAGAACCAATTTTCAGAAGCACAGTCTGGTGGAAGGCTTGATAGAGCAGAGGTCTATCAAGAGGTTCCATCTCGGCTGGCCACGTGACATGCCATAGAGGCTGGGCAAGCTCTAGCCACACAATGAGGAATCTCCACTGAGCCCTGTGTGAGAGCCAGGGGAGCCTGGCTTGTGAGATGGAGAAAGATGGGAATTGACAGGTGTCTGAAATACAGAAGTAGCTTTGTCGTCAGCATTCAACTCGGGTCCTTCCAGACCTTTAGGATGGCTGAAGACAGCACACATTGGATTGTTCTTCAAAACTGTGCCTTGGTTAGCACTTTCATGCAAGGAGTTGGGGTGTGTTGGCTGGGTTTCTGTGATGCATGTGTGCTCATCCTTTTTCTCCAGAGAAACAAAACCAGCCAGAGATATAGGTAGGCAGGTAGATTAGACAGATAGATGATAGGTAGTTGGATGATTAGTAGGTAGATGGTAGGTAGGTAAGTAGATAATAGGTAGATTAATGATCAGTAGATGGTAAGTAGAAGGTAGGTAGGTAGGTAGTTGATCAGTAAGTAGATGGTAGGTAGGTAAGTAGATGATAGGTAGATAAATGATCAGTAGATGGTAGGTAGAAGGTAGGTAGGTAGGTAGGTAGTTGATCAGTAGGTAGATAATAGGTACATTAGACCAATGGGAACCACTGGTGAGTACAGTCATGTCTCAGGATGTGCCCCTCACCAGTTAGTGAAGATCAGTCCAGCAATCAGTTGGGTGTGGGGAACAGCAAAGGCTGTGATGGCTGCTGCTTCTCAAATGAGGTCACAGCTGGCTGCGGATAATGGATGGTTAATTTCAGTGTGACTAGAAGTACCCATGAGAACAATGCAGTTATGTTCTTTTCTTATTCTTGGCGAGACTTTCCCCTGTTGATTCTGTGGCTTGAGAGTCTGCACACTTTTGCACATGATGAAAACCCACTATTGGAACAGGAAGCAGGAGGTGCCTTGCCTGTGCTCATGCTGGCCAACGCTCCCGGTGTGCGGCAGGGCCCGTTGACCATGTGAGTTCATTTTCCTCACAGCAACACTCAGACCTGTCTGTCTATGATTGTCCACTCTAAAGAGGAGAAAATTGGGGCCTGGCTGGCTGTTTGCACACAAACATAGCTTGTGTGTCAGGACTGAGACCTGTATTTAAAGGGTGTACCAGCTTATCAAGACAGGAAGCTCCAAGGTATGATTCAAATAATTGCAGCAGGCTGGAAACTGTCTTCAGTTTCTTTTCCAGGGGTTGAGAGAGAGAGAGAGAGAGAGAGAGAGAGAGAGAGAGAGAGAGAGAGAGAGAGAGAGAGAGTGCCTTAGCTCCTGGTATCTCATTTTCCCTGGGCAAGAGGGATACAGCTGTGTTGGCTTCAATCATTGTCACCAATAGTTAACGCACTAGGATATGATGCTGGCTGTTTATTTTTCTATTTAATTTGCGGGTTGTTGGTAAGATTCTGAAAGCACATCTTTGCTCTTTCCTACCCTTGAATTAAAACAGCACAGTAAACTTCTAGTTGAGGGTTTTTGACAATGTCAGTTCCGTGATTGGGACATAGAAAACAATATTAATCATTACTGAGTTTGTAAGTGGTATGGAGCTAGGAGCATTGGAACCCCGAGTCTGCTCCATGGGAAGTGGAGCTGGGGTGGAGACTGGTGTGGATCCTGGGGTCCACTCTTAGCCACAGTGCTTGCCCCATCCCGAGAGCACAGAGCACGATGCTTAAGTATTAAAAAGGTTTATTTAAGTCGGTGATAAATGCAGATGACCGATTTTTAGGATTTAAGCGAAGTGTCTTCAGAGCGAGGCTCTTTTGGACACCAGCTCATCAGAGATAATGAGGTTTAATGTAAAGTGTATTAAAATGCACCCTGTTTGAGGACATCCCAAGAGGAATTACTCGGTTGGTTTCTACAATGGGCGTGAGCACAATAGGAGGAGAGCCAAGGAGGAGGAGAGTCAGGTAATCTTCGGATTAGAATTCTGAGCAGAGAAATGGCATCTTCCTCGAAAGGTTGACTCTCCTGATAAGCTTCAAATTGTATTCCCACCTTATTTAAGAATATGTGTTGGCAGGTTTAACAAGATCTTGGCACATTCTAATTTGAGATTTATTACAAGATGTGTGCCTGTTTAATAGGGGCTTAATTATTCATACTCACATCTCCCTGGCAGTAACTTACTTCAGCCTTAGATAAATTCCTGGCACATTGGGGATATAGGCTTCTGCTGTTAGAAGATCCAGCAGAAGGAAAGCAAATGCATATGCCAGACATCATCCAGGGCACCCGTTCTGCTCAGGTTAGGGCCTTGGATACGGGATGATGGTCCCCACAGTTTTTCCATGACCCAGGATGAGTACCAAGCCTGGCCCTGTGAAAGAGCTTTGACCCTTGAGTCAGATGTCCCCGAGGCCAGCTACCATTCCATCCTAAGAGTCAAGGGCTCCAGCTGTGTGGTTTCTCACTGTCTCTTGGTTTCACAGATTTTCTTTCTTGGTAATATCTCCCTCACATGTTGCTGAGGGTGAACAGAAACATCTGTCAAATGGTGCATGTTGTGGGGTGCAGTATGCGTTGTGCGTACAAAGAAGTGCTGAGAAGGGAACCTGCCTGTCTTCATTTTCTATCTTGCAGCCGTCACTCCCATGAAGAGGAGTTAATGCCTCAGAGTGGAGATTTTTAAGTAGGAGATAAAGGAAGTCTTAGTTAGGGTTTTGCTGCTGTGAACAGACACCATGACCAAGGCAACTCTTATAAGGACAACATTTAATTGGGGCTGGCTCACAGGTTCAGAGGTGCAGTCCATTATCATCAAGGCAGCAGAATGGCAGCATCCAGGAAGGCATGGGGCAGGAGGAGCTGAGAGTTCACCCTCTTCATCTGAAGGATGCTAACAAATTACTCAATTCCAGGCAGCAAGGGTAAGGGTCTTAAGCCCACGCCCACAGTGACACACCTATTCTGACAAGGCCACACCTCCTAATAGTGCCACTTCCTAGCCCAAGCATATACAAACCATCACAAGAAGTATGGAGAATTGGGGTGGAATGAAAAGTGTTGGGAAACAGGCATTCCAGCTGCGGCTGGTTCACTATGAATGGGCACAACGCCTTTAGAGGTCAGCTTGTTGGGAATCATTTAATCTGAGAGGCACCGGTATGCCTTTTCCTACCTCTGCTATCCCATCCATGTGTCCACGTGATCTCTCATACTAGGCCAGAAAACGCTTCACCATTGTGCTGTCTACTTCCAGGGTTCTCATTATTTTCAACCTTTGCCTCTAGGGTAATTTTCTCAGAGAAGCCATAGCTAAGTGTTCTGCATACAATATCAGCATCCGTCACTCTACGAGCCATTGATCTGGCTTTGTTTTCCTCATAATTTTGGTGCTCTCTGGCATAGTTAAACATGTAATGGCCATGTCCACTGTGCAGGTGAGCTGGAAAGGGGAAGGGACTTCTTCTAAACCCTTCGATGTACCATGACACTGAGAAGGGCTCTGTCTTGGATGGAAGGGTATGAAAACAATTGCCAGAAACGACATCACAAGCACCTGAAGCAGTTCTGGTTTGGTGAAAAACTCCTGAGAATTGGACCCTTGGGGACCACAAATACACAGACATACAGGCATGGGAGCTCTGAGGGAAATGTCCGTGTCTGGATCTGGCTTCCGTGACCACATGTGGATGAGAAGTTCTGCATTGCTGCACAAAAAGTTGACTGCATGGAGCAGAATCCATGTCCTCATCACAGAAAGCTGATGTCTCCCTGGTCTAAGAAAGTGCATCATAGGGGGGAGGGCTTGTGTGTTTTTACATATAGAAAAACATACCGGGAGATAGACCATACTGGGCAAGTAGGCTTTTGTTTAATCAAGAAATGTTTACCTTCTCTATTTTAAAATCCCATCATTAATACGTTTTCTTTTAAAATATTTTATCAATCAAAATACTAAATTATCTTGCCAATTTATATACACACACATATCCAGACATGCTGTATGTTTAAATATGTATGTATATCAAAGTCTGGAACTGGACTGATACACACACCCTTGCATTGTTTGGGGAGTCAAGCCATCAGATTTGATGCTTCTGGCACTCCACCCTTAGGATGGAGGGACACGGGTCAGTGTAGACATTTTCACAGTTCGAAGTCTTTTAGTCGATGTCTGATTGATGCCTTCCAACATTTTCCTTTCCTCCTTTTTCCAGCAACCACAGCAGTGGACATATGTTGTTACTCCTTTTGTCAAGCTCACTCTAAAGTATCATTTTTGACACTGTGCTGAGATTTTTCTTTCTGATCAGTAGGAGCATTCAGTGCAGCTGATCCGTATGATAGTTTGTATTAAATAAAGTTTTACCTTTCTGTTGCCTTGTTGAACTTGTGTGTGTGTGTGTGTGTGTGTGTGTGTGTGTGTGTGTGTGTGTGTGTTTCAAAAGTTGGTTTGTTCTACTACTTTGGGTACTCAGAAGCAGCTAGCAAGGTGGGTCTACTTCCTCTGCAAATTGCAGGCTTCTTGCTATACCCAATGGTGCTTTCTCTGTGGTTGGCAGTGATACACAGATCAGGGTAGAACTTGTGCTCGTGAGTCATGCACCTGCTGCTGCTGAGGATGTCTCTGAAATTCAGCTGAGGACAGCCCTGGTATCCTTGCTGACAGTAGATTGTATGCAGAACATGGCCAGCTACCAGTGGCTGGATCTGTTTATCATCTGCTTACTTGGCCTAGATATCCACCAGGATACCCGTTTCCCGTAGTCCAGCTCCATACAGTCTATTACGGAGTATCCTGCTGTTCATTTCTTCGCAAGGAAACTGGAAGGGCCAGCTATGCTCTTACCAAAGGCTGGTATCTGGGCCGGGGGTTTCCAGCTTGGGGGGGGGGGCGTTTGTTGCAGGGATTGAAATAAAGGCACACACGACTGTGAAGTAAAAGTAGGCCTGGAAGGAACACACTGCCCAGGATGACAGAAGATTACATGGGTGGGAAGATGCTCAAGGGCCCCAGCTATTTTGGGGGGCCCTCTGTTTATGAGATTCAAGGGAGAAAGAAGCTTGGCTGCCGAGGTGCACCATGGGTATCTTTTCTGATGGATGACTTTTAAGTTACATGATAATTGCCCTGCTATGCACGTAGTTTCCTAAAATGAATCTGATTTTCATCATATATACTCAGTCATCCATAGGCAAAAGATGGTCAATAGGGGATTCTTCCAGCACTGTCTGGATGACCAAAAACCAGGGTCTTAATAACTCAGAAACTTAATATAGAATCAAAGGTGACTGCTCCACCCTCAAAAACAGCAACAGAATAATCCCAGTGCTATTCTCCCATACTCACTGATCAGCGACTTGTCCGGCCTTCATCAGATTTTCTCCAGCAGTAGATGTGAGTGCGGAGACCCACAGCCAGACATTATGGAGAGAGAGTGTGCCTAAATTGGAGGTCTCCGTTAGTCCTCCCTACCCTTGGAGCTCAGAGAACCTCGGTGTGGGGCTGGGAGGAAAGATTGTAGGAGTCAGAGAGGGTGGAGGACACCAGGAGAATATGACCCATTGAGCCAACTAAGTAGGGCTCACAGAGTCTGAAATGGCGAACATAGGTCCTCTGCACATATATTATAGCTGTTACCTTTGTATTTCTGGGTAAGAAAGAGTAGTAACATTAAGTTACTAACAATAAGAGCAGGTGTGTTTCTGAATTTTTTTTTTTTTGCCTGCTCTTGGGGCTCTTTTCCTCCTATTGGGTTGCCTTGTCCAGCCTCAACGTGAGGGGCTTTTTGCCTTGTCTTATTGTATCTCGTTTTGTGTGTGTCTGTGTGTTTGGTTGGAGACCTACTCCTTTCTGAAGGGAAATGGAGGTGGAGTGAATCTGGAGGAGAGGGGATGGGAGTGGGGTGCTGGGAGGAGAGGAGGAGAGGGGAAACTGTGGCCTGGGTGTATTGTATGAGAGAAGAATCTATCATCAGTTAAAATAAAGTTCACTCAGGACAGTTTGCGTTATTGGTGATGAAGCCGATTCAATGCTCAGTTGGTTCTTATTTTTATTCTTTTCCTTTATCCATTTAGCCACTCCATCTTCTGTGTGCATAATTAATCCTTTTACATCTAAAATAACTGCTGTTAGGAAAGTAGTTACATTCTGTGTGTGTGGGGGGGGATATTACTGTAGAAGCTAATGTGAATGTGAAATAGTCTGTATTTACTATAATTAATTCATTTTAAGCCAATAACTCCAGTCATAAACACAAATTTTATTATTATTTTTTCCTCACTCTTGTTTGTGGCTTCACAAACTCTATCCTCTTGAGTTTACATACATAAAATTTTTTTTTTTGTTTTTCTTTTCTATTTTTTTTCTCTTTTCTTATTTCTTCACTTCCACCGTAGAACTCACACCAGAATTAAAGGCAGATCTTCTGTATAGAGTGTCATAGAGTTCTGGGTCTAGCCGTGTGTCTGTCTTCACCGTGGTCCTTGTGCCGCTGTCTAGAGCCTTGTCTTCTCAGCTTGATGGGAGCCCTGTTACTTTCTATCTGGTGATCGGCATCCTCAGCTTCTTTCTCCATGGAAGTCTTTAATTGTGCTTTCATTTTTGGAATATATTCTTTGCTGGTTGTTTTTCTCTCAGCTCTCTGAATCCACCATCTCTGGTCCACCAGGCCTTTGCTAAGAAGTATACCTGAAGCCTTAGAGGCCTCCCTCACCTGCCTACACAGGTCGCTCTTTATTGCTTTCAAATTCCTTCTCTGATTGTACTGATTTAATTATATGATGTCAACAACTTAAATTTCTCTGGGTTTTCTGGGTTTGTGGTAGTTGGAGGTGCGTGGGGTTTCTTCAAGCTAGAGATATATATTTTTTGTTATGCCTTGGGTGATTATGGCCATTCAATAGAATTTGTTCGCTTTTATACTTTTCGTAAGGCACACAGGGAAAGTTCCATGTGTGCCTTAGATCTTCTTTACTTTTAATTTCTGTTTTCTCCTATGGTTGGATAATTTCAGATGACCTGTGTTGGGATTCTGTAAACCCCACCCTGCAGTTACCTGGCAACAGCCAGGTATGCTTCATCCCAGTTACCTGGCATTATACAAGGGGGCTACTTGCCCCCTCCTCTCTTTCTTGCTCTCTTGCTCCCTCCCTCTTGTCCCTCCTCTCCCCCTTCCCTTCCCCCCTCCATGTGCTCATGGCCGGCCTCTACTCCTCTACTCTTCTCTACTCCTCTCTTCTCTCTCTCTCTGCCTCTACTACCCCCTTAACTCGCCCATGACCTGAATAAACTCTTCTGTACTATACCATCATGTAGTTGGGGGAAGGGATTCCTCAACAGGGCCCCCCCAGAGGTATCACCTTTGCTCCCAGGCCTTGCCGCACCTCCATGGGCCATATGTCCCCTCACCCTTCATCTTTTTCCTAACATTGATGCTGAAATCCAGAACATCATCTTTTTCTTTTTTATATACACATCATTGGTGCCCCGTGTGAGGAGATTAGATTTCCTCACGACCGGATATATCTTTTTCCTTTTAATCAGTCTGTGGGTTGATGTAGTGTTTCCGTTGTTCCCCAGTTGGGCAGCTCCATTGAAATCTGCAATTCCTCTGGTGCCTTTTGGACTCTAATGCTTTCCACCTTTAAGATCTCTTCCAAGTATGATCACTATTCTCACTTTTATTACATATAAGTACACTGTCGCTGTCTTCAGACACACCAGAAGAGGGCATCGAATCTCATTACAGGTGGTTGTGAGCTACCATGTGGTTGCTGGGATTTGAACTCAGGATCTCTGGAAGAGCAGTCAGTGCTCTTAACCACTGAGCCGTCTCTCCAGCCCTGGGGATGTACTTTTGATAGGTATGTAGTGTATGCTTGTTTCCAAATGAGTGGGCTATGCTGAATTAGTCTTTGGGCATTTGTAGTCTCTTGCTCTCTGCAGCCTATCTGAAGCACCCCAGGTTTTCTAACAAATGCATGGTGTTTGAATTCTCTGCTGTTCTCTGGCTCTGTGAGTGCTCTGAGTCTCACAAGACAGAACCCCTTGAGCAGAGGGCCCTCCAGGAGATCAAATGTGATACCCACATTCCCTACCTTCTCTTCCATCCCAACCGAAGAGCCACACATCCAGTGCATTTTCCTAGCTGCAGCAGGCTCGCTGGCTGCTGGCTTGGTCTGCTAGGCCTTCCATGGCCACTGTCACTGCTAAATTGATTTTGGTTTTCTGTAGTCAGAAGTTTTTGTCAACTTTATAGAAACCTAGATATGCCGGAGGGTGAGGGGGTAAGGGTGGGGGTGGGGAAAGGAGCCATAACTGAAGGATCACTCAATCACGTGGGGCTTTTTTTTTTTTTTTTTTTTTTTTTTTTTTTTTGATTGCCACTCCTGGCTAGGTGGCTAGGTATCATGAGTTGAATGAGAAGGCAAGCCAGAGAAGCTGTGGAGAGCAGGTCTGTAAGCAGCTCTGTCTGCCAAGTGTCTTCTGCTTCAGTCCCTGCCTTGGTTTCTTCCATCAACGATGAATTGTACCCCGTGAGCCACAGGAACCCTTTTGTCCCCCAAGCTGCCTTTGGTCAGCATTTGATCACGGCAACAGGAAGCAAGCCGGAGTATCTGGCACCCCCACACTGAAGGTGTGCTTGTTTCAGTGCCAGGAGTTGGGCAGGACCGAAACTGTTAGCATTTAGTCTAAGCTCCGCCCCCACGGTTACCTGGCAACGGCTGGGTGTGCCTGACTCACTATAAAAGGGGCTGCAGGCCCCTCCTTTCTCTCTTGCTCTTGTCTTCTTGGTACTGCTCTAACCTCCTGCCGGTTCCTCCCACACTCTTCCTGCTCCTTAAGCTTTTCAGTTTGGGAAAGAGGCAATGTCACAGCAAAGGGTGCCCGCAGGGAGTGCCTTTACCTCTCCTAGTGCCTTACTTGTTCTTGGTTCTGAGTTGTCCGAGGTACCGGGAATTCTTTAGGGACTGCTAGAGTTCTCATAAAGGCTCTTAAGGGACCTGTGCCTTTGCTGAGTCAGTGTTTCTGTATGTGGCTGACACTCGGAGCTTCCTGCCCTAATAATCTTGGCGCTCTCACAAGAACCTCACGGTCACTCACAGTTTCCTATTCCAGCATTCCACACTGTGCTGTCTGTCAACTGGTTCATTATTGACATTTCCTGTCTATTAGAAGGACTAAGGAATCAATGTGTATTTCATTCAAAAGTAGCTGTAGAGTGTTAACTCCCAAATCAACTAAAGGGCAGAAGTGTCTCTGTCATTGAGTTCTCTGAGTTTTTTTTTTTTTTTTTTTTCCTAAAGATATTTTCTTTTAAAAACAGTTTCCCTCCTTTCTGTGACGTTTTACTCTCAGGAGAGGCAGGTGAAAAATTCAGCTGGCTAGTTTCTGTGATTCTTGCGCAGGCTCCTTAACCTTCATGATATATACAGCCTTAATGTGTGTGTGGCATGTCCTTTTTCTGAGGCAGAAATTGGACATGTGAACTTCAGAGAGGGTAGGCATGCCTTGGTACAAGTTTTAGCTCACAGCTGCAGTAGTTAGTTGGAAGATTGTGGAGGCTAACATGAGGGGTATGCCCTGGCTAGAATGACGTCAGCAGTGTTCTATGCCACTGGGTAAGCCTGTGGATAAATGAAGATCTAGTTCCTAAGGGAAGCAGGTGATTGATCGGCCAACCTTCATTACAGGGTATTGCTACCTTGGCAGCATGGTTAATAGTTAAGGAAACTTGTATCAACCATGCAGAATATGGAAGGCCAACCTCCAAGTGTTGGGTCAGGTATGCTCGGGTTTGGAGTCTGTGATTGAGGGATAACTGACTGCCACTCACTGCAGGGGCGACTTCCTGCAAACATCTGCAATCTGTTTGCGTTTCTACTTCAGCCAAAATATCATCTACCTACGTCACTCTTCACAAAAGACCTACGGCAGGGAGAAGAACCTTGGCCAAACTCCCACCTCCTCTTAGAACACAGAGGCAGGTTCCTGGGGGAGGAAGTCAAGAAGACAGACCAAGCCTCGATCGTCACTGTCAGATGGTCCTTCAGGAATTCTGGTGGCCATTCTAGACAATAGAGCTGTACTTTATTATTATTATTTAAAGACAGCGTTTCCTTTCCTCTCAGGTAGTCAGCAGCTAGCAATTTAAATGAGCCAGGTTTATGGATGGCTGCAGAAATCATCTCCTCTGGAAGCTGGTATCTATCCATCAGCCTCTGCGTGGCACTTTATGGCAGAGACAGCGGGGACACAGCTCATCAGAATCACCCCAGTGGAATGTTGTGATAGGAAAAGAGAACTAGATTGCATATTTATGTAGCCTTTGAAAATGTAGTGGGACAGTGAGATGGCTGGCAACATATGTAGCCACATTAAATGATTATTAACCTTCACTGGCTTGCAAACGGTGGGCACGTGTATTGGCACCCACGTGTATTGTGTACTTGAAACATTAATGAGACTTTTAAGATGATCAAATTAAAAGTATTTGTTATTGCCGGTTCTGGGGAGCTTCAAAACTAGCTTCCAAGGATGGAGGGAAACGTATGGATGCAGAGAGGAGTGACAGCTGCGCTGGAGAAGCCAATGGAGTAGAGGGAGCAAGGCCTCTGTGATCTGGTTCCCTGTGTGGAGTGTAGTTGGGGAATGAGCTCTTTTCCCACAATGCATCTCACATTGAGGACGGAGGTGGCTTTGCAGTAATGTGCAATTTCTGTAGAAGCTAGACCCTTCTCTATTCCTAGGGTTGGCTTCCAGGTAAGGTGACAAAGAGGTAAGGTAAGCTGAGCCTTTGAGTCTTGAGCCAGAATGTTTTGGAGAGGTTCTGTTGGCAAGGGCAGTGTGGCTCTGTTGAGCTGTTCACTGTCAAACAGGCTTGCGTTCTTCCCAGGTCCTTTCTTCGCTTTCTCCAAGACACCCACCACCTCTTCTTGACACACACCCTAGTTTCCTAAAGCCAGCATTTGCCAGTGCCTTGCACTGTCCTAAAGTACCAAGAATTTAGGTCCAGACCCCACCCTTGTAACCCCTGATGGGGAGACCAGCATCCTCTTTGCTCTCATGGTATGGTTGTGGAGACAAGGAGACAGGAGGTTTCAACAACTTCGTGATTGGCAGAAGCTGGGAGTAAAGGAACTTGATGCATTGTAACTCCACATACTTTTCAAAGTCCTGGGTGTTTGGCTGTAGTTGAAGGAGGGAGAGAGCCAAGAGCTGATTTGTTGCTAGGTGAGCAGACGCTTGCCTCCTAGGATACCTCTATAAGAGATCTTCTTTTCTTCCATCCTTCCTTCCTTCCTTCTGTCCATCCTTCTCTTCTCCCTCCCTCCCTCCTTCCCTCTCTCCCTTATTTCTTCCTTCCTCCCTTCCCTCCCCTCCTCTCTCCCTTTCCTTCCCTCATCTCCCTTCCTTCCCCTCCCTCTTTCTTTCTTTCTTTCTTTCTTTCTTTCTTTCTTTCTTTCTTTCTTTCTTTCTTTCTTTCTTTCTGTCAAAGGCAGTTAGCCCTACAAAGATGCATACTTCCTGCGCCTCCCCTGCCCCTTTTATTCCTTTGTGCCGATCAACCAAGAGTGGTAGGTTGAAAAGTTGAACTCCCACAAATGGGATGATAAACAGTTATCACCTGCATCAGGTATAAAAGCCGGAGGCCACCTTGGCTGAGTGTACTTCCCATCCTGCTTGGGTTCTGGTACACCCCTTTGACAAAAGAAAAAAAATTGCTTGTGAAGGTACTTTTACTTTGGTCATGTATTCCTGTACAACAAGGAGATTATTCTTTTCCCAGTGTTTACAACAGGTTCTGCTAACTGAACTGAAGGAGCTATGGAACCCAGGGACCCATGGAAGAATGGTGTTTCACTCTCTATCCGTGTTGCCATGGAAAGCTCTCATCAGCTTGGGAGAAAAAAAACCAAAAAACCAAAAAACAAAAAAACAAAAAAACAACAACAAAAACAAACAAACAAACAAACAAACAAAAAAAAAAACAGTGTATAGCAATCTTCCCCTTTTCCAGAAGACTTGACCCTGAATCTACAGAGCAGATAGATTTGCTCTCCACTGGGCCCCTGGAGCCCACACTGAACTCAGAAATGGTGTTATTTTAATTGTTCAGCGAGAAATACGACAGGTTGTAAATTAGGCTAATTGAGCTGCCGAATTCTGGTTTCCTGCAATTTAAGACTCTATCCTGGGCATAAATGAAATATTCAGAAAGCAGAGGAGCTAGAGATGAAACCTTCAGGGGGAAAAGTTAGGTTTAGAGGAAGGTCTTAAAATTCCAGGGATTTAAAGTTCAGGCTTCTGTGTGGGCCTCTGCTGCAGGGACCAGAGTGTTAGTGGGGAACTGTGGAAGCCATGAGTCTGGCAGTTACCCTGGAGTGCGGAATAAAGGGTTGAATCTGGAAAGTTCTTCAGCGTTGGCTCTTTGAGATGGAGCTCTGCTCTGGATTTCCTCACTCAGATGTTATCTAGCCCTTTATGATTGGTGTTGTAGCTGAAAGAAATGAAAGCATTAGTTACCCAGGAGTGAGGAGAGGACGTTCCTTTCTGAGAACAGAAGATTGGCTGCAGCCAACCAGACCTCCTCCAGTGTGAGCCCCTTTCCCGGACTGAGTGCCCCCGCTTTCTCACAAGTCTGAGGTCATTGGGAGCATCAGAAATGTTGACCCCCCCTCCCTGCACACCAACTGATAACAAGCTGCTGACTTGGGAGGATTCAGGCGTATAAGGAAGTCTGAGGCAAAAACAGTGGCCTGGATAATTTCAGTAAATCTTCCTGGCAGCCTGCATGGAATGTGTTTGTGTGGTGTGAGGGACCCTGTGCCTAATGAATGGAGAGTCTCCAGCCACCAGGACACTGGTGAGCAGAAGCCTGGCTTTATTTGGGGTGCAGGTCATGCATTCTTAATAAAGCAAAGCAGAGAGAAGCTGAAGTGCCCAGCCTCTCCTGCTGCTGTTTCCTCAGGTGAGGCACTGGGAAGAAGGCCTTCAGGGGCCTGTAGCCTGTTTACCTACTGAACGAATCCTCTATGCACCTCAATGCCCCTGCTGCAGAGATAGAGTTAGGTCCCTGGAGCTTGCAGCCTCCTGGGACATGAGATAAGAGGAGGAAGGCGCTGTAGTCCAATGGAATATGAATTTCAGAGCACAGAGGCTCAGCTTTGGTTCTGTGCAGGCTGGCTCTTGAAAGGCTTCTGAATGAAAGGAAGTGGAATTTTAGCTGAGATAATACAGCTCTACAGTAGCATAGCACCCGGGTCTAGCTGTCTGCTCCTCATTCCTGTCTGAGCTGCACAGGTCAAAGATCAACGCATGCAGAAGAGAGAAGGGGCCCCAGGGATTTGGTGGGATATGCAGGCAGGAGAAGTCTTTGGTCTGAAGGATGCCATAAGATTGGGGTATGTACCATTACATTTGGTACATACAATAGTTTCAAATGTTCCCGAAGACTGCTAATCTCTGCTGGGTGTTAGACCCAGTCACTCACGGTGGTGGACAGAGAGCTTTTAAATGCTGCTGATCTTACCAGAGCCAATTAAAAGTGCAGTGCTGGCTGAGGCTGCCCTGGGAGCTTAATTTATGGAGCAACTACTTGGTGCAGAATGCAGGGTGAGATGCGCAGGGGAGCAGAGACAATGACTAGCGTGGTCCAGGCACAGACTCTTAAATATGGCAGGATCTTGCTTGTCCTTTTTGACAGAGCCAGGCTATTCGCCGGTCACTTGAGATCTAGCCTGGGATAAACAGCAGAAATGTGACTGGCGATACTAACTACTTTTCTTAGAGAGCAGAGCATGCTTCTGACGCCGTGTTGGCTGTTTCAGATGTGACATTTCTAATTAATTAAAAAAAAATTCCCAAGGCAGGTTTTATTATGTGTATTGTATGGATGAGGAAATGATCAGAAAGCTTGTCACTGGCAGAGCTGGGACTCCAGCGCAGCCTTGTCAAATGCTGATGCCCTGTCTTCTTTTGACTGAACCGTGTATTACACTGAAAGCCAGGCCTGGGACAGCTGGTTACTCTAGGACCAAAGGGCATGGGGCTTGCATCTTTGGAGTTTGGAGGTCTTGGAATCACAGTAGGAGACATCAGGGTTACCTCGGTGTTAAGGGTCTTGGAAGGAAGCACTATGGGGAACATTGGGGTTATCCCAGTGTTGAGGAAAAGCCAATGACTCTTTGTGCCAGCCCCACCAGTGAGCAGTGGTGAGGTGCCTGCCTTGAGTGAAGCAAGCTAAGTGAGGGAATGGAGTAGACACACTGTGTGTTCTCTCAGGAGAGGGAATGGAGTAGACATATTGTGTGTTCTTTCAGAAGAGGGAATGGAGTAGACATACTGTGTGTTCTCTCAGAAGAGGGAATAGAGTATACATACTGTGTGTTCTCTCAGGAGAGGGAATAAAGTAGACATACTGTGTGTTCTCTCAGAAGAGGGAATGGAGTAGACACATTGTGTGCTCTCCCAGGAGAGGAAATGGAATAGACACACTGCGTGTTCTCTCAGGAGAGAGAATGGAGCAGAAAGATACACTGGGTGTTCTATCAGGAGAGGGAATGGAGTAGACACACTGTGTGTTCTCTCAGGAGAGGGAATGGAGCAGAAAGATACACTGGGTGTTCTCTCAGGCTGTTGGACTTTGAATAAAGTATTAGCCCCTGGACAGAGAAGCATCTGAGGATGGTTTCAGAGCCTGAGCCCAGGTTTTCTAGGTATGTTTTAGGTACAGGGAACCCAGAGACAGAAAATGAGAGGAAGAAAAGTAAGCCTGGCTCTGTAGGGTTTGGGATCATCTAAGAGGACAGGGAGGGACCAGCTAGTGGATATGAGGAGCTGCTGTCTGTTCTGCTTCTGCCTTTATGGGATGCCTTTTTGAAAGCTGCTTGATTCCCTGAGGATGCAGAGCCTTCAGGCCATGTAGTAAATATCAGAAACACACTGGAAACTCCTTTATGAACACACCCTGCTTTGTAAGCCCTGGTCTATGGGACCCATGGAGACTCATATGAAACATTCGCCAGGGAAGGTGGGCTCTTGGCCAAGTGATGGATAGGGTGAGCTCTCTTTCCCAGCCCCAGCCCATCTGTGTTTGAATACAGCAGCAGTGATGTCTGGGAGATTAGAAGACTGTCAGATCATTTCAGGGGCCTGTATGAATGAAGCTAGAACCAAGCTCTCTTAGGAGTCCCCTCTGAGACTGTCTGGAGGGGGGCACATTCCTGTGGACAGTGGTCTCAGGTGCCAGGCTTTTGGATAGTTTCCTGGCAAGCACTGTCAGCCTCAGGATGGCTGGCTCTGCCTCTTCTTTGTGACCTCTACTCCCAGCAAAGTCTGACCCTTCTACATGCACACACCTCATCTCTGACTCTGAGCAGGTGATCTGTGCACCTCACTCGCAGCAGGTGGCACCAAATAAGGGACTGGTTTAGTGTTGCTCTAAAGTGCCCGACTGCATACTTATTACAGCACTGTCCTGCTGAGCTCTGGGAGGAGACCCCTGGTAAGAATTTCAGGAACCACTGAAAGTGGCTGATAGGGGTACACTTGGGTTCAGGCCATATAAACCACTCTCTGTTTTCCCCTAAAGATAACAGTGCCATTCTGCATTTAGATGCAGATGATCTAGGAGGCAGCAAGGCTGAGACTGGTCAGGTCTAATAGCTAGATTGCAGGTGGCAGGAGAGTAGGTGTGGCCTGTTCTCCTCTCCGGAGATAGCTGAGAGGCATAGAGTGGCACAGTATTGGGCATTAGTGCCCCGGGGCATTTGCTCCTCAGAGAAGACCTTACCAGGAGGTACCCCCTCTTGGTGAGATAGTCACTCGCAGTGCAAGAGACAGAGGGTAGGAATAAGGAACAAAAAGGGAATTTATTCTCAGAATTGAAAGCCTGTAGGCCTCACTGAGCTGACTATGCCCTGCACTCACAGCACACCCTAAGGATGGGTTGTTGTTTTGTAAAGAACCTGGAGTCCCAAATTACCATCATTTTTGAGGAGCAGTCGACAAAATGTGGCCGCTGCTGTGGCGCAGAGTGTTTTCCTGCGGTGGCTTCCTTCAGTTCCTTGGCTTCCGAAGCCGGCAGAGCAATGGCTTCTGGAGGAGCCCGTGACCTGCCTGACCAGGAGCCCCATGTGTGGCCTGCACCATGAGTCTCAGCCGGAGGAGCGGACCTGGCCGATGGCGACACTTACCTGCTGGCTGGAGCCGCAGGTCACACTGGTGCCAAGTTTGACATCGATATGCTGGTTTCACTTCTGAGGCAAGAAAATGCAAGAGACATTTGTGTGATCACGGTTCCTCCAGAAATGAGATACACAGACTACTTTGTAATTGGTGGTGGGACTTCCACTTACATGCTATGAGGGTCCACTACACTGTAAAGCTGTGTAAACACCTGAAATGTAAAAGTGATCCGTATGTCAAGATTGAGGGGAAGGACACTAAGACTGGCTGTGTGTAGACTTTGGCGGTATGGTGAGCCATTTGATACTTCCAGAAACCAGAGGAACCTACAAATTAGAGAAATACGGACTCTACATTCTTTTGATGACCAGTTAGCTAAGATAGCAGCTGACATGTTACCGAAGACATCATTCTTGGACTAAAAGACAACATTTTATCCCTGACTCCAGTGGAGTTCAAATGCAAATAAAAGTCAATGCCATTCAAACAACAACAAAAAAAAAAAAAAAAAAAAAAAAAAAAAAAAAAAAAGAAGGAAAGAAAAAGAAAAGTCAAATCTTACTTCTTAGTTGCTGGTAGGGTAATAAGATTCAGAATGTGTTGGGGGGATGGTTTTCTTGAGCAGGCCAGGGCCAGACCACCTGAGAGACCCCAAGCTTAGTCACAGACTCTCACGGTGGCACCTGGGGCCCCCATGCAATTTCATTACTCCAGAGGATTCTCCATGGCTAAAAGTATGAGGGATCAAAGTTTGAACCCTGAGCCAGCTCCCGAGGGGCCGCAGGCATAGTTTGAAATGGGATGTGTCTAGGATCACTTTATAAAGAAACACGCTAAAGAATTGACGTTTTCACTACCTAACTGCCTGGTTGTTGCAATTTAGGGATGGAAAGAGACTTTTTGTCAGATAGTGAAGCCTAATCACTGCAGACAGGCTGAGTAAATGAGGCTGAGGTGTGCTCCGTGGCATCAGACAGCCGCTCCGTGGCACCACAGAATAGAGTGGCAAGGGATGAGTCCGTGGTTTCTTAACTAGAAAGAGCAGCTTACAAAGGCATGTATTGCATTTGCTTATGACTTAAAAGCAAATACAGACCAAGTCTGGCGAGGCAGCCCTCAACTTTCCAATGATGGCTTTTTGGAAATCCAGCGAATGACTGATTTTATTTTTTCTTATTTTTATATGTCTGTGCTAACTTTAGGCAATCGTTATAGTTCTCAAACCAGAGGAGAAAAGCCCCCCCCCTCTTTCTGTGTGTGTGCTCAAGAGTGCATGTGTGTATGCACGCACACACATTTGAGGATCAGATAAAAAATGAATAAATACTTTGGAATTGTTTAGAATTATGCTACACAGTTTCAAACGAAGAAATGGGGCTGACAATGGCCTTGCCATTTTCTCTAGCTTGTAATTATGCAATGAAATCTTCTGCGAAGACTCAAAGACAGCAGCATTTTTAATATATACCCAGTTTCAAACTATTAAGCAACCAACACATAGACCATGGGCACAAACATGAACCTGGAATTACCTGTTCCTCACACCACAAATTGATGGTAGCAGCTCACACATAGTAGGTGCTCAGAAAATGATTAGTTCACCCCTCTCCTACCTACAAGCAGCGCATGCTGTGATTTCCTTGCAGTAAAATCACAACTCTTAGAAGCAGACAACAAAGAAGCTACTTTGGATTCATTCCTCTTGGATTTAGCTGTTTGTTAAGCCAACACCAGTGGTTTTTATCTGGTGGCCTGAGAGATTAGTACCCACTTTGAAGCATGTGTGCTTTTAAAGATGAAAACAACATAGATTTCTAGCCTGGCCTGTGGCACCTTTGCTCTGAGGAGAGGAGGGTTTCCGCAGGCACATCTTCCAGCTCCAGGTACCTGTGTCTAGGAGCTGAGCGACCCTGCTACTTTGTAACCAGCCAAATGGATTTGAAAGCACTTCTCTCTGCATCTAGGGGAGGCAGTTTCTTTCTCATGTTCAGCATCATAGCCTCTCATTTCCTGGGTTACTTTCACCGTATTTCACAGACATTATTGAGTAGAAAACAGCCATTAAATATTCCCCAAGTTATTAATTCATTAATAAGCCCATTAGGCTCTCTGGCTGCTTTGCAGTGACTAATGGCAAGGACCCCTCCTCTACCCAACTGCCATTCTCAGTTACATATGCCCCTGCTGGGCAGAGCTGGGCCAGGCTGGAAAACCGCCAAGAGTTGTAGGCTGAAGTGACTATAGATTTGTGTGTGAATTCTCCTCCGTTACCAAAGGAAGCTTTGCAGAAGCCAGCACATCAGATAGATGCACGTTGTGTTTGTGATTAATGATTCTAGTGTACCGGTCTACCATGCTTTCTTCAGAACAATTATTTTAACTGTACCCTCCTTCAGGGAATTGCTCCTTATGGTTAATAAATCAGCAAATGATGGAGAATTCTTAAATGAAGATAATGGTGGTATGCTTCCACCTGGATGCCATTATGCTGTGATAGTAAAAATTATAGGGATCTGCTGCTGCTGCTGCTGTTTCTCCTACCCCTTCCCCCTTCTTCCTCCTTTTCTCCCTTCTTCTTCCTCCTCCTCTTCCTCCTCCTCCTCCTTCAGACTTGGTCCCAACAGAAGCCCCAAGGAAAGCAGATATTTGGAGCATTCTCTTGTCCAAGGAGCTGTGTTAAACACTTTTCCCCACTCGATCCTTCTACGAATCCTTTCAGAAAGGCAATGTCGGTTTCATGTTATGGGACTCGCTAACTCGCTAGAGTTAGTCCAGTAACTTGCTTGAGACACACAGCCAGTGAATGACACGAGCCAGTTGCACATAGGACCTGGCATCAAAATCAATGCTGTTTTTAGGTTTCTGCATTTTGGGGGTTGTCTTACATAGATGTGGGCATCCTGTGATTTTTGCCACATAGGTGGGAGCTGGGACATTGGATAAAACCTCATAATAAATGTCCATAGTATATCTCTTGTGATGGTAAGTTTGATGGATTGTGGGAAGACCCAGTGTCTGAGTACCTTGGTGGGCATGACATGTTATATGTGTCTTCAGTTTTTAAATTCCTTTTTTATTGGATATTCTCTGCATTTACATTTCAGATGTTATCCCCTTCCCACAATTCCGTCCCTACCCCCTCCCATTGTTTCCATGAGGGTGCTTCCTTTCCCAACCACTAACCATAGGGAGATTTGTCTATGAGATATATAGGATGTCTGTGTCTGAACATACCACTAAATAATGATAGGTCATGTGCTCATGGTCACTCAGATTTGAGGTGGGAAAAACAGTTTTCCACTGTCAGTGTGACACAAGCTGGAGTTAGTCCAGAGATCCAGCTGTAAGGCACTTTCTCAACTAGTGATCAAGGGGGGATGGCCCAGCCCACTGTGGGTGGTGCCATCCCTGGACTGGTAGACAGAGTTTCCAGTTTTCTTTTCTTTCTTTCTTTCTTTCTTTCTTTCTTTCTTTCTTTCTTTCTTTCTTTCTTTCTTTCAGCTCATTATAAACAAATAGTAGCAAGGAGTCAGAGTCAGGTCATAGCTATGCCTGCATTAGTGCATCTGAAAAACACTTGGGTTGCTTGAGACGAAATGGGTGGGCCCATGGCAAGAATAGCAGCTGGCCAAGGAGAAGCTCTGAGAAGCCTTCTGGTCTGGGTATAAAGGTCTCCAAAGGACCTCATGCTAAGGTTTGGTCCCCAGCCAGTGGGGATGTTGAAATGTGATTGAATCACGAAGGTTCCAACCTCGTCAGTGATGGATTTTGGAATTGATGACTCCACGACTCAATTGGTTATTGGAAGGTAGGCTGGTTGGAGGAACAATTCTTTGGGCTATGAATGGGGTATGCCTTTAGAAGATATGTCTGGTCTCTGGTCCTGTTCTCTCTCAGGGACTCTGCTTCCTGGTTGTTCTGAGGTGAGCAGTTTCCCCCTTCCCCTTCACCCCAATATTTCTACCCCGACACATCCCCAAACACAGTGCAGCCCATGATTTGTGGACAGATGTGAGCCCAAATTAATTTTTCCACCTTGAAATTGATCTTCTAAGGTATTTGGTTAGAGTACTGTAAGCCAAGCAGCCAGAGGTGTGCCATTTGCTCCCAGAAGAGGCCTGGCATGAGTGGGTGTGCTGAGGGAGGGCTGGGCAAGGCTCTTTAAACTCATTGAAACATCAAGAGAGTGTGGCCAAGGAGCTTCATGGGCCGGATGCCCTGAGGTTCTGGAGGTTCCTTCCTGCCACTCCCCTCACTCACAGCAACCTCTGCCTCTGGGATCCTGCTTCCTTCCCTTGTGTCAAGAGCATGATGGGAAAGTCTGGTAAATATCAGAGGATGTAAAGGAGAAAGACAGACAGATGGTAGCCAAGTAGGTGTTCCTCATGTCTTCCTGAAGATCTGGCTTTTTTGGATGGCTTTCCCCCAGCGTAGAATTGGCTGTTTTCTTGGTTCTAATATAAAAGTTATTCGCACTCTTCTCAAGATAATCAAGTTCTTCAGAAAAACACAAAGACTTTTTAAAATCTATAATCTCATCAGTTGAAAATAAGCAAGTTAAGCTTGTATGCAAATGTCTTCAGCCATGGTTTTTCCTGTGTATCTGCCTGCAGCTCCTGCTGTCTTTTTCTGAGTATAACATCACTTTGTGTTCTTGCCTTATACCACAGCCTGGGTCCTCCTTCCATACCAACACATTTATACATGTTCCTTTGCTCTGGTAGCTGCTGAATGCTCTGTGGATTGGTTGCACACACATCTCATTTGGCTGGATATTGATTGGTCAGGGTCCCTGGGTGGCACTGTTGGTACTTAAGGTGATTGCAACAGAGAAAACATAACACAGGAAATGGGCCACAATAGTCAGTGGTCTACTGCTGTGAAGAGACACCATGACCATGACAACTCTTATAAAGGAAAGCATTTAAGTGGAGCTGGCTTACAGGTCACAGGTTTAGTTCATTATCATCATGGCAGGAAACACGGTGGCACACGGGGCAGGTGCTGGAGAAGTAGCTGAGAGTTCTACATTCAGATCATCAGGCAGCAGGAAGAGACAGATGCTGGGCCTAGCTTGAAGATTTGAAACCTCAAAGCCCTTTTGAGTGACACACCCACTCCATCAAGGCCACACCCACTCCACCAAGGCCACACCCACTCTAACAAGGCCACACCTACTCCAACAAGGCCACATCTCCAGTCCCTGTTAAGAAGCTCCACTCCCTAAAAACCAAGCTATGAAATATGTGAGCCTATGGAGTTATGGGCATTCTTAGTCAAACTAGGGCAGGGCCTGAGGTGACAATGTCAGGAATTTGCTGCTTCTCCTGGTAGAGCACAGCTGAAGTGATGTCAGAGAGATCAGGCTCTGAGATTTCTGGTGGGAAGCCAAAGTCCAGGCAGGTCGTCCAAGCCATGGTTCTGAGTGAGAAATAAGCTACGAGGAAGGACATGCTTAGTGTTGAATAGCCACTCACACTGGGCAGACAGGGCTACACCCACTCCTTGCTTCCTCCTGGAAAACACTTCCCGGTGGAGAGAGAGGAACAGGGGAGAGAGGGATTCCTTCATACATGTCACGTACCAGCATAGATGGGAGTAGGCATCTTGGCAATAGGGTTTTTATATGTCTAAAACAACTCGGAAGGACACACGAACTGGTGTGATTTTACTATGGTATGCTCAGCTGGGAGGACCCGTGGGACCCATCCTGCGCTCTGTGGCATAGTTCAGCAGGCACCTCAGTCTGACAGTCACTGCCTGTCATAAGCGTTGACTAACTGCCAAGCCCAGGCTTGGTTCTTTGGGCATATCAGCATTTTAGTCTCCATGGTCCGTGGCACCGCGTCTCATTCCTTTGTAACAGCGGTCCCCTTTCCTCATTATATAAATGCAGCCCGTGTTCCTAGAAGTGAATGTGCTTGCTGACTCAGCTCTCGGAAGGCATGACACCTGGGCCTTCAACGTCAGCCGCTGGCTGCCATCCTTCCTGGCACATTCCCCCAGGCCCTGGGAGACATCTGTCTGTGTCTCCCACTCCTCCTTCATAAGGGCTGAGCACTTTTCTGCTCTTGATGCATGGGCTCTTGTGAGGTCCTCTTGAAGTCACTATGCTGCCACTATTCCCTACAGGTTGGCTGGCCACTGTTTTCTGTGTCCCAAAAGCTTTCTTCTGGAAAATGAACACTTTAGCATCACCCACCTCATTTTTTCCCTTTCTGTACCACACTCCTGTAATCCACTGTGGGTGATAGCCCAAGAAGTAAAACAGAGTGAGCAGGCGCAAACCAAATAGAGGAAGTAAAAGAGCAGAACCTGTCAAGAGAAAAACCGTAGAGCCCCTTCCCATCCTGGCCCCTCCAAACCAGCCCCTCCCATCCTGGTCTCTCTTATCCCGGCAGCCCCTCCCACTATAGCCCCTCCCACCCTAGCCCCACCCTGCCTGCTCTTGCTGGATGGATTGTACATATAACTGGGAAAAGCAGTTGCACATTTAAATCATTCAGTTACGGTTTCTATGGCCCATTCTGGGTTGCTAGGTAAATATTTTGGCATTGTAAGCCAGGTGGTGTCTCTTGTCAACTCAGCCTCCCCACCCCGACTTCAGGTCCCTGAATATAAGGGCTGTGTTCTTTGCATCTGGTTCTACTCAGGACTCCCTGTAGCTCTTGTAGAAATTTTTAATCTCAGTCTGGGGGTTCTGCACTACCTTTGACCATTTCATTTCTTGGATAAAAGATACACAGGACAGACACACACAACCTCTACATTTGCAGTAAGCCTTAAAAAGCACAAGAGCTGAGCAGATATCTACCCCAAGAGCTATTAAAATCTATCTCCTGCCTGAGTTATTACTTACTATGTTTCAACTGGGCTGCTATTAACTCCCATTGGCTGGCCCTGTGGACCATGTTTCATGACCTCACCTCACCCATGGTGTCCGCTTCTTCACCACCTTCCCTCTGCTCTCTCCTCCTCCAACCAGGTCCCTCCAAACCCACTTGCCTCTAATCCCTCTAGTAACTGGCTGTAGCCAATTTAATCTAACCAATAGTTTTCAATCAAGGAAAAAGTTAGCATGAGAAAAGCTTATAAACTGGGGGAAAAAATCATCGGTAGGTCTAGACCTCCGGATACAGAATTTAGCATTACAATACATAGCAACTGACCAAAACTCAATAACTCTTCCCATAGAATGGACCCATTTTTATTTGGTATAAGACACAGGATCAGATATATTTTGTATGGTCAATGGAGAAAACATTCCAGGATCTCGGGCAAGCTACTGTACTGACTACCACAGCCTTCCCTCTCCAGGTGGGAGGGGATATCACAATCAACCCCATTTTATAGCCTATGGAGTTGAGCCTCAAAGAGGCTGAATAAACAGCTGTGGAGTGATGTGTGTGGACAGTGGGAGGGACTGTGTGAGGGTTCTGTGGGTGTATAGTATATCAGGAGACTGTTGGTTTTCCCAGAGAGGACAGTGAACTCTCCAAGATCATAGCCTGTGTAGATCCAGGTTTAGGGAAGCTTGAAGCTTCTGGCCTGTGTGGACATTCTTTGCAGAATCTCCATGTAGCTATTTATACGCTGATGCGTACAATGATCTGTTGTTTGGGCCGTGAAAATAGACTAGAGAATTACAAGTTCTCAAAAGCATATATATATTACAAACATAATAAATCTTAGAAATTAACTGCCCAACACACCTCTGCAATCAATTTTGTCCTGCGCGTGTTTTTGCGGCACGCTCTTTGATCATCTCTTTATGTGACATCAATTTTGTAATATTCTCTACAGAGAGATTAGAAAGATAATTCAGCCTTCCTCTAGTGGCTAGGCAAATTTGTTTTTATATTTGATAATTGGATGCACAAAGCATACAACTTCCAACGCAGACACGCTCTACTTGTTTGCTGTGTTATGCCCCTCGAGCACAGGGATTTGAATTATTTCTATGTCACGTGACTCCCACAAACATAAAGGATGCAACCTTGGCATTGGCAGTAGCGTTTTCTGCATTATCAGGACACTTGCTGGCAGGGAGTGCCATGTCTAGCTGCTCCATTGTCTTCCCTTCAAAAGGTTCCAGACATCCGGATGCATGGTCTAGATTCTAGTTTGGCATGCTTCCAAACTAATTTTTTTTTCTCCATACTTTATACTTTCAGTGCTGGACAGGCCCTCCTGTCACATGACTCCTGTCATGTGACACCTGATAAGAAACAGCATCTCCAAGAGACATTTTTGTACCATCATGGCCAGCAAGAACTTTGACTGCATGGAGTATAATGTTGACTAAGTTCTTCACATGACTCAGTTCTGGCTCTATGCTCATTCAGTCCCTCCTTCCTGGCTTTCAGGATTTTCTAGAATAAGGTAGAATGGGGCAGAGCAGAGTGGGTTGGAAGGAGGTCTTAAACAACCGTGCTTAGGACAAAAATCTTACCTTGTACAGTTTGTGTGAACGTGCGTGTTGTGTCCGAGCACATGACTATGGCCTGTCCTGGGGTCCTGGGGGAGCATGTGCAAGGAAGGATCTTCAGCTTTTATGAAGTTCAAGAACTCATTGGGTACCTTAGACTTGCCTTAGCTGATGGGGTTCTGGAGGAGACATAAGTGGGGAACTCCTTTTGAGCCAGCTCTGACTCTAATGCCACTCCCTTCAGGGCTAGAGGACATGCCTCAGGGGCAAGTGCTGTAAAGAGACACCAGGAAGGAATCCAGTAAATGATTGTCTGAGTTAGAGTTTTCATTGCTGTGAAGAGGTACCATGACCAAGGCAACTCTGATGAAGGAAAGAATTTAGTGTTGGGGCTCACTTATAGTTTTAAAGGTTCAATTTATTATCATTGTGGCAGGGAGCATGACATTATGCAGGCATACTTGGTGCTGAAGAAGCCAAGAGTTCTCCATCTTGATCTGAAGGCAGCCGGGAGGGGACTCTCTTCTGTACTGAACGGAGCTTGAGCATGGGAGACCTCAAAGCCTACCTCCACAGTGATGCACTTCCTCCAATATGGCCTTTTCCCATGGGCCAACAATATTCACACCACCAAATGATGACAGTAGCTATGCCAGACTCATCAGTGTCACCTGTGATCATCAGTGTTAACTCTTGTGACAGGATGCTGTGCTGAGTGTCTCTCTGATCTAGTGAATCTCCTTGTTATGTATTGAACATTATCTCTGCTTTCCCTTAAAAGACCTTTTGGAGTTGAAACTTTAATGTCTATGCTTGCAGCCTTAGTATTAACAGGTAGTCATTTAAGATAATGCCTTTAGGGTCTGGGGAGATGGCTCAGTGAGTAAGAGCACCTACTGCCCTTAAAAGAGGTCCTGGGTTCCATCCCCAGCACCCATGTAGCAGCTCTATAATTCTTGTTTCAGGGATCTAATGTTGTCTTCTAACTTCTGTGGGCGCTGAACATACATGGTGTACAAACTCACATAATAATACTCATACACATATACATAAGTGTGTGTGTGGGGGAGCTGTTGGAGGGAAGGTGGCAACCATTGTAAATGTTGCCTAAATGGTTAGGTGATTCCTGGCCTCACATGAGTGCGATATCCTCCATGCTTCTTAGCCAAAAGCCGCTCTGGAAGTCTGAAAGATCTGAGATATTTCATCTGCTCTTTGCTGCAAGAGAAAAATGATGGAGTTCAGTTCTAGACAAAGTAACTGTTAGAACACACAACAAGCGCTATTCAGTACAGGGCAAAGAACCTAGAGAATCCACTCTGAAAGTGTCTTGTCTACAATTTCAGAAAACGG
This sequence comes from Micromys minutus, assembly GCF_963924665.1. Lineage (NCBI taxonomy): Eukaryota > Metazoa > Chordata > Mammalia > Rodentia > Muridae > Micromys > Micromys minutus. Next base: position 97,055,060 of record NC_137969.1, read on the forward strand.
TGTCACAAAATACAGAGAACACAAGCAGACATAGGGAGACACAGGGATGTAAGTCAAGTCTTCACAACAGTCTGGCCAGCTCTGCCCTGAGATGAGCTTAGGGAAGCAACTGTTGCAAATATGTACAAAGATGAAGGAAAGGGGGATGCTAATAAACAGACTGAGATGCGAACGGAGAAGAGAAAGCTGTTTAAAATGTAAAATTTAACAGTGGAAATATAACGCCCAGGGTGAAAGGACTGTGGGCTGGAACTTGAAGCAGGGATGGAACTGGAAGAGTTGCTGAACCTAGAGTTAGATTAATGGAATGATTCAATCTGACGAACACCATGTCTTACAATGAGAAACTTTGCAAGCAAATTGGAGTGGGGCACAACATGTTACTTGTAACGAGAGTGATGATTCTTTAAAACCCAACTTGTTAGGGCATCAAGAAGCCAGCCAAGAATGCGGTGATGCATTTAAAATAGTAAAAGAACATTAGGAACCCGTTAACTGTTAAATCTGAATCAAACAAAGCATTCGTGAGGTGGGAAGGTGAAATAAGCCTTTTCAGCTAAGTCAGTGCAATTCGTTTCCAAAACCTGCAGTATATGAGAGAGGAAGGGTTAGAGTTCCATAACTTTGTATGTAGGATATGAGAAGTGGGGAGATGCTCAGTGGTTCAGAGAGCTTTCTGCTCTTGCAGAGGGCCTGAGTTTCTGGCATCCATGTTGGAGTAGCCACAGCTACCTGTAATCCAGCTCTAGAGGATCTGATGCCCTCTTCTGGCTTCCCCAGGTACTGCATACATGTGCACACAGACACACATAATTTAAAATAAAATAAACCTTAAAAAGATATGTGTACATTTACATATAAAATATGCATGTATTTATAAATTTACATGTAAGTTATGCATACATTTCTGCATAAGATATGCGTACATTTTCTTTCAATTCAGTTTAATTAAAGATGACTTTTGGGGCCAGGAGGAAATTAGAAGAAGTAAATTGGGTTAGATATGATCCAAATACATTGTATAAATGTATGAAATTACTTGAGCCCGCATAAAAAATTAAAAGGAAACATACAAAAATGGTAAAGGCACCATTGGGTTTACTATATATGTAGATCATGTGACAAAATGGTTGCATACTTATTCTCACATATGAGCAGCGAGTGTGACCCAGAGGAGTAGGGTGAAGGGAGTCATACAATAGAAACCGAGTGGACCGTTGTAAGTGAAGGCTGTGCACCGTAGTCTCAGTCGCTTACCAGATGTGATAGCACAGAGATGTACGTAGCACAAACAGAAAACAGGAAGATGGAAAAGGCACGCTACAACCTCAGCTAAATCTCACCTTAAAAAGGAAATGTTACGTTCAAATTGGACTGCGTCCGTGATTGCATTGGGTGTAAATAAATTAAACGTTAAAGCAGAGACTGCCGGCTGTAGAGACAGATAGATGACCCTAAATGCTGTCTACAGAAGGCCTGCTTGAAATGAGCAGGGGTTAGTAGGCTGCAGGTTGGCAGGGAAAGAGATCGCGCACCAGGCAGAAGGCTAATAAGCAAACTGGGGTGTGAGGATATTGATGCTAGACAGCAGGCCCCAAGCCAAGGAGTCACCCCTCAGACCGTAATGCCTATGTGGCTACAACCAGAAATGCAACACTACTGGATAAAGAAAAGGTCAACTAAGAGAAGACATGTTCCTGGTTGTACCTGGAGATTTCGGAGCTCTGGTCTCAGCGAGTGATGGCAGTGATAGAAGAATAAAGCTGATGTGACCAATGTTTGTAAGCTTCAAGTCCTGTCTTGGTCCATGGTTGTATTAAATCAGAAGTCACTATGGATACAATAGAAACAAACCTCCTAAATAGCTGGAAATTAAGTCACAACGTGTTCACGGTCCCCATGGGAGCTCTGGAACAGCCTCACTGGTGAATGATTCACGGATTCATCCAGCGCCCTCCCTGAAAAACCCTCAAGAGTCACTGCAAGGCGCCTGAGATGCAGCGTGTGTAATACTCAGGTATGTCTGTTTGGGAAGAGAGTCTGTTGAGGATCAGCAGACTGATAGGCACACTTTGCCCAGAGTGTCCCACCTTAGGACAGAGATGAGGTAGAGTCAGGTCTCTCTGAGACCAGACGCAGGCCTCCCCAGGGTGCCTGACTCAGACACCCCTAGACATATCTGCATAAATGACGTTTCCCTCCTTGAAGGGAAGATATTGATATACATACCATACGCTTGTTTGTGGATGAAAATGTGTCCATCCTCTTTTCTGATCATAATTTTTCTATTTCATAAAAGACACATTTCTATTTCTATTAAAATTATGTATTCATAAATTTCTTTGCTTGCACCTCCATTGAAGATACCCATGGACCCACCAGAGTAGGCAGGTTGGGATGACACTGAACTTAACTGGTGCTCGATTTCCCAGAACCTTTGTCTCCTGCCTTCTTCCGTCTCTGTGCTATTTTGAAGGGCTTGAATACTCAATGAGTTCCACTCACTGCCCTAGGCCAGATGGGCAACTCCCCTTCTCTATCAACACAAATTCTACGAGAGAAAATGGCTCTCAATTCTAGAATATTTTGTTTGCTTGTTTTAAATTTGCTTCCTCTATGTTTCCTATCAGACATCATAAATGGCCTGTTTCTTCTAACTTATAATTTCGTAAGACTTTCTCATTATCTTTGTTTCTTCGGGAAGCACTTTTTAAATGAGTGTGTGATGTAGCATAGAATAAAGGAACCATTTCACTCAGTTCTTACAGAGGTTCTTGGGGATCAACCCCATTGGACGGGGCAGAGTAGGCCCACATGTCCTCCTGCCCCACAGCTTTCTGGTTCTTTTCCTCTTCCTACATGGTCTCTCACTTTCCTGCTTCTGTGTGCAAACCTAGATTCCATTTATAAGAGGAAACAGGATATCTAGCTGAATGGTTTGAATGAGAAATATTGGTCATAGGCTCAGGATATTTGATCCCTAGGCCCTAGGTTAGTGGTGCTGTTTGGGGGGGATTCTAAAACCTTTGGGAGTTTTAGAACTGCTGCAGGAAGTATGTCACTGGAGGGGGTGTTGTTGAGAGTTTATAGCCTCGCCCCACTTCCTGTCTCCCCTCTCTGCTTTGTTCTTGAAGTTGAAGATGTGATCTCTTAGCTTCCTGCTTTGGTTGCCTGCCACAATGTCTCTCTGGCCATTGTGGACTTTCTCGGGAACCACAAGCCAAAATAAACTGTCTTTTCCTTAAGTTTTTTCTGGACACGTGTCTGATCACAGGAACAGCAAGCGCCTTCTGAGTCTGGCATGCGATTAATGCCATTGCCCACCCGACTTTCCTGAAGACGGCACGATTTTGCTCCTTATGTGGTTGCCCGGTGGAGTTTCCACATTGTCTTTAGCCACTACCCTGCGATGAGCACCTTGGCGCTTTCAGGACTTGGCTGTTGTGCTGAGTACCACTGTCAAGCATTCATATGTAGGCATCCGTGCCTGTGCCGATCCTGTTTTAGGCATGTGCCATAGTGGTGTATAGCTGGGTCACGTGATAGTCCTTGAGTTTCCCCAATACTGATTTCCACAGTGGTTGGATTAACGTGCGTCATCTACAGTGTGCAGAGTCTCCAGGGGGTGGCTGTCTTCTGTCCGTGGGTACCAGCTGTACTGTGCCCTCTCTGCTGGAGAGCTTGGGTCTCCTTGCTCCAGGAAGCCTGCTGTGGAAGTCTCTGCTCTTCAGGGCATGTGCTGCTCAGATCCGGCACAGGTGTGAGCCTGCTTCTAAAGCCCGCCTGCCCAGCATCTGCATGCATTTCGGCTTGTCTTCTTTGGATGATGAATTGTACTGCAGGGGTGTTGTGACACCTCCACTGGCCCTTTCAGGGGACAGCTCTGAACTGATTTATCTGGGCTTGTCACTAGACATGCATGCTGTTTACTTGTGAGACCTGCTCTCACATCAGGTCAGTGGGTAAGCACCCCACCTCCCAACTCACCAGGAAACCCTTGTCAGCCAATAGCATCATCAGGCATAGCCAGTAGCAGTTCATAGGTTAGTTCCTTCTTTCTGCACATGCTCTGTGGGGCCCACTCTGGCCTGGGTCTCATTGGCTTCCTTTTGCTTGTGTGCGTGTGTGTATGTGTGTGTGTGTGTGTGTGTGTGTGTGTGTGTGTGTTTGAGAGAGAGAGAGAGAGAGAGAGAGAGAGAGAGAGAGAGAGAGATACACAGGGAATCATTTTGCCTCTCTTTACCTCTCAGTTTTGACCACTGTTCCCAAGCTGCCATTAAACTTATGAAGAGTAGACATGTACAGGTCCTGGTAGATTCTGTGTCTGTTGAGAGCTAGCTCCCTCACCAACGGGGCTTCTTAGTGTGTCCATGTGTGGCCAAGGGCTTGGAGGGCTCACTTGAGCTTTCTGGGGCTATCTACGTCCAGACAACCTGTATGACTGCACACCTTTAAGTTGGGGAGTGGGCTTTGGCTTGTGAATCGAGGTGGGGGTCTCATTGTGTATATATATATATATATATATATATATATATATATACACACACCACATATGTACAGGTGCTTGTAGAGGCCAGAAAGGGGTAATAGGTCCCCTGGAGCTGTAGTTACAGGCAGAAGTGAGCTGCCTGATATGGATGCTGGGAAGCAAACCTGGGTTCTCGGCAAGAACAGGGAGTGTTCCTAACCACTGAGCCATCTCTCCAGCCCCTGCACAGCAGCTTCTGAATGACAAGAAGGATGGAGGGAAAACGATTTACAGAGCGGTGGCAAGATAGACCTTAGGTCTTGTATATGCGGCGGTGACTCCCCTGGCTGCTGATGGCTGGGATAAATACGTGTCTACTTGCTCATTGATTTAAAGTAAGGAGCACCACTTCCCCATGCTTGGTCATGTCAGGGCTAGCTTTCTCGTGTCTGTTTCCTCCCCTATGAAGTCCACCCGAGAGACTTTCCAAGGCCTCAAGCTGCTGTGCCTATTTGCTAGTCTTGCCATACAGTTTAATCTAGTTTGTGAGCTTCTAATATTTCCTAGATGGTTCTGACCACATCTAGCTGTAGGGTTCCCCACAGAAGCCAAATGCGTGTGGACATTTAAATACAGCCTACTGGAATTAGATGAATGTTAGACACCGGATCCCTAAAGTCAACTGAGCGGACGCTACATGTGGCTATGTGTGTTGGTCTCTTCCTAGTGGCTGTGACCAAAGCCTGGGGGAGCACCCTCAGGGAGGAGGGTTTGTTTCTCTCGAATTGTAGGGGTTCAGTTTATGCAGGAGGCAGAGCATCCTGGCAGCAGGTGTATGTGGCCGAAGATCTTGACACTGTGGCATTCAGAAAGCAGAAAAAAAGGGGGTTCAGAGAGGAACAGAGTGAGATATAGCCTAAGGACATGCTCTCAATTATGTAGGTCCATTCTCTACCCTCCAATACACACCTTTGACCATCTCTCCTGTGCCATCACGTTACTGGGGCATCAAGAGATGAATCCATTCTTCCTTCCAAAGCCTCCAGAGCCAGTTGTCTCTGGTGATAAGCATCTCATCCTCATAGATGCTCCCCAGGGGCATGTGGGGGCATACACCTCCCTAGGAGTCACACTGACAGTGAAGAGAAACTAGCAGTGTTCTGTTGGGCAGGGAAGGGGGTAGGCCATTTCTGCCATCAAGGACTGTTCCTTTGGGACATTATGTTCTAGAGCTGATGACACACTTGATTTATTCTGAGCTCTGGTCCATGCCGGAAGGGAATGGAAAAAAAAAAAAAAAAAAAAAAAAAAAAAACTTGTTAATGGTGGCATTTCATAGTATCGTCCCATCAATAATGGGATGTCCTTTTAGAACCTGATTCTGCATCTCTGGTGTGCATGAGGCTCAGGCTGTTGTCTTTCTTAACCCTTTCCTCTGGGGCTGTGGTGCAGGTTGCTGGTAGAGATTTGGGGCTTTAAGTGACATTGGGAGAGTTAATTAGGGCGAGTGGCTTGTTCTCACATGTTCTGCTGATGTGAGATACAAACTTACAGAGCGCTGTTAGGAGCTGCACATTGCTTTGGCAGGCCACTTCCTGGCAGTCCATCTGAGATTAAACTAATTTGCTGGGCTCAGCTAACTCCCCTGCAGACAGCGTTTCGTGTGCTCGACTAAAACCTGCTAACGTGTTGTATATACCTTCAAAACAGCCTTTAAATAAATGGCACTCTGTATCGGTTTATTAGGTTTAAGTGAATAAACCCAATCCCCACTGGCATATAGTAGAAACTGAAAGTCAACAGAACAACCACAAGATTGGATTAAATGACAGTGGCCACAGTTTTCTTGAGAGAGTGTGCCAGATGGGCTCTGGCCACAGGGGGTTACTAGGCCAAGAAGATAAACAAGATTAAAATGAAATTATTTCTCATCCCAAATCAGGATTTTCCGCTGTGTTTGCAGCAGGGACTCTTGGGGAAATGCAGCTTGAACAGTGTTGAGCGTGGCAGAGCCTGTGTGTGTGTCCAGTGATAAATCAAAGGATTTATGTATTTAATTTCCTCTTATTGCTGATTCTTTTCCTGTCTCAAAGATAGGAGTTTAAAAGTTAGGGTGTGTACCTACAGGTAGTAAAATGCCATTTTGTTCTTTCTCGCTGCTGGCTGAATCCTCCTTGGAGTTAAAATCAGAGGAAAATCTTGTTAAAGATGCATCAATTCATTATGCAGTGGAAATTCTGTGGTGAAGACAGGCCGGAGTTTGCTCTGAGGTGGGAAGGGATTTCTCCCAACATCTGTGTGTGGGGGTGGGGCGGGGAGGCAGGGGGAGGGGGATGATGGGATTGTCAGGTCACATTTTCATCCAGAGAACCTTCCTGCAATTATGGGTCACCCTTCCACCTCCTGGTTTTTGTTGCACGTTGAAAACGACTCCCCTCCAAGCCAAATGGCCGCTACCGGATCATATACATCTAATCATAGAAAACAAGTCACCTGAGTGTGCAGCCACTGCACGCCATAGGTTAATGAAATTCTGCCCTAATTGCATGTGGTCCCAAGGAGAGACTAAAGGCCACAAAAGCCTGGCAAGTAGGGCTTCATCAGTACAGTGATGGGGAAGCTCTCATTCTCCCTGCTGGTAAAGACTTGTCAGTGCAGCCTGTTTTAGTTGGGAGCACCCACCCACCCACACCTCCATAAGTAACCTCTCATCCAAGCTCTGCAAGCAAGCCCCATAAACTAATTGGTTCCCCAGAGTGAACTTGTGTAAAATCATGCCTTGGTTTATTTTTTTGGATCGTAGATGGAGGTGTAGCTGTTGTTTCTGTCTCCTCTGGGGAGGGTGTAGCGGTAAATATTAAACAATGGCAAAGGTTTCCATTTGCCACGCTACCTCCTGCTACTCTCCGTCCCTGGAGGTCCCTCAGCTTCCATAGATGGTCCCACATTGGTGCTGGCTACTCTCTGGTCCCATGCAGCAGCTGCCCTCTTACGGCACCCTGTTTCAGACTCAGCTCACATTCCCAGCCACCGGGTAAATCAAAACTCTTGAGGCTTGTAATTTATCAATCAGATTTTTATCAGTAAATGCTCACTCCACTAAATGTTCACACAATAAACTCAGGGCCAATTGGTATTGATACTAACTGCCCACCTAGATAAGACAAATTGTCCTGTAATAATCCATACCTTTTAAGGTATTTGTGGTTACCTCTGGCTATTTAAAGCCACGTGGGGGCAGGTCATCCTTCTCCTCCTTCATCTTTTCTTTTTTTTCCTCCTATCTCTCCGGCCTCTCTAAAACTGTATGTCCGCCTTACCTTTTCACTGTCCAATCACATGCCTTGCCTTATCTTGTGTCTGCCCTCACCTGCATATAGACATCGATCCATAGAGATGATTTCAGCAACACTGCCTGCCCTGGTGACTAGGGAACAGCATAGATTTCTAACAAAACCACTATGAAACCCAGCAAGGTTTTGGGGACTTGCCTAATGTGGTTTCCATTCAGAACTTTTCTTGCAGTGGTTGGGACTGTTTTGCCCTTCCTGTCAGCAAATACTTGTAGGTAAATCTTCCTACATCACCCCTTGGACAGAAACCTTGCATGTGACCACTAATACGTGCAGGTTCTTGACCCTGAATTTTGACCCTAGCTGATACAAAGGCAAATTAACTCTCCCAGTCACATAAAAGCCTTGTACTGGATTTGAGCAGGGCTGTATGACTCAGTAGTTTTAGGCTTCATCCTTAAACATGCATTTCTCCAGCAACTGGGAGGTCTCCAGCAGCTTCAATTGGTCCCTTCTTATTAGGGTCCTGTGGAGAGAAAGTTGCTACCTTTTGTGGTATCTGCAGACCCAGGGGGCCTGCCTTGTACTTTCTGTCCGAGCTCTGGTATTCATTCCTGGATGAATTCTGGTACTAAAGAAAGTTAACTCCCATTGACAAACCCCGGGTGTCCTGTGGTGGCTGATTAGGGGTTAATCAACAATGATTGAAATCTAGGCAAAAGTTCCCCTTAGAAGAGGGAGGTAACCTGTGGACAGATGAGCCCTGTACCTAGGCCACAGCAGGAGGGCTTTGTGCTGAGATCTTCAGAACTCCAGAGCTCAGCTTCTCCATGCTTGAAATTGCTTCATTTGTTGGCATGCTGGCTTTAGTGTGAGGACTCACTCATTGGCCTCTGCCCTAGCTTCCATTGTTGACTAGGTTCCTCTGCTGGGACAGGTGGACAATGTCCTCAGAGAGTTTAGAGGTGGGAGTGGGGCTTGTAGCCATTGATCTGTCTTCTGGAGCCAAAGGCATGGGTACTAAATCTGGGCTCTGCTGCTCCAGCTGTGTGACCTCAGGCAAGCCTCAGTGTCCAACTCTCTGCTGGAAAGGGAAGGGAGCAGGAGCTTAAGTGGATCCCATTGCTCCAGCCAGTGCCCGCACTGAGGAACCCATCACACTTCAGTCAGTTTGTGGCAGTGTTGAGTTTTCCATTTGCCTCTTGGACCTGACAAACTTTCCATGTTAGCATCAGACATTGATGCTCTGTCCCTGTCTGGCTCTGGGTGTACCTGTTCAGTGGTTCACCAGGAACTAAGAAAAGTGTGTCCATTTTTGCCATATGAAGATTTCCTTGGCTTAGCATAAATCTTTATTTCCTAATCAGCCATGACTGAGCTCAACCACATTGATCAAAGGAAACCCTATTCTCATGTTTATCCATTTCTGTCTATCTGTTAATGTATCCATATGCATTTATGTATCTATGTATCTATGTATGTGTACTGACTGGTTTTGTGTCAACTTGACACAAGCTGGAGTTAGCACAGAGAAAGGAGCCTCAGTTGAGGAAATGCCTCTATGAGATACAGCTGTAAGGCATTTTCTCAACTAGTAATCAAGGGGGGAGGGCCCAGCCCATTTTGGGTGGTGCCAATCTTGGACTGGTAGACCTGGGTTCTATAAGAAAGCAGGTTGAGCAAGCCAGGGGAAGCAAGCCAGTAAGTAACATCCCTCCATGGCCTCTGCATCAGCTCCTGCTTCCTGATCTGCTTGAGTTTCAGTCCTGACTTCCTATGGTGATGAACAGCAATGTGGAAGTGTAAGCTGAATAAACCCTTTCCTCCCCAACTTGCTTCTTGGTCATGGTGTTTTGTGCAGGAATAAAAACCCTGACTAGGACAGTATGTATCTATGTATGTATGTATCTGTATATGTATGTATGTATGTATGTATGTATGTATCTATCTATCTATCTATCTATCTATCTATCTATCTATCTATCTATCTATCTTCAGATGCCCTATTTTATCCCTCTAATTCACTTTGGAGGTTCCACTGTTTTAACATTGTCAGACATTTGAATGAAACAGCCCAGCAAGTGGTGTTACCTACTCTGGAGTGGGTCCAATGTTCATTTCTTTGTTGTTTGCCCCTTTCACTGTGTGGAAATCTGGACTGTTTCGGAGAGAGGGCTATGTGAGCAATTCTCTAGCTGGCCCTCTTTCCTTTGTATTCCTGTCTAATTTTTAAGGCTCGTCACCATGTTGGCATGTGGTTGTGCTTATGGGTCTGAGCATCTTTAGATTGGCACAGATGCTAGTGGTAAACAAGGATCCAGTAGCCCAGCTTTTCCTGTCTGTCAAGGTCAAGGTTCAGATCTGAGCTACCCAGGTATAATGCATTTATATTATAAATATACTTATATAATGCAAGTATAATGTAGCTTGTGAGTATCTACTTTGTGGAATACAACTATTCATACCTCCTTTCCCATTCTTCTAAAAAATATGTATTTTACTTTTAATTATGTGTATGTGCCTCTGAGTGCAGTTTCCTGCAGAAAAGCATGCTGGATCCCCTGGAGCTAGAGTTAGAGACAATTGTGAGTCACCTAATGTGGGTGCTAGAAACTGAACTTGGCTCCTCTAGAAGAGCGGCAAGTTAACTACCGAGCAATGTCTCCACCTCCCTCCTGCATCATTCTTAATGGAATCGTGTCTTCAGCTCCTAGATTTGTGCAAGTCTAATATAAGTTTTACCTGCTGGAAGTCTTCTCACAGTGTTCTTCCACAGAGGAGAGGATGCTTGCTTTCCCCCATTCCATGTTTTAAGGGAGAGGGAGCTTTGTTGAGCATAGTGAATTACTCTCTGGCTTTAACTGGCACGCTTCCTGTGGGGGAACTTGTGGTCTTTTGCCCCAAGTTCCTGGTTCTTTGTGAAAGAGCCTTTCTACATCTTAGCCCCTGGCTTGTTCAGGGTTGTATCTCTCTTTTTAAAGATACTCAGTTGGGCCCAGACCACACTTCAGACCACAGAGAGTATGCCCTGTATTTTGAAGGCAAAAGACAGACAGTTCAGCCAAACTTCCCCTTCATCCTTTCTCCTCTGAAATGGTAATGCAATGGGCAGGCCTTGTTAAGAAGAGGAGTAACACATTGCCATGAACACAGATGGGAGCCAGACACTAAAGAGTTCTCGCTTGAAATCCTTTGTTAGCACTTGGCATGAATTAAATTGGGTAGACTTTGTAAACTCTTGGGAGCTGAATTGGAAAAAGATGCTTTCTGACACTGGGGTCACACACTCAATAAAAGACAGAGTCTAGATCCATATGGGGTCCTGTTAGAGGCTCCAGGTTAGAACTCTGTAGCCCTTCTCTTTGGGAGAAGGTGAGTTCTGTGCTTTCTAGTGTGGCTCCAGCCAGTCAGACCAGACTGTGAGCCTTGCGCTATGAAGAACTCAGTCCTCATGAGAAACTGGGAAGATCCTTGTTCTCTAATTCTTTACACCAGAAGCAAGTCAGTGACATTGATTATGTCCTTGGTGCCTTGTAAGGTGGCCTGCTGTCCAGGAAGACATTCCATCTTACCTTCCTGGGGTTGAGGAGGACCTAGGAGTTTGGGTAAAACATGGTAGAGCTCAACAGTGGAAAACAAGCTGGGCTAGAATGGTTCACATAAGGTCATCAGCTTCTGTTGAGAGGCATGACAGCAAGTGACTGAGGCCTTGGTAACCTTGGAGAAGCCTGTGGTCAGTGTCTGTGGCTTCTAGACCCTTTCTCAGGAAAGACACAGTGAGGAGAAACTGGATTCTAGCGCTTTGTGTTGTCACCGTTTATATTGCCCTCCCGGGAGAGCTGGGATCCATTCTTTCCAAGGTTTTCTGAGTTCCTTGGCTACTTGGCTTGTGGCTTCAAGAGTAACAAGTGTGCCATTGCCTGTCCCTTCAAGGTGTCAGCAGCACTGTGCTGGGTAGCTTTGTCAACTTGACCCAAACTAGAGTTGTCTGAGAAGAGAGAACCTTGATTGAGGAGATGGCCTGTGGGTATCAGCATGGGACAGTTTCTTTTTCTTTTTCTTTTTCTTTTGATTAGTGATTGATGGGGCAGGGCTCAGTCTCCTGTCAGCACTGTCACCCCAGGTAGATGGTTCTGGGCTGTATAACAAGGCTGAACAAGTCAGGAAACAGCATTTACTCCATGTGCTGCTTCAGGTCCTGCCTCCAGGTTCCTGTTTCTGCCCTGTCTTCTCTCCGTGGTGGAGTGTTGACTGGAAGTGTAACCCAAATAAACCCTTCCCTCTCTAACTTGGTTCAGGTCATTGTTTTATCACCACAGTGAAGCAAACTAGTAAGGCACCATGTGGTGAGCCACATTTTACCAGAATTCATTTGGTGGAGTTGTGACCATGGAGGTGGAGAATCAAGAGGAGCTGAAGAGCTTGAACTCCCTCTGTTGGGTGAGACACCCTAAGTACTTGTAGCTGAGTCCCTCTTGGATTGCTATAGTTCAGTTCTTGTTTGTGATTTGTTGGTGAGTCTCTGAGAGCCTCCCATCTTTCTATATTCAGAGTGTTCCGTCTTTTCATGATCCATTCTGAGTATTGATTACTTTGTCAATGAGTTGTCCCTTCACTTTCACCTTGAAAACAGTATTTTCTCAATTTTATGCCTGTGGCTTCCACCCACCTACTGCTTTTCTCCCTGCGTAGGTACCGCCTCAAGCATAAACAGCTGTTTTCTGGGGTAATTTTCCACACTGCTGTTTGAGCATTTTGCAGTAGTGAAGGGCTCTGGGGATGATTGCCCCGCCTGAACCAGCCATCCGTAGACACAAACACAATGGGTTCGTGAAGATGGGCTGTCTGAGAGTTCAGAGCGTAGTAATTGCTGTATGCAATTTGCTCTCTCTCCTCACCAGTGTCTGTCTGGGGACAATCACAGGAACTTCCTGGGGCTTCTGAGGGGAAAAAAATCTCATCTCATCTTTGGAGTTGGAGATGAGAACAAAAAAAATAAATGTGAACTTTTTTTTTTTTTGGTTTGGGAGCTAAGTCCTGACAGTTTAACTCAGTCTTTACTGCTGAGGTCTTTGGAAGTGATGTACTCTGGAGGGAAAAGATGGGGTAGGGATAGCCTTTGTGAAGGCTAAGACCTCTTCTTGGCACTGTCTTAGGACTGTGACAATTGCCTCAGTTTCTCTCTTAATAGGTTAAGAACAGAATGCCTGACCTACATAGATGTCTAGAGATAGGCAATCAGTTAGACAGGACCCTGTCTAGAAGCCATGGGTGGGGGTGCAGAAACTATTCATGTTTGGGAGAGCCCAGATTGTAGAGAAGCCCACAAGAAATCTAAAATTCTGTCACATTGAAGGTCCTTCCTGGTTCAAGGACAGCACCCATAGAATAGAATTCAGGATACTGTGGGACATTTCTTGCATCTTGGCTGCCTCTTATGAATGACTGCGTCCTCACGGACACCAGGCATTACTAAGCGTGGGCTGCTTTGAGTATGTAACTCTTGCTTTACAGTGTCTGCTCCTTTACTTCTCATCCGGGTTTAATGATATCAGTTTGCACACACAGCCGTGTGAGGGCAGCAAGCAGTCTGTATGCTAAAGGCAAACTTCCTCCCCCATGTTAGACTGAGGCTGGATGCCTGTCTCTGGCTTCCTCCACCCTGCCTCCTGCGTGTTCTGTTACTATACACATTTTGAGTTAGTTCTGGCCCTCATCACTGAACCAGGCTTCTGGTGAGGCTGCTACCTCTTCTTCTGCCTCCCTGGGAGGTCCACCATTACAGCTACCGTGGGGCCCTAGTGAGAAACAAAAGGAGGTGTCTTAGGATTTCCATTGCTGAGAAGAGACAGCATAACTGAGACAACTCTTGTAAGGGACAATATTTACTTGGGGCTGGCTTACAGGTTCAGAGGTTCAGTCCATTATCGTCATGGTGGGAAGCATGGCAGTGTCTAGGCAGGCATGGCACTGGAGGTACTGAGAGGTCTACATCTTGAACTGTAGTCAATCAGAAGGCTGACTTGCAGGCAGCTAGAAGGAGGGTCTCAAAGTCCACCCTATGGCGATACACTTCCTCCAATAAGGCCACACCTACTCTAAAAAGGCCACACCTCCTATTAGTGCCACTCCCTGGGCCAAGCATATTCAAACCACTACATTCTACTCCCTGGCCCCCATAGGCTTGTTCAAATACACGAGTCTATGGGGGCCACACCTAGCCATAGCATAATGTGAAATATACTTAGTTCAACTTCTTCATAAGTTCCTATGGTCTGTAACAGTCTCAATAATGTAAACAGTCCAAAGTTCTAAGTCTCTTCTGAGATTCATGTAGAATCTCCTAACTATAATCTCTCATAAAATCAAAATACAGATCACATACTTCCAATCATATTTCCAATCATTGCACAGGCTATAAGCATTCGAAACTGTCACAGTGACAAAACACTGGACCAAAGCAAGACAGAAAACCAGGTGTGCAAACTCCAAACTCTGCATCTCCATGTGTGATGCCCACTCCTTTTCAGCTTTGTTGACTGTAACAAACTCCTTTCCTCTGAGCTGCTTCTACTCCCTGTTAGCAGCCTTCCTCAGCAAGTATCCCATGTCTCTGGCATCTCTAACATCTTGGGGGTTTCCAAGGCAACATCAGCGTTACAGCTTCTTGTTCCAATGTCTAGGATCCACATAAGATATTCTGGGCTCTTCCAAAGGGTTTGGGTCACTTCTCCAACTCTGCTCTGTAGCACGCTAGGCTCAGGTTGATCTGCTCCATTGCTACTCCTGTTTTTGGTGGTTAGTTACCCATGGTACTGGCATCTCCAATATGCTCAAGTCTTCTAGTGCAACTGGGCTTCACCAGTAGACTCCCTTCATGGTACGAAGCCTCAGCTTCTTTGCATGACCCCTTTCTGTGAGGATCAGTCAGACTTGGGGCACTGGTACCTGACATATAATTTGCCCAGGGCTCTTACTTGCCTAGACATCTAGGGTAAGGGCATGTGTCATTGAGGTAAGTCACTAAGACCTGTGTGAGTCTACAATGGACCTCAGTCTTGGGTGGAAGGCCTGTGTCTCCTGCCATTTTCCACCCATCAGTATGAAGCTCCCAGAGGCCTGCTTCAGATTTTCCCATGCTCCTAACTCCTGCAGGTGTGAGAGGCTCTTCATATCCCTAATAAATAATCATGTTTGAGTAGAGCACGGTGCAACATTTTTTTTTTGAAGGTCTTTAAACTGGCTATTTATTTTCTTGGAGAAACATAACCCAAAATGGCTCGGTAATGAATTGCTGCTGTTGTTACGGGACCAGAAGATTTATGCTTCCAGGTAGATGCTAGTGAGTTAAGTAGAAGAACGTCAGCCCCGATGAGCCCAGAAGGTCTGCACGGCTGTGCTCGGGGTATGCTCACTGCTCACTTAATAACATTCACCAGTTGTACCATCAGGCATAACTATTGCATGAGACTGTAGGAACGGCCAGGCCAGAAGGCAAACCTTAATAAACTTTGCGCCTGATACTGGTGAAGCATCCCAGGGTGTTTCTAGTACCTGTTTGTTCATGTTGCTTGTGTGTTGCCCAGGGCAGAGCTACAGAAACTGCTGAGTGGAGGGCACACTCTCAAGACAACAGCAAATCAAGCTGCAGACTGATGAACCAGTCACCCTTCATGTGCTATGGGACCTGCTGCCTATCTATCTGATCAGGAACACTTCCCTGTGCCCCTTTCTCTCAGTGCCAGCTCTACCACAGGGGACACACAGAGACCTTGCGTGACCTCAGGACTGGCATGGGTATCATGCTTTCAGCCCATGGTTCCCTCCCGTCCCAAGTCACAGACTTGACTGCATCTTTGAACATCCCCTCCATCCCCCAGAGAGAAGACAGGTGTTCATCATCCTACTTGGATGCTGCACTACATACATGGGAAACCCTGAGGATGGGTTTACGTTCCTCACCAAACAGCCTCAGAATGCTAACTGCATGCATGTTTTCTTCCCTTATGAGTTCTCTAGCCCCGTGGGCCTTACTTCTTGTTGGCGTTCTCTGGATGTCACCCTGATGCAGAGCCAACATCAGTATCTTGTTTTACCTTTCTCTTCTCCCTTATACCTTCTTAGACAGTTCTTCCTCGGTCACTGTCTAGGCTCCCTAGCCTCAGTTCTGGAGGTTCAGCCTCCCGGCTTCATTGAGACACTTTTCTTTCCTTCCACATTCTTGCTTGCTCTGTAACATGACCAGCTTAGGTTCTACCAGTAGCTGTTCAGAGTCACTGCTGGCTGCTTGAGCCAGAGTTGGGTCCAGCACAATTCATCCACTAGAAGTTTACAGCCTTGAACTTGGGGAGGCTCCAGGGACCTGGATTGGATACCAAGAACTTAGCCCTTATGTCCTTCCTTAGAGTTTTCTAGGCTCTTTTCTATACACACCTACATCTGTGGACTGTAGGCAGGATCTGGAACCTTCTAGAAGCCCTACACCTATCTAAGCATAAAAACATAAAATACAAAGAGACTCTGGTGAAGAGCTCCAGGGATCAGGGATGCTTTTTAGAAGGAGCCAGGTTTGAGTGTGGTAATGCTTACTTCTCTCCTTTGGTGATTGGCCTAGTGGTCCACACTGCTAAGTCAAATCTGACAATTCCTTGTCATCCAAATGGGATGCCCCATCTCTCCCATTCAGTGGCAAGAGAAGACAGCAGCTCACACTGTACCAGGAGCCTCTTAGGAATGAAGAACCCCATATGACTTAGAACCTGGCAGCTCTTCTCCAAGCAAGCTCTTCCCTTATAAAGGCATTGGCTCCTTCCCCCCGAATGTCGTCCCACTGATAGCAGAAGCTCAGGGCCACCAGGATCTAAGCTAATGTAGATGTTCCCAGCCAGAATGCCTGAAGACGGTTGGATGGACTGGAGTGGCGGCCAATAGTTAATCCAAAATCCATCGCAGGCACACTCGTCCCGCTCGGATCATGCCCGCTAAGCCGAGTAATGTGATTACCTAAGCGGCACCTTATTTACCCTCTCACAGAGCTTAGGCTGCTGCCTTCTGAAGCAGCTATCCCAGATTTGATTTCTCAAAAAGCTCCTCGGCAGTGTCCTGAAAGCATCCATCCAGAGGAAGTCGGAGGTATGCTTTTAAAACTCCATTATCAGCTTAGAGCAGAGGATAAACAGGGATCAATTATGAACATAGCCACCATACACAAATACACATATACACATACACAAATACACATATTCACAAATACGCATATAAACAAATACACATATACATACACACATATACACCTACACACATACACATATACACAAATATACAAATGCACATATATAAAAATACACAAATATACATATAAACATATATACCTACACACATATACATATACACAAAAACACATATATATACATATATACATATACACATATACATACATATACACACATATACACATATCCACAAGCACATGCACATATACACAATACATATATACACACATATCTACACATCTACACACACACACACACATATACACACATATACCTATATACATATACATACACATAGTGGGATCTTTCTATATATACACATACATATACATATATACATATATGTATGTATATATAGGTATATGTATACTTATACATATAAATAGTGGGATCTTACTATATATGCACATATATATATATATATATACAAATATATAGTATGTATGTATATGTATATATGTGTGTGTATATATGTGTGTGTGTGTGTGTGTGTGTGTGTGTGCATCATACATCTCTGGTGGTACTTCCTGGCACCCTGAAGGTGTTGGCACCACAGCCCTAACTACCCAGATGAGGAAGCTGAGACAGACTGGTAAAGTCATGCTGTGACAGCAGAAATGATAGAAGTTGCCACTTTATAAAACCTGCCATTGGTACTTATGCACTTTAGGTTTCTGACTGAAAAGCAGACCCATTAATTTCAGCCCCAAGCTGGGCTAAGGGCTGAGTTTTGTAAAGGGGGTGGGGGAGGGAGGCCAGGCATGGGAAACAGACTTTGTAGGCTTTGCTGGGCAATAGGAAAATAAGCCATGTACTGCTGTCAAATAATTCCAGCAGGCATCCCTGACAAGGTGCCCCTGGTTCTAGCTGTGGCTGGTGTGTCCTGCTGCTAAAGTGGATGAGGTATCAGGCCCTGGATGCCTTAATCAAATTGAGCCCACAATCGGGACTTGTTGCTGCTCTGTTACTGTGTCACAAGTACAATTACTGGTGTAAGTGCGGAGCCTTCCTCCCTGGTGTTTTTGGAAGGGGTCACAGGATGTGTGCTTGGAGAAGACCCGAAGATCAGCCCTGGTGTTTTTCGTATCTTCCATTTCTTAATGAGGGAGCAGAAATGCTGGATCAAAGGGTCAGGTGAATGGATGGAACATTCTGCCCCGGAGGAGCAAGTGCACAAGGCAGGCCAGCAGTGCCTCGGGTTGTTTTGGGATGTCTCTGGATTTATCCTTGGCTTGGTCCAGGGGCCTCCTCACTCTTGCTTCCAAGGCCTGGGTGTGTGTGTGTGTGTGTGCATTTGTCACAGACTCAAGCAGTACTGTACAAGGGTCCTGGATGCAGCTTTGAGTGAAGTGTGGCTTTGGGCAGAAATAACATCAGTTTCCTGCGTCTGGAGATTCCTCTGAGTGTGATCTGAGGGGCCTGCTGCTCCTGGTCTGCTCATTCTGAAGGTTTTTAATTAATTAAACAAACATCCACGCTTGTTTTGTAAAGCTAAAGACTGATCGTCAAGAGCAGGAACTGTAGAGGAGCTTAGTTCTCCCAAATGCCGAGAGTCACTGTTGCTCTTCTGCGTTTTTCTCCAACGACGTCAAATATACTTCCTTTCTTCTCACCATGGCCTGTGGACACGCCTATCTCCAGGATGCTCGAGGACCTAGAACATGTGACTGGGAACTTGAACAAGACTAGCAGTGGTCCATAGGCTCTGGTACGAGCTAGTAGAGTCATGTTGTCTTGATCTCCAGCTTACTACAGGCCCTGGCTGCTCTGGCTGCGCTGGCCTTGCAATTTCTGAGCACTGTGATGGTGTGTTTAAGGAGGAGGTGACACAGTCAGTCACCTTGGCTCTTGTTCTCTGCTTTATCCTTCACTGTTGTCCCTGCCAGAGAGGTAACATGTTGAGCGATTTGCTCTTGAGAGTTTGTTTGTTCAGGAGTTAATGTCTTTATAGGTCTCGCCACCATGTAGACAAACCAGCGTTGTTTCTTTAAGGCTCATGAGCTATTGAATAAGAAAGGGACTTGAAGGGTCTCAAATATAATTATTATTTGTGTTCATGCTAGCACCTCAAAATATGAATGTAAAAATTGGAGATCGAAGCAACATCAGTTTATTGCTCTGGTTTAGCTTAAACCCTTCTAGTAGGCTCCAGCCCTTGACAGTCTGTGAAAAAATATGGCATGACTCTATTTACACTGAACTTTTGGGTGTATTTGGTTTTTTATTTGACATATTTAGACTCCGAGACAGCAGAGACTTGGACTGTCAGTTTTTGAATAATAAATAAAAAAGCAAAAAATGATTCCGTGGCTTTTGCTAGCAGAGTGGCCCTTTACAAGAGATCCAAATCCTCTCTGGGGTGCTAACAAATACATAAATGACCCCACTTGTCCATTTCATCCTGGGTTTTTTTTTTTTTTTAATTTAAAATATGGAGGCCTGAGATTCAGCCCAGTCCTCTTCACACATAGTGGGATCTTCCAGTGTCTGAAGACAAGACGGCATTAACTGTTGTCCCTGTTTGGGGCTTGGAAGTGGTACCTTCGGGGTCTTGGTTTCCACAGCATGGTAATGATGTGGGCACTCACTCTTAGGGAGCTGCCCTTTGGGAGGGAAAGATGCTTCATTGGTTAATGAATGGGAGTGTAGGTGGCTGGCATTGGCCAGCTAGTTGGCTCTAATCATATTTCATAATGACTCACACATGTTCTTTATAGGCGGCACGGGGACTCTTGCTGTCGGACTAAAAAGGTTGGAGTCTGGGCTTGCTCTCATCCCAGGGTGGCAGGGATGGGTGTGTGTACTTTATAGGGCACCGAGTGTGTGCTCTGCCTCGAATGGGAAGCAGCTGGTGGTAGTAGTGTTTCCTCTGTGCATTGTTCTTCACCGGTAGCTGTAGTGGAGACAGAGCTCTCTGGTTCCTGGACAGGAGCAGGCTGCAGGTCCAGGAGACACTGAGCAGAACTGGCCAGAGCCTTCTGCTGTTACAGTCTCCAGGTTCTGGAGTCCCTGGCTTTTTTTTTTTTTTTTCTGGTTCTCCAGAGCAGGGGGGCACCCACAGCTAGGACTGTGAATGTGAACTTGGGCTGGCTCCATACTATGGGCAAGCTGCCTCGACCTCTGCATACTCTGCATCTGAAATCTCCCTTTGACCTTCAAGATCCAGCTGATTGTCTTCCTCGGTTGAAACTGCCCTGCTTCCCGTGTGTGTGTGTGTGTGTGTGTGTGTGTGTGTGTATGTGTGTGTGAGAGTGTATATGTATGTATGTGTGTGTGTGTGTGTGTGTGTGTGAGAGTGTGTATGTATATATGTGTGTGTGTGTATGTGTGTGTGAGAGTGTGTATGTATGTGTGTGTGTGTGTGTGTGTGTGTGAGAGAGAGAGAGAGAGAGAGAGAGAGAGAGAGAGAGAGAGACAGAGACAGAGAGAGAGAGAGAGGTGGGGGGAATAATCAGTAACCTCCTCCTTTTAGTTCCTGCAGCTGTTTTTCTTTAATGTCTACCATTGTTAGGTAATTTATTTTTACATTTCTGGTTCTCTCTCTTCTTGGTGGACCAGAGGCTTCATAAAGCTACGGACTAGCTGTTCTTCACATCTGCTTACTGGCCCAAAGTCAGGACAGACATACAGCGTGATCACTGTATTTAGAATGAATTTTCCACTGGTTCCTGGGCTCTCACAGGGCTCCCTAGACTTCACAGCTCACAGAGACCTACCTGGGGGTTGTTAGAGGATTGGAGCAGCATGGGCCATTCCCCTGGGGGTTCCTCAGTATCTTCTGGTTAAATCCAGCATTGGCCAACCATAGCAATCCAGCAGAGGGAAGTAGGATTGTTAGATATTGGTAGACTAGGCTGGTATGTAGATACCAGAGCCCCATTCCTGCTGGGAAAATCACACACATGGGTTTTTGCTTTGGTAACAGTTTTCTTAGGGCTCTCTGGGCTCTGTCTTGTCCATGTGACAGAAAAAGTTCCACTTTCTATCATGGGCCATTTAAGAATACTCTCAGCTGTGGAGTCTGGGTACAAGGCCCCTGATGGTGTCCCTAAGTTCTGTTTGTCTGCTCCTTTTTCTCTGCAAGTTCTGTGGCCTTGCACTGGACTTTTTGGTGACAGGTTCCTATGATCCAGGTTTCACTGGCGGCTGTGTGGATTCTGAAAATAACAGTTGATCAGCCTCAATGGGCTCTCCCCATCATGTGACAAGCCCTGCTTTAGTGCAGGGGTACATATGCTCTCCTTCATGGGAACTTGCTGGTAGTTGTGGAGGTCAAGTTTGGCTCAGGAATGGGAGGCCATTTTTGGCAGGCTTGTTTTCTCTGGACACTCCGCCATGGAGAAAATGTCATTCTGATATTACAGTTTCTCAGGAGAACACACAAATCCCAGCTTTAACACAGATTGAAATGGACACAAGGCCTTGGTGGATCTATTTGGGGCTTTGTTGACTCTGCTAAGTCAGTGCTCCAAAGATTAAGCCTTGGGACACAGTGTCACCGGCAGAGTAGCTATTGGGAGTATGACATCTTGGGGGCACAGTGAAGGGAGTCTTTATTGCTACCATCTTTAGTCTGTCTTCAGAAGCAGCAGGGCCCACCGAGGCTGGAGGGAGAGTGGTCACGGAATAAGCTGAGAGCAGGTAGACAGTTCAGGGAATCTGTGGTTGTAGGTTTCCAGACTTGTGCCAAAGTGTCACAGCTGTTGGATAGCATTTTGATGTTTGTGCTGCATGCACCATTTTGAATGGCAGTGACGGCAGACAGGTGTCAGTAACAGCAGAGGGCTCACAGGTGCAGGACATTTCCCAGTACCTTGCCCTTGCTTCCCCCTTGTAGCTCTTCTTTCTTGGTTCTGGAGGCCATCCCTATGCCCAGGGAGGCTAAACCTGGGTAGGTGTGGTTCAGGAAGCTGTGTCCCTCTCCCTGGGGCCAAATTAACAGGTTGTGTTGGTATCTAGTCCCTCAAAGACCCAGTGAGGCTCATATTTCTATTTTCCTGCTTTACTGGGTGGGGAAGCCTCTGGTATGTGTGGTTGTCTCCCAACCCTTCCTGTCTGCACAGAGCAAGAGCAGGCACACCCTTGCCTTTCTCAAGTGTCTTCAGTGTTCATAGTCCGTACTCACCCTCCCCTTACATGGTGCCAATGAGGGAGGCTGTGCTGTGGAGAGAACACGATCTTTAAGTCAAGTGAACACTGAGTTCAAAATTACATCTCTTCTTTGACTAGATAGTGTTGCCCTCCCTCCAGGCGGCAGTGTCTTCATCAGTGAAGCAGGGCTGTTTACTGTACCTATCTCAGATTGTTATTGTAAGGGTCAAATGAAGCTGCATCCGGCCAGGTCAGTGCTGTGACCTCTCAAACCTAGCGGCTACCACTGCCGTCATCACAGTCCCTGTTAGTTTTAGATTTAAATTTTCACTTAAATTTTTTGATGTGCACATTATCACTTCATGTTGATTCAGGTCTCGGCTCTTGATGCTTCTCACTAGACTGTTCTGCTGCTGCAATAAAAACAGCCATGACCAAAGCAATTCAAGGAAGAAAGGGTATATTTATTTTGGCTTATGGTTCCAGGAGAGAATCCATCAAGGTGGGGAGCAGGAAGCTGGATGATAGCACTTCATGCATACAGAAGGAGAAATGGCGGAGACAAGATGGAGGTAGAGATGGTAGGTCGATGATAGATAGATAGATAGATAGATAGATAGATAGATAGATAGATAGGTAGGTAGGTAGGTAGGTAGGTAGATAGATACATACATACATAGATACATAGTTACATAGATATATAGATACATAGATAAATAATAGATAATAAATGATTGGTAGATGATAGATACATAGATAATAGATGACAGGCAGATAATAGAGAGATGAATAGACAGATAATAGATAGATGATAGATGGTAGACAAATAAATGATAGATAAATGATAGATATAGATAGTTAATAGACACAGGACAGAAAGATACTATATAGATAAAGCTAGATAGATGCTAGATAATATACAGAGGGTGGAAAGATAGATGATAGATATAGATAGACAGATGTTAGGTAATAGATAAAGATAGAGATATGACAGAAAGAATATATAGAAGGTAGAAAGATGCTAGATAATACACAGATAATAGAAGGATAAATGATAGATATAGACAGATGATAGATTATTGATAGATTATTGATAAATTATAGGAAGCAGGGCTGGGCTATAACCCTCAAACTCCACTTCTCTTGCTTGCCCCAGTGTCATATTTCTTTCTGTAAGGATGTACTTCCTAAAGGGTCCATACTCTTCTCAGATGACACTACCAAGTAGAGATCAAGTGTTCCAACATATGGAGGACATATCTCATCTAACACACACCAGATTTCAACGTACCAGAGGTTGTAAAGTCTGTGTGATCCTGGTATGACTTGGGAGTACTAGCTGTGAGGTAAGAATGCTACCCGAGACACCCCAGTATGCCCACCTTGACCCATCCCTCCAAGGATCCTCTCTCTGTGCCATTGCTCTCAGGAAGTGGCTCTGTTGATGTAGAGAGTTGATGCAGGAGAGGGATCCATGCAAGGAGCTAAGGAGGACTTGGTTGCTAATGCTGAGTAAAGGGAGTGAAGCCAGAGCATAGTCTCCTCCTCCGAGTTGGAGGCTCACTATAAGAAACATGCACATAATTTATCTCTAGCAGCATGGACACTTCCAGGGACCCTCCATCTGTTATTTTTATACAAATTAATGATTATATAGAAATCTTGCCCCATTAAAGTTCACTCTCTTTGTTAGGATACAGTTAACCATAGTTGAAACTTCATTTACATATAGATACAGGGACTTACCTTAGCCTTTCCATACTTTAAAGCAGAGAGCACCCAGTAATATAGTATTGTCTCATTCTGCTAGACAGGCTCTCTTCTCTAGATGAAGGTGTTGTGATAAAAATAAGAAAGAATCTGCTGCTACTGGTCCTGTGCATTCTCACTTCCCGCAAGCACTGCTCCAGCAGGGAGCCATGGGCCACCAAGCTGGATCTGCTCGGCCCGGCTGTATGTCTATGATGAGGTCAGTGAGCCATCCCCTCCCAGCTGTCTGTCTATCAGCTGGAAACTTAGCTCACATTCTCCATAGCCCAGTAAAATCATGACTCAGCAATCAATTTATCAAACAAATTTATATGTGAAATTCTCAGTCCACAATAAATCCACACAATAAGCTTACAACCAGTTAACAAAGATATAAACTTCCCACCTAGATAGAATTGAAATTGACCCATAGAAACACTTGACAATAGCTACCTATCGTCAGTTAAGATCACCTGGGTCTAAATCTTTTTTTTTTTTTTTTTTTGCGGGCTCCATGTTGGTTCTTCTTCCTTCCTCCTCTCTCCCAACTTACAAAAAACTTCTTTTCCCTGCCCCACTCTCTAGTGTCCAATCATGTATCGCCTTGACATCAACCTACATGAGGGTCACTGAACCTTAGTGTCAGGTGTGTGGTCTTCAGAAGCAAACATCCAACTTAAGTTTCCAAGTCACGCCGAATTATTTTCTTCATACCAGTGACTAACTGAAGACATTTTGTAATTATTGTCTGTGACAATTGGTCTCCCTTCACTTGTGTCACATAAGTAAAACACAAACATTCGGAAATCATGTCATAGAAATCTTAAGCGTTCCATTGCCACTGAGCCTATTGACCACCTCTCTGCTCCCAGGGCATCTCACTGATACAGAGCTCCAGAAATTAACTAAGAGCACGTGTTTGTCACTTGTTAGTTCTAGATGTCAGCTGTGTCAGGGATCGGATCACTGTAAGGCTCTAAAAACTTTCTGTGAGGTAGGTACCAGTGATCTTGTTTTATGTCTCAGGAACCTGACTCAGGGAAGACCTAGCTTGTTGAACAAGGCCACTCAACTAGTAAGTGTTGGGGCAGGAATTCAAACCCATGCCAGCTTGAAAGCCTGCCCCTCACTCCTGCTGTCTTCTGGTCCATGGTACTGATTTTATCTTTTCAGTGGATATTGAAGGGACTGGCTTTGTTTGGTTAGCTCAGACAACCTGGCAGCTTTGCTAATGAGTACAGGGTGCAGATGGTTTGGGTCTTGGGTCGATCTGAGTGTGTACAAAGAATCCTTTCAGCTTTGCAGTTAGCAGAAGGATGCAAGAACGGCTGTAGAAGGCAGTTCAGGGAAGGAACCACAGACTCCTCTTTTCTGTTGGGGTGAATGACACCTCGCTGCCTGGATGTCTTAATAGAGCTCACTGAGGCAGGAACAACTCTCAATTGTCAGGGCAGCAGGGCAGGATGGGAAAAAAACAATTCCGCTCATCTCTTATATTTCCCAAGACTGTAGATCCATGACTGCCCTGTTTGAGGTCCCTTCCATTTATTTTGGAGCTTTGGGGAAAAATAATGCTTTTGCAGAAATGCATAAGGTATATTACCCTTGGTCTCTGATGCTGTTCTGGGACTTTTATTGATTGGGCAAATGTTGCAGGCAATGGGTCATTTGACATTTCTGCATATGGGAATAGTGTCTGAGTGTCTGGGTCTCATCAGAGTTTTGCTAGCTCTCCTGCAGTATGCACAGATAACTGAGACAGCTCCCCTCCCCTAGCAACTACCTTCTTACCTAAGTCCCTTCCCATGGGCTCTGTGGGTGACAGACCTTAGCAAAGGAATGACGGTAGGTGGCTTAAAATAACTGGCTATGACCTTTATAATGTTTTGAAATTCTGATGCATTTATTTTAAAAAATGTGTACATTTCTTCCTGTTGTTTGATATGATCTTTTTGTTCTTCCCCTCCATCCATTATGCTTTCGTACTCAGGAAGTTGAGGTACGTTTTGCCTTTTCAAACGTATGTAGACATAGTATCAATCAAAATAGTTGCCAGATAAAATGTAAATTGTATCTCAGATCTTTAATCTCTACAGTAAATATTTGCTTTAAATTCAGCCAACCAGGAATATACATGTTTGTTTCTCATGGGTATATGTGAGGGATGTAATTTATCAAATGTATAGAAGCAGCCCGTTGACTGCGTTATCTCTTCTCATTAGTTACTCTTCAAGTATGATTGTTGGCTATTATCTGCATTTTACTGGTGGGTTATTTATTGAAAGAGCTGAGAAACCTGCATTGTTATTTTCTAAATCATTCTGTCTAAAGCCTGTAGGACTTTACACCAAATGTCAGACCAATTTATCAAAGAATAGCTCTATTCAGGGTGAAAGCGATTTAGAGTGTGTATACAAACATTCCCCTGCCCCCTGTGCTTACACACACTAGTAATCGTTGTGGGAATTTCTCAGGGGCTGCAATACTCTTCTGCTAAGGTCAGCTCTCTTATATTTGAAACAGTTCAGCAAGAATTTAGCATGGGCTGTTGAGTGATTCCTCAGGGAATAAATATGCAGGTCAGACTGTCCCTGTTCAGCAGTCACCTAGGCTCAGGTGTGTGTGAGTGTGTGTATGGAGGGGGGTGGGATCATATACACACCTTGAAATGCACCACAGCACACAGCTCCTGTCCCTGGTCAACTGAAGTCCCATGAGTGATGTTTAAGATGGTCTAATTCACTGTTTAATCTGGTTGACCATTTCATTCAGGGTTGCCCCCAGAGCTGTTTCTAGGTGATAGATAGAGCAGGCTTGGCAGAGAATGCATCAGTAAATAGCTTATTGCTGGTTTAGAGGTTTGAAGTGATACAGCTCAGGGGTGAGGTTGCCGAATAGGAGAGAGGCTATGTCCCTTTTTCAACAGACGAACTGCTTTATACCATGTGGTAGCTCGATCAGCAAGAATTTCTACAGTACAAAAGTTAAACATTACAGAAAGGGGTCCTAGACCATAGGAGAGGCCCTTATTGAAGCCTGGTGTGGAACTTCTGTGAGCCATTTTAGGGGAACCTCCCACCCAACAACCCACCCTTTCCACTCTTCTGGAGCCAGTTCAATAGGATGATGGTGAAGTGAACTCGTTTGTGTTGAATTACCTTCGAAAGGCTTGTGCTTGCAAGGTCTGCCTCCGTCTGGGAAGCCACCGTACAGCAATGCCGCTTCCACAGCAGGGAGGCATACTTCTCTCTGCTGATTGACAGTGGCCCCACAGAAGACCCCACAGGATTTTTTTCCCCATTTCTGTAGCTTGCTTTTCCACCCACGGCTTTCTTGTTCACCCCTGGTCAGGGCAAATGAAGCCCTCGTTTATTTTCCAGGCTGGTAATTTGTATTGTCTCAGGTAATCTTCAGATGGATCTGCAGGGTTCAAACAGTTTAGCTAAAATATGTATGAGGGAGAAATGGTCTGTTTCATGTGCACTCCGTGGCTTTGATCCATGGCATCTGAAGCTGTTGTATACAATAAATTATCCCCCCATCTCCACATTCGGCAGCCACAGCGCTTGAGTTTCCAGCTTGGCATTTGCTTGGCCTTGCCCCTAGCTTTTCCTCAGGTTGGCTTTCACAGCCCTTATAGCAGGAAAAGGAACCTCCCTGGGGAGATTCAGCCTAATCCACACCAGCCAGTTTGGGTCATGGTATAGGGGAAGTGCAGCCATGTTCAATTATGCTTTTGGACAGGCCTAGCCACAGTGAGGGGACTTGGTCACACAGACTGTGCGTATGTTCTGGCCTCATTTCACATTAGGCCAACTTGAAGCTTTCTCTAGAAGACTTGTAGTGGAATACAATGCCCTTAGAGTGCTTATGCATGACTGACTTAAGGACCCCGGGAAACCGAAATCTGGAATATTCACATCTCTGAAGTAAATCATTAGTATTTGCATAGAACCTGCTCATGCTCCCCTCCCCCACACTTTACATCAGCCCTGGATCGCACATAATAAAAATAGTATAAATGCTATGTAAATAATTATTAAGTCCCACGGTCTGGGGAATAATTGTAAGAAAGTTGATCATGTTCAATGCAAATGCAGGTGTTATTCAAAGACTTTTGATGCCTGGTTGAACCCATAGACATGGTGCTTATGGGTATAGAAAACCAATTGATCATATTGATATCATCATACACACTAAATTGACGTGTGAACAGACACAGAGTTATCAACATAATTTATAATATGCACCGTGTGATGTAAAAATGCATATGTGCATGCTTTTATAGATAACATTATATACATTTGTGTGTATGTGTGTATGTGTTATATGTACATATCTGTGTAGATGTGTGTGTAATGTGTATATATACTTCTGTATGTATCTATGTGTACCTGTGTGTATGTATGTTAGTATGTGTGTACATGTGTGCATATGTGCATGCATATACAGGTTTTTCTTTTCACAGGTACTGATCAGAAAAGAGTCCCTTTAATACAAGTGAGAACTCAGGTTATGCATTTTATAGCACCAGGACTGTGTTCCTGGGGATGTTTAGCTAAGGAATGAGTGGAGAAAGAGATTTTTGTCCCTGTTGGTATTATAACATAGTGAGATGGTTCTACCCAGTCTCTGATTCGTCATTGGCTGTGAACACCGACCATCCTTTGCTCCATCTCAGAGGCACAGCAGCTGATCACTTCCTAAGGGGCAGTCAGTCAAGTGGACTCTCCAGGTATTTGCTGCCCTGAAACAGGCACGGATTCAGCCACCAGTGAGCATACTCACGCTCGAGCCGCCTTTAAGGCAGATAGGTTCTTGGAGGGTCTTAACTGAACGGAGTTCGGGAGGTGTCACTTATGGGAGAGTGCAGTCAAATAGAATTCACCTTTCTTCCTAAGGATTGGCTATGCTGCTAAGCAATCCTGTGTGCTTCCCTGTCTAGGAGAAGCCAGATACCCTTAGGCCCTGCAGGAGAGGCGAGAACAACATTGTCATCCATGCTCTGTCCGGGTAACATGTTCCTGAGTTTTATTGACTCTAATAAGCAACTGTATTTAGGTGTTTACTTTTCTAGTTAGGCTAATGTCTTAAAAGTGGCTATTCCTTGGCCCGTGCCAGTCTTTTCAAAGAACCCCATCATTATATGACTGCACTTCTAGTCAAGAGGCCAGTTCAGACAGAAACTTCCACTCATTCAGAAGTCTTCATCCTGTGTGAATTTGAACAGGCATCAACTTTTTGGGGGCTCTTAGAATACACCCTTATACAGTGCAGCATTGGGGTGAGGGGCCAGGTGCCCTGAGGGTAGTCAACGGTAAGACCCCTGCTTTTGTTTAGACAGAAAATGAAAACCTGGCTTGTGCAAACTGGGTCTTGGTCCCTAGAGAAGAAGCTGGCCCTGATATTGGTGTCCTGACAGTTTGGGAGTATAGAGAGTTGTTCTTAAGTCTCTGGAGGATCCCATTAGGTAGGTGTGACCTGAGGATGTGCGGACTGCCAGGTGATGTCTGTAATCGGCATCCTTTCATCTCTGGACCTCTGGCTCTTTGCACTTTGCTGGTGCTACCTCGTCAAAATGTCTCCTAGAGGAAATTAACCAAAGCAGCCGAGCCTGCGCAGGTCTCTCCAAGGCACGTGTGCATGTGAGACTAGTGATTTTGAATGATCTGGCGCATCATACTCTGACCCTAGATGTAACACCTAGAAACCCCTTCCTGCTGCCCACTGCCCATTTCCCAAACGAGCTTTGCTTCATGGAGTTTCACAGTTCATAATCTTGGCTTCTGGTCCAGGGCTTTCCACCACCTATAGTCAAAATCACAATACACAGAGCTTCGAGAGCTGTATACACAGCTGTATACACAGCTTCTTGGCCTGTGTTGTGGTTGACTTTTCTTTAGCGAAGAGAAAGCAACCAGATGCAGGGCGTAATTCCCCATCCCACTTGGCCTTACTGGGCAAGGAGGTATTTGGAAGACTTAACTTTTCCATAATGAGTTTCCATTCAAGGTACACCTTCCCATTTGCAGTAATTAGGCAGCATTATTATAGTTGCAGCAGGTTTTAAAATTGTAAGGCAGATACCAGCTTTTTAGAGGCCTTACCATTTAAGATCGTGCTTTCTTCCCAGAAGAGAAGTGTATGGATAGCAATTAGAGTTATCCTGCAGAGTGACAAGGTCCAGAAGAATGGTCTGGACTTCATCCAGGTGCTCAGGCCCTCAGAAATCGTGAGGGGACGTTCTGTTCTCAGGACCTCTTCAACTCAGTCTAGGACATCAAAGAGAATGTAACGTGAGATTAAAGTGAAGCAACCCATCTTAGGCTCTGACCCTTCCCCGTTGCTGGACATACATCTTCAGCTTCCAGAGCGTCCATGAATTAGGACAGCATGTTCAAGTGAAAATACTTTAGTAGACCCACAGTACTCTAGGACTGAACACCACTCTCTGCACAAAAAGAGCTCATTATTTGCCAGCCTGCATGGTTTATCTTCCTCCTCTACTGGCCAAAGACAGTTCTGGTTTGGGTAATCTCTTGCCTTGCCCTTGTGAACCAAGACGCTTCTATAACAGGCTTGTCTAAGGCCTAAGGACATTAACCGTCAGACAGAAATACCGAGTGCCGAATGTCCCATGTCCACACTTTGCCCTGGGACCATTGAGCACTGGCGACCAGTGCTGAGACAGCACAACCCCCAAATTTGGATTGTATTTAAGCAGTAAGTTGGAGGGGGAAGTGCTGCAGGTAGATTATTCTAGACTTTCTCAGTACTGGCTCTTGAGGGGAGATCTCAAGGCAAGTCAGGGGAACGGGACAGTTGCGCAGCAAACTTCAAGCTGCAGCAAAGTGCTGTGCTTCCTCAGAGTAAGAGGTAGCTTGGTGCGGAGGCCGGGGGATCCAGAGAGGCTGCTTGTGTTTACTTAACTGTGCCAAATGGAACTGCTGGCCGTGAAGGAGTATGTTCTCATTTAACTCTAAGTCTAGACTCCTAAAATCTCTTTTCGGGCTCGGGTGACCTCAACAAGGATCTAATATACTCAGGTAATTGAACGAGGAGGCTCCTGAAACCCCCAGGAGATTGTGTGAGAGAGGAGGCAAAGCAGGGGATGGTGCGGACAATAATTTAAACTAATTGTCCGCTTTGCTGTAAACTGACTTCTCCAGAAGTGAAATCGTTTCAGAAAGCCTTTTGCAGGGGTCTGTGGTATGTGGAGTCCCTGGCCAAAATCAGATTGCTAACAAGCTGTAAAGGGTCAAATGTCCCAGAGGTGGTGTGGCGTGGTGTGGAACAGTATAGCCTCCTCAGCCTGCAAGCCTGGGTGTATGGGGGAGGGTGGGGCCAAAGGTGGTTGTTTGGAAGGGGCGGGGCTTGTGGTTGGGAGTAAGAAGAGTTAACAGAATCCTGAAGATTTAGTTTCTTACAGTTTCAAAGTGATGAAGTGAACACCTTGGCACATGCTTGATGCAGACTCCAGGCAGGCACTATTTGGCTGTGCAGGGAGCAGGAAGCCCTTTGTTTCCTAACCTCCCTCTTTTCCTAAACCCAAAGACATTAAGCTTAACACACACCCACTTTCCATCCCTCTGCATTCCTAAACCAAAAGACATTAAGTTAAACACATACCCAGGGTCCTTTTAACATTTGAATGGCCCTCTGGTTTTAGACTGGAAATGTGCACCATATATATCCTTGTAAGAAAATGCTGACAGTTAAATTATCAGCTGTTACAAACATGGGGGCTTAGTCATAAGTGAGAGCAGCCAGGCATCACCTACAGTATAACTGATTGCAAATACACCTCACACTTAGGAGATGTCTGGGTTTATATGTCAAACCAAGAGGAGCAGAGCTGTTTCCGTATCAGGCTGAAGTCTTTTTTATAACTCCTAGTGTTTAGTATATTCAATTGGAAAGGTGTGATCAGGGGAAGTAAATTGATATGTTCGATTGCATCCAAATGCTCATTTGGGGGGAGATCTGAAAGCGGTGAGGGTTTTCCTTTGTGTTTTGGAAACCAGGGACAAGTCAGTGAGAGGCATCTGACATCTGACCTTTGTTTCTGTTTTTCTCTCCTAGGATGACTATTTCAGAAACTGGAATCCCAACAAGCCCTTTGACCAAGGTAAAGGATGCGTCATCCTAGCTGGACACACAGCAGGAAATGTCAACTCATTTTTCCATTCTTGCATGCAGACTTGATTTTCTCCTTCTCTGAGGCTACCTAACTGTCTGATTTCTTTCACTTGGGGCCTGAACTAAATGGGGTGGTAGAAATTATTTGATCAAATTGGGTATTGGTCTGAGGTTGACAGAGCTGAACATTTTTTTAAAACTTGAACCAACCAGTGTGATTGATTGGTTTTGTTTTAAAAATAAATGGGAAAGTGATCATCAAGCTTGTGAATTACGAGGCTGGCGGTACCCAGCAGTTTAATTCATAGAAGGTTCTGTGCTGAAAGATGCCCCTGGAATCCAATGATGGGAAAAGGATACTTCTGGGAGATTTTTCAAGGATGCTTGGAATCACTTGTTAAACGTGTCCTTTAGAATTTAGTTATTTTGTGTGTGTGCATGTAAGTGCACATGTATGTGTCTCTGTATGTATATATGAGTATGTGTGTGCCTGTGTATGTATATGTGTTCACATATGTGCGTGCATACATGCGTGCGTACGTGCACACATACATGGCTGAAAAATCAGAGATGACTTACAGGAACTGGACCTCTCCTTCTCTGTGTGGGATACAGTGGTCACATTCAGATCATCTGGATTGATGGGAAGCCCTTTTACCCTCTGAGCTATCTGGCCAATCACAATCCACTATGGCTTTAGAAGTGACTGCAGTGTTGAGTCATGAACAGGTAGAGGTTAGCCTTGTCCTCCACGTCCTCCCTGCTCATCCTAACCGCCATGACGCTATTTCCACGAGGGTGGATGTGAGGCACTATGTCCTTGTGTGAGTCACTAGGACACAATGAGGGCACACTTTGAATTGCTGTTCTGCTATTCCATGTGTGGCAGCTCTTGGCACAGACATCACTGCAGGAAATGGTACTAGGCTGTATTACATATATTTGAATGCCCTTACTCCTGAAACCCAGAGCAGGTACCGTCTATGTGCATATTTCCGATGGTTCAAATTTCTGCGTCTTGGCTTCAGTCCCCTGGACTGTCCTTTTTTGCATCAGCAAAACTGATGTTCAGATTTCCACACGTGTTTGTCCCAAACCTTGAAGCAGGGTGTCATTTTGTTCACCCATACCCTCACGCTTTCATCTATCCATTCACCTACCCACCTCGAGCATTTACCAACCTCTCACCGTTTACACAAATGCCAGGCCCGAAGACCAAGCAGAGAGACACTGGACCATGGTTAGTGTCCCCCAGAGCTGCTCAGAGTGAGGGGCAAGGAGCAATAATGCGCATGACTTTCAGTGGGATATGTTAATGGGCAAGGTGCAGGTGTGTGCAGACAGCTTTCCTTTGGAGGCTTTGCCTGGGCCTCGACTATGTGAGCCTTCCAGGGCCTTGTTCTTTTACAATCCCTACATCATCTCAACGATTCCTGGTAGCATAAAGGTCTTAGTTCTTTATGCTAAGCGTTTCTTCAATTTTTCAAGTGTTTTGTAGAAGACTAAACCTTTGTTTATGGAGAATACTTACAGACACAGAGTGACCCAGTCCCTGCCTGTGCGTGACCAGGGAGTTGTGACAGGGGAGCTCATTCGATGATCTCCACTCCAGGCTCCCTGCTGTGACTCAGCTCAGCTGTGAGGTACCCTGAGCTGATGGTGCTCTATGCTCAGATGCGTCAATGGGCGCTTGTCCTCCGAGGATCTAGTAGCCATCAAAGTTTCTCCCTCCCAGGGCTTTTAGATATGGAGATTCCATGGAAGAAAGGCACATCTGCTTTTTTAATGCACATGAGGGAAGGGAATATATAAAGACGTGTGTCTGCTCCACCTGGATAGATAAATAACTCCCCTTGCTCTGACAGCCACACAGGGACTTTGAGTCCCAAGGGAAGCACAGCATTAAAGCTTGGGTGAACACTCCAGACAAGGGTTCCAAACAGACCTGTTCTGCATGCTTGGAAATTTAGGTCTGCTGAGGTGAGCCCTCTCCCCATACCTCATGATGCTCAGGGGTACAGCTGAGAGTCCACTTGGTAGCTCTGTGTGGTTGCTTTGGTTATTTATCTTCAGAGCTAGGGGAGGGTGGTAAGTGGAGGGTAGCCTTTCCTTAAGATGTCATCTCCAGCAGATGTCATCAATTACCCTGTGTGCTGCTTACCAGAAAGGGATGGCTATAGTTACTGATGACTCTGGCACCACATAGTGACATCAAAGCTCCAGGCATGAGCCACACGGGGCATTTCATCTTCTGGAAGGTAGGGGAGTTAACGGAACTCCACAGAAATTATCAGAAGCATGAGGCCGTTCCCATTCAGGCCTAGTGTGCTTTCTGCTGCTGTGACAAACACCGTGACCAAAAGCAACTTGGGGTGAACAGGGTGTATTTGACTTACAGGACATACTCCATCTCTGAGGGGAGTCGGGTCAGGAACCCAAGAAGGAACTCAGAGGCAGGAACTGAAGCAGAGACCACGAAGGAGTGCCGCTTACTGGCTGGATCGCCCTGTCTTGCTCAGCTATCTTTTTTTTGTGTGTGTGTGTGTGTGGTTGTTTTTTGTTTTTTCTACAACCCAGGGCCAACAGTCCAAAAGCACCACCACTGGCAGTGGACTGGGCCCTTCCATATAAATCATAAATCAAAGAAATGCACCACAGCCATGCGAAAAGGACAATCTGCCCGAGGCAGTTCCTCAGTGGAGAATAACCTCTTCCCAGGCAACTTAGTTTGTATCCAGTCAATAAAAGTTAACCAGCACACTTTCCTGACCTGAGAAAGGACTAAAGACAAGGCCAGGGTTGTGGCCTGTGGGTGTAGCACTTGCCCTATGAATGTGAGGCCCAAGTCCTTAGAACCCACAGGCACAGAAGCAAACCTGCAGTCCCTGGGTTCCTGAAGCTGATGGGAAGTGGGATTCCATGGGTCCTCAGAAGCTCATGGGCCAGCTAGCCTGGTGCACTCAGGGGCAAAGAAGAAACCGTCTCCAGGATGGCGGGATGCAAAGACCGACATGGAGACTGTCCTCTGACCTGCATGTGCACACTGTGGCACATGCTTTGTGGCACTCATGCACACACACACACACACACACACACACACACACATACATATGCACACAGTGGGGGGTGGCAGACAGGAAAAGAGGGAGAGAGGGAAATCAAAGGTACGTTTGGATCAAGGAGACATTTACCTGGCACAGTGGCGGGCCTCTCTTTCGGGACATGCCCAGTTTCACAGGTGTGGAGTGTGATGTCACTGATGGTGACATACCATGGGTGGGAACAGGGGTGAGGTCTGGCTCACCAAGACACTCATCAGCTGGCACTCATTTACAGGAATGGCATGGCTCCTTCATCATCATTGTGACTTTCCTTGGCTGTGGCTTGGTCTCACACAGTCTGTGCCTTTGGTCTGTGGCTCAGCTTCTCTGGTGCTACACAGTTAATCTTGCTATAATATCAATCACTTCCAGTGCTGAGGGAAGGGACTCCATGGGGACAGTTGTCAACTCCTGTGGCCAGGGAGCCATAGAGCTTTGGGGGACAAGCCTGGAGCAAGAGTGGGGTCGAGGTGTGTCCAAACCCCAGAAGTCTTATCCTGAGACCAGCGGGAGTAGGATTGCCCCCTTCCCCACCCTCAGTCTGCATGTCCTGCCACATGAAGACATGTGCCCCAACTTTGCACTTTAGCATGTTTAGAATGCAATTCTCACGACTTGTCTCAGAGTGATGGAGCCCAGGTGGGCTTAGATCTTTCCTGTAACTGTGGTCCACTCAGGAATGAGTCTGCTAGTTGATGCCGGTGTGAGGTCCCAACAGAGGACTCAGATGACAGAAGAATAATAGAAATGTCCATGAATCCATCTCCTGGGAGTCAGGAGCCCCAGTCCATGTGCGATTGACTTGTGGCTGGAGAGGAGAAAGCCCTGGAACTGATGTAATCTGCTGTGCCACCTTTCTAACAAGCCCAAATTTTGATCGAAAGCACAGAGCATTAGAAAGGAAGTTTTACAGCTAAGGGGAGGGAGGGGTCTTCCATTCTCCAGCTGTTCTTTGGGTCTTGGAGCCCAGTGGGTACCACACTATGCCATGATGCTGGGCTAAAAGAGGAGTGTAGACAAGAGAGTTCACTTATGAACTTTTCCATAACTCAGAAAATTTGTACCCTCAACCCAACAGAAATTCAGAGTCTGCATGGCTTTCTTCTTGATGTGGAATTTAACCTCTCCCTCCTCAGAGCCTCTGATTTGCATTCATTCAGCTTTGAAAATCAATTCTTAGGGCTTCATTCACCTACCCTGAGCCTGGGAACTGCTATATTTCAGAGTCAGGGGCCAAGTTTGTGGGAAGCAACACCCTAGTTTCCCCCAGCTTCCTCAAGTTTCCAGGAACAGTCATTTCTCTTTTGCTGTATCACTTCAGGAAGAGGTTCCTTCTAACCCAACACTTCTGATTCTTTTGCACCCTACCCCACTCCCTGCACCTCACTCCAGCTAAATTAATTCTTCTCTCCTTGTTTCTTGAATGTCTTAACTCTGACAATGAAATGGCTATCTTTTTTTTTTTTTAAATTGGAGTATTGATTTTTAAATGTTGTAACATGATTCTGGCAGGAAAGAGAACATTATTAATTCAAATATTGGTGTTCTTGGGTTTAACTCCATCTCATGGCTTTGAAATTGGATCGGGTTAAAAGTTTAGGCTTTCCTCTGTCTGACTGCCTGATTTGCCTGTCTGAAATTAACCGTCAGATGTGTAATATTGAAATCTCACGGGAGCTGCTCATGGTCCTGTCTCCCATTTTCATTTTTCTAAAGGTGACAGACAGCTTTCCTTTCCATGGCATCTGAGCATGTGCACAAGGCCTTACTTTCAATTATGTTTTTCCGGCAGAAACCAGTGTCTCCATCTTTAAGCGGCTCACACCACTCAGCCTAGCATCTGACATTTTGTTTCTGTAGCTGAAGATTTCGTGGTTCTGTTACAATTTAGCATTCCTGCAGGTGCTGCAGTTTATTCTAACTTTCCCCCCACTGGTGGATGACTTCATCATCTCACTCTTGTTTCCTTTTGGGGATACTTTTTCTTAACATTGCTAACAGGTACACATGGACTTGGCTGTCAGCCTTTAGGCCTGCTGAGAGGGCATCTTCCAGAGGGGAGCCAAGGTGGGATGCTGTACTGGCTAGTTTTCTACCAACTTGACACAAGCTGGAGTCATTTCAGAAGAGGCAACCTCAGTTGAAAAAATGTTCTCATCAGATTGGCCTTGTGGGCAAGCCTGTGGTGCATGTTTTTAATTAATGATTAATGATTTTAATTAATGATGGGGGAGGGTTGGCGGTTCTGGGCCACATAAGAAAGCAGGCTGGGTAAGCTGAGGAGCAGGCCAGCAGTCAACACTTCTCCATAGCCTCTGCATCAGCTCTTGCCTCCAGGTTCCTGCCATGTTAAGAGTTCCTCCCTGGGTGATGGACCATAGTAGGACTCTAGGCTGACATAAACCCTTTCCTCCCCAAGTTATTTATTGTCATGGTGCTTAACCACAGAAATAGTAGTCCCATGTAAGACAAACACAACGATGCCAGTATTAAAATGGTGGCTTTGGCAAACCCCAGGGCCTCCCTTGACTCAAGGTTCCCCAGACCCTTGAGTTCATGAATGTTAAGGTCTGAGAGCATCGTTCTCTGTGTTTCCTCATACAGAAAAAAAAAAAAAAAAAAAAAAAAAAAAAAAAAAAAAAACATTGAAAACACAATGCTTTTCTTTGTGAAGTTACAGGCTAACCAATGAGGTATGAATATGACTTCAATAAAACCAAGAGAATTAAATGGGCCTTTTAACTACCAGTGTGGGGAGAGGCATTTAGTGTAAGCAGAAAGAAAGGCCCAAAGCAGGGGCTGGTTTCTTACCTCAGAGTTCTTTGGGACCTTGCACAGGGGTGTGGAAGCTACGGAAGGGGTGAAGAGCTCCTGGTTAGATCTTGGCTGTGCCATTACTCAGTGGCCCCAAGGACTCACCCTTTGCTTCCTTATCTGTAGAGAGGTGCTAGTGTGTGGTGACTTCATCTATGTAGACATTTGTCAAAGTTACTGTTAACTTGCAAGGGCTACGGGGCTGGCTGGGTGCAGAATCTTCCTAATGAATCTGTGTTCCTTTAGTCCAATTTGCTAGGTGCACTTGTGCAGGATCCCCATCCTCCCCCGGTGCTGGAACAAGTGTGCATGGCATGTTCTGGGACTCCCTGGCCTCTTTGATATCTCACACCCAAATGGGGAAAGAATAATGGAGTCACAAAGGCAGCAAAATCTCATCTTGTGGGTGTGAGCCTCCTTGGAATGTCCACTCCATTCTGAAGTCATGCTGATGACTTCTGTTAAACTTGTTTGATTACTAGTTCCTATTCCAGAGGAATGAGCTACATACTATCCCACCTTGCAGGTGGGCCAGCAGCCTCTGGATTAATTACATTGTGTTTGTTGAGCCACAGTTAGCCAGCTTTGGCTTAGACAAATTCTCAACCGAGCAAAATCTGTCAGCTGAATTTAAAAGCCCATCCATATTGCCGGTTTACCTTCCTTCCAGGAGAGTGTGGAGTAGGTTCGTGTTTTTACCTATTTGCACAGGAGGAAATGGCTGTGGAAGAAAATGCTGGACCATACTCCATGCCTGAAATGGAAGCGTTTTGCTTGTTAGTACCCTCATCTGCATCACGTAGCATGTGATTGATGGAGATGGAGTAATGTTCCTTTTACAAAGTCACTGTGTGCACAAGAGCGAATAGCATCTGTGGGGAAGGCCCCGGCTCTGCAGCATTGGAGACAGGACTGTACTCCTAACTCTGGCCTTCTGTACCCTGTACAATAAAACAGGCGATGTCATTTGGAGCCTTGGGTTCCTTGTTTCTCCATAGCTTATGGGGTTTATTGTATCTATGACTTGAAGAACCTACAAAATTGATCCAAGCTCACTATAAAGAATGTTAGATATGCTGTCAATTTTTCCTTCTGGAGAGCCTCAGGTGTGGGAAGCTCTTTATACTTGAGTGAGAGATAGGTGGCCTGTCAATCATCAAGTTGAGCACTTAGCTTGTGGGGGCTGCTCTCATTGAGGTTGGTTATCCAGACTGACACCACCCAGTAAGTAGGGTCACCTGGAGGCTGCTGGAAGGCACCCCAAAGAAGCTTTTAGGGTCAGGAGGCTCAGGTCAGAGGTCATCAGTCTTTCCTGGATGATGTCTGGCAGAAAGAAGATTCTAGAGGAAGTGCCTCATGCCTTCCTAAAGACGGGCATGCATTTGGAGGAGGGCTACAGAGGAAGCTCGGTCGAAGTGTTTTCTGATCATGGCCAATCACGGTGACCAGAGTAGAGTCCACCGGTGTGAGGGACTCAGGGTTATCACAAACAATCACATCAGGATGACTACCTCACTACACTCAAACATACACACACCACATAAGTCACTCATAAGCAACTGAGCCCGATGCCTCCTGCTTCTGGAAGCCACGGCCTGAGCTCAAGGTGGCAGTGTGGGGGAGGGGCTCTGGTGAGGGCCTCTTTTCAGTTAACATTTTCTCCAATCTTCTCAGGGGAGACAGAGCCGGGGTGTCTTCTGGGAACTCATCAGGGCACCATGTTATTGGTCACCATCAGAACCGTACTATCTCCAAGAATCTCCACTCTCATAATGGGCCTTCGGACATCAAAACCAGAACTCGCAGGGAACACAAACCTTCAGTCCTTCACAGGCTGGACCCTTCTCTTAGAGACACTAGGCAAATATACCCTGTTACTCTCTCTTACCTGCTTATGTCTGAGCTCTCATGCAGGTAGACCAGGTGCTGCTCATGACCGACTGTCACAAGGGCTGTCAGGCTGCTGGAATGTTCAGGAGTAGCAAGAGAGGAAGGTGTTTTGTGTTTATGCAAAGCTTCCATCTCTACCACTGGTAACCTGAGTGTTGAATAGTACCGGAGAGCCAGCTATGCTGGCTTTATAGCACTTGAGAAAAAGGAGGATTTTCACAAATTTGAGGCCAGCCTGGGTTACACGGGGAGTTCTAGGGCAGCGTGGGTTTTAATATAAACCTCTGCATCAAAGCAAACAACAACAGAGGAAAACAGCACTAGATGAGGTCATTGTGTCCCTGGGCTGTTTGCAGCTGCTGTCCTACTGGAGACAGTGGTCTTGGGTTAGACTTTGTCTTCTTGGTTTAGGGGTGTGTGTGTTTGTGTGTGTACATGTATGTGTGTGTATGCCTGTGTGGCATGTGTGCATGTGTGGTGTGTGTGTATGTTTGTGTGTAGTGAGGAGGTCATTAGGTCCTTTGGGATTCTCTCTAACTGGAAACATTTGGGTCTCCAAGAGGTGGACATAGTACCTGGCTGAGCTGGAGAGTTAACTGTGCTCAGAAGGCAGAAGGCCCAAAGAAGCTCAAAGCAAGGCTGGAGGGCTGGGCACTGGAGGGTTGGGTCGGCTAGTTCCATGTGGCTTCTTGTGTCTCTTAGAGATCTAGGGATGAGTTGTTTGATACACACACGCGCGCGCGCATACACACACACACACACACACACACACACACACACACACACTCTGTCTGTCTGTCAGTCACACACACTCATACACACTCACATTAAAAAACTTTGTCTGTATGTCTGTCACACACAGTCATATACACTCACATTCAAAAACTGTCTGTCTGTCTGTCTGTCTGTCCGTCCCCCCCCTCTCTCTTTCCCTTTCTCTCTCTCTCTCTCTCTCTCTCTCT
Source organism: Micromys minutus (assembly GCF_963924665.1). Classification (NCBI taxonomy): domain Eukaryota; kingdom Metazoa; phylum Chordata; class Mammalia; order Rodentia; family Muridae; genus Micromys; species Micromys minutus. The sequence goes on from NC_137969.1 coordinate 97,095,839, forward strand.
CTCTCTTTCTCTCTCTCCCTTTCTCTCTCTCTCTCTCTCTCTCTCTCTCTCACACACACACACACACACACACATACACGAATAAGAACATGCTGTAGTTGGGATTGACAAACTTTAGTGCCCCAGAGCATCTCAGCAGAGCCTGCTTGAGTTGGTGAGCACTGTTGGAGGAACAGAGTTTTCTGGCTACCTGGGCGCCAAAGCACTGGGCAGCGCCTGGCTGGGCAGAGCCATGTATCATCGCCCCAGCAGCTCTGGTTCTTCAGAGCAGGTGGAAATGGCAGACGATGCTTTGTCAAGACAGAGAGACCCCAGTTAGGTGAAAAAAAAATTATTGCTTTAGTTTCATTTCTGTTGCTGTTATAAAAACATCCCAACAAAAAGCAGCTTAAGAGAAATGAGTTTGAGTTTACAGTTCCAGGTTCTATAGACCCCCATTTTGGGGAAGTAAAGGGGGAACCTGAAACCACTGGTGGAATCCTATCTGCACTCAAGAGCAAAGAGGATGCATTAGTTAGACTAGTTTCCTCTATTCTTAGATGGTCTACAGCCCCGCAGCAGGGAGGGGTTCTGCCCACTGGCAGGCTGGCTCTTCTTCCATCAGGTAAAGAAGTAAAGGCTATTCCTTAAACACTCACCCACAGGCAAACCTCATCTAGACAAACCTCCTTGAGACTCTTTCTCCAGCTGATTCTGGATTGCATCAAATTGCCGATTTAAAGTAACTATCACAACTGTGGTCACTGGAAGCATCCCAACCCTACCTGTGTTCTCCACTCTCTCTCACTGCCTTCTGCTCCAGCTATGTCTACCTCCTGCGTCCCTTCCTCTAAGACGTGGTGATGAATGTGCTCATCACCTCCTATTTACACCTGCTTCAGGGAATGCCCCATTTTCCTGCACAAACCTACTTAAAACATTCTTTTAAAAATGTATTAATTTACATTCCAGCCATTGCCTCCCCTCCCACAGTTCCTCATTCCCCCCACCCCCCCCGCCTCTAAGATAGCACCTCCCCACTCCGGGCCTCACTCTTCCCTAGGATATCAAATCTCTTGAGGATTTAGTGCATCTTCTCCCACTGAGGCCAGACCAGACAGTCCTCCGCTGTATATGTGCCTCAGTTCTCAGACCAGCCCATGTATGCTGCCTGCTTGGTGGCTCAGTCTCTGGAAACTCCCTGGGGTCTGGGTTAGTTGAGACTGCTGGTCTTCCTATGGGGTCACCTTCTCCTTCATCTTCTTCAATTCTTCCCCTAATTCAACCATAGGGGTTCTCGACTTCAGTCCAACAGCATCTGTTTCAGTTAGCTGCTAGTGGGACTCTCAGAGGTCAGCTATGATAGGCTCCCATCTATAAGCACATCATAGCATTAGTAATAGCAAAGTGTCAGGCCTTGGTGCCCACCTCCATGAGTTGGATCCCAAGTTGGGCAGGTCATTGGACCTTTTTTCCTTTGGTCTCTTCTCCATTTTTGCCCCTGCAGTTCTTTTAGACAGGAATGGTCTTGAGTCAGACATTTCGACTGTGGGTTAGTAACCTTTGTCTCTCTGCTTGAGGCCCCGTCTGTCTACCAGAGGTGGACTCTTCCAGTTCCTCCTCCCCAATATAGGGCATTTTGGCTAAGGTCACCCCTATTGAGTCCTGAGACTCCTGGGTCTCTATTACTTTCTAGAGGGTCTCCTTCTTCCTCCCCCTCCAAGACTACACATTTCCATTTATTCTCCTGGACCTTTGGGCTTCTCTAATGTCCCTGCCCCCCATACCTGATTAAAACATTCTTTTTAGCTATGTAACCAAATGCATGAGAGCCTGAAATGTCTCTATTGATTTTTAAAAATTTATTTCCTCTGTTTCATTCACCAAAAGGTAACATGCAACCACATGTAAGTATCTGCTTAAAAAAAATAAAAAGAGGACTCCCTGTGTTTTTTTGGAAGTGGGCTTCGGAGAGGAGAGCCTTGTCCATGCTGGTATCTGACAGTGACAGAGATGTTACTTAAGAGCTATCTGTGCACCGGATGCTTTTATGTCTATAATTAATCCAGTGAAAATGAGTACACAGCCTCCTAAAGGTCTAGATTGACGCACGGTTAAAATTGCTGAGCTGGAAAAGAATAGAAGGCCTGTGCCTCCGTCAGGGATTGCTCTGAGGGGTTGATTCTGGTAAGTGTTTAGCACGGGGAACAAAGAGTGCTGGGCTCTTCCTGGCATTGAATGATCTCTGTTGGCAATTAATGGAAGCAAATGGATCTTCTGTCTTCAACCAAGTGGCAGCTGAGCCAGACTTCTCTATTGAGATGTCCAGACAATCAGAATGTGATTCCTCCGTGCATGGTCACCTTCCTGCATGCTGAGGTAGGAGGTCGGTCACACTGTAGGAGTATCTCTTTCATTGACGTTAGAAGCCCAGGCAGCTATGTGGTGTCATTTGAATTAGCAATTGGCATGTGCATTTTGTGTGTGCATCCCTTGCACATGTAAACATATAGGTACACACATGCATGCACATAAGCACACATGTATGTTCACACATGCACACACATATGCATTCCCAGGCACGTGCATATACATATGTACACATCTATATGAACACCTGCATACAAATACACATACATACACATATACAAACACACATTCATACTCTCATTTTATGAACAGGTACACATTTAGTACCTATACAGATACTAAGACCTTGATAAAACCCATGTTTTATTTTAGGACCTCATCAAATTCCTGCTTCACCGTGAAAGAAAGTTCTCAGCCAAGAATGGGACTGTTAGCATGGTGGCCATGTTCAGAGGGTAGCAGGATGGTGCAGTTCATGAAAAAAACAATTAACCATTAATAGAATTTCTTATGAGGAATTTGGACACGTTTGGAAGGTACATAAATACAGGAATATTATTGTAGATTGTTTTCAAATAAAAACAAACAAAAATTCACTATAACCTAACAGAATACTTACTTTTAAATCACACCTTTTCTTGGTGATTCAGTTAAGACAAATTATTTATGCAAGAAATACCCATGGGGAAAATATGATACTTGGATATAAACCATGCAAGTGTTGGCAGAAATATGCTAATAATTATGATTTTTGTTTTTAGTGAGGTTGATCCTGAGTCATTTTTTTTTCCTGTCTGTGATCAGGCAGGAGGAGAAATTTACACTTTGGAATGATAAAATTATATTATCAGATTATGGGTAAACCTTTGTCAACCTGTTCTCATAGTTCAGCCCAGTTTCTCCACACTTAATTGGTTCCATTTTATGTACAGTTTGTGAAGCAGGGGTGGAACACAGAAAGGTGGATAAGCCTGAGCTTCAACCATGTAGCACATGCGGCATGCTGTTCGCTCTGCAGATACAACAGATAGACTTGGGCAGGTAACCAGGGGTGTTTGGCTTCTGTGCTAGTTAAATTGTCACATTGACCCAATCTTGAAGTACCTGTGAAGAGAGGCTTTGTGAGAAATTATTTATATCAGGTTGGTTTGTGAGTATGTCTCTGGGGCATTGCCTTGATGTTAATTGATATAAGAAACCCTAACCCATCGTGGGCAGCTCCATTCCCTAGGCAAGGGATCCTAAACTACATAAGAGTTAAGAAACTGAGTGAGGCAGAAGCAAGGATGGGATGACAGGATGTGGCTAAATTCAAGAGTTTCCGCCTTGACTTCCTCCTAAAGATGCAGCATGTGGTGGTTTGAATATGCTTGGCCCACAAGGAGTGGCACCGTTAGGAGGTGTGGCTTTGATGGAGTAGGTGTGGCCTGGTTGGAGGCACTGTGCCACTGTGTAGGCAGGTTTTGAGGGCTCCTAGCGCTCAAGCTCCACCCACTGCAGGAGAGAGTGTCTCCTGGCTGCAATCCCATCAAGATGCAGAACTCACAGCTCCTTCTCCAGCGCCATGTCTGCCTGGATGCTGCCATGCTTCCTGCCATGATGATAATGGGCTGAACCTCTGAACCTGTAAGCCAGCCCCAATTAAGTGTTGTTCTTATAAGAGTTACCATGGCCATGGTGTCTGTTCACAGCAATGGAAACTGTAACTAGGGCACAGTCTAATTCGAAATCATAAGACAAACAACCTCTTTCTTCCTAAAGTTGCTGCTTTTCGGGATGTTTTACCATAGCCGTGGGAATGAGCAGTGTTCAAGAGTAACTGGGTACAGCAGGCAGGGGTTGTAAAGGGATAGATTTGAGCTTAGTCCAAGTACAACGGATCTGGAACCACCTACAGCAGATAGACTGAACAGTAGGTGGGGCTAGGGTGACCACTGGTGTGATTTCTGACCTTGAATCTATGTAGTTATGTGAGGGGAAGGTTATTGAGAGGGGTGGCTGTATTTTATGGAATATTTCTTTATAGCCCTCCCCTGCTGTATTTGAGGTACATTTTGGCTTACCAAGTCTTGTCCAAATAGCTTTGAAAACTGGCTCCCAAGTGGGGCAGAAGGGCCCAATCAAATTAGCATTCACTAGAGAGACAAAGGACTGTTAAAAAATAGTTGGACAACTCTGACAAGGGGAAAAGTAACAAACCTAATCAAGCTTAGAACTTCTGTCTTAAAGGCACAGCTAGCCTACACTTACTCCTTCAGATGGGTCTGCCGTCCTTGGTAAGAATGGCAACAGAGCAAACGGCTCCAAAGCCATAGTCTCTAGAGTGCTCAGAATAGCCACAAATCTTAAAAGTGCTATTTCTATAGAGTTCACATGACAGCATTGATATATTCTTCCAAGAAGGACATGTGTTTATCTGGTGTTCGGATGTTTTGGGTAAAGGGTGTGACTAGAGGGGGATTTAGGGAGCTATCATCTTCAATGAGTACCCTCTGGGTGCCTGGGGGAACAGATTAGCCTGGTCCCTAACCAGGAAAACCCAAGCCCTCTAGTGGACTCTTGTCCTTCTTGGAAGGGTAGAGTTACTTCCTCAGATCCCATGCTGCAGCCCCAACAGGTACCCCCACTTAGGTACCATTTTCACAGGTCTTAGCTATTACTGATGGAGAAAAGTGAAGTGCATACTGGGATTAAACGTGACTTATGTCCTGCTCTCTCAGGCACCACAGGAAATATACTATAACTGTCACAGGGAGGACAGTCACACAGGGAGGACCATCATATAGGGAGGACCACCACATAAAAAGGACTGCCACATAGAAAGGACAGTGACATAGGACCACCACATAGGGAGGACCACCACATAGGGAGGACCACAACATAGGGAGGATCACCACATACAGGAATGCCATGTATTTGGAGAGTTGGCTCTAGTGGTTGTGTCTGGTTGACATTGACCTGGGATACCCTGAAAAGGACCAAGGGACAGCTTCTGCCTCCAGGGATAGTCAAACTTTGGATGGGGCAGTCAGGAGAAGATGGCAGCTATCTGGTTAATGGTTGTGTAGGAACTTGTCTAAAATATTCTCACTGGGCTGGAGAGATGCTCACTTGTTAAGAGCACAAACTGCTCTTGCGGAGGATCCAGCTTCAGTTTTTTGCACCTATGATAGGCTCACAACCACCCTTATAGCCAACAACTTTGTTGGTCTCTGCAGGCATCTGCATGACTGGTGCATGTACACACATGTGGGTACATACACATTCATTAAAAAAATTAAGCAGTTACTAAAAAAAGAACACTCTTGCTGGCTGTTGTGTGTTTGTTTTTATGACTGTATCATTTGATTTCTGCCTTGGTTTCATATTTTTTCTAGATTCCATAGCCTCTCACATATATTTAATTTATCAAATATACTAAATGGAGAAAATTGTCCTGATGCCATAATGGCCTAGATGGTAGATGTGAAAACTGGGGACTTGTAATTAAGCAAGCAGATTATAGGTCTCCTGTATCAGCTCCTGTGCTGTTGTTCTAAGACCTTTTATACAGTGCACTTAATCTGTAGCTTACTCTGGTGTTTACACAGTCTGTACCACAGCTTAGCCAATCCCTGGCCCTGCTCATACCCTGTCCAGTCCATCCTTGAGGTCCCACTTACTGGAAGAAACCATTGTACTGCCAGTCCCCCTCAATACCCTATTGAATCACATTTGTACCAACCATAACTCCTATTTTCTGGTCGTAGTTGGTTGTGAACCTACTAATGTCACACTTTAAAGACCTTTCGCTATTCAACTGTTTCCATGTCCTGTGGATACAGTGGAAAGTGAGTTAAGCATTACTTTCTTCCTAGACAGAAATTAGAGTCAGAGACGAGCCTCTCTGATTTGGTGTTGAGAGACATGATGAACAGGAGAGAGAAGCGGCGTTCAGGAGATCTGGTGGAAGGAGGCTTCCTTCTGTCAGTGCAGCTAGGGGAGCTGAACCTTCCTTTGGTAGTGGCGGGTTTAGCCTGGACTCATTCCCAATATCTTCTGTTTAGTGCTTTGCTCATTTGCTTACTTAGAAGCCTTGTGTCAGACAAGCATCTAACAGCCCATTGGGGACATCATTCCTCTGTCTTCTGCTTAATTAAGTCTCAACCAGGAAGTTCCCAGTGGCCCATTCATTATGAGAGGACCCTTCTAGCAGCTGCCTGGATCTGCAATGAGTGCCCAGGGAAAGGAGGCTGTTGGGGGACACAGGCACGTTAGTGGTGACAGTTTGCAGCCCAACAGTTTGAGACTATTGCTCGGCCTCTTCACTGCTGGACTTAAGGCCAGATAGGAAAAGTGACCAGCTCCTAAACTCCCAGCTAGTTATTGGCCAATCAGGACGAGGAGCTCGTTATTGGCCAATCAGGATGAGGAACTAGTTATTGGCCAATC